>NC_139951.1:38063244-38333244 GCF_963454915.1 Gymnoscopelus microlampas | reverse complement strand
GTCCAATTTTGTGCAGCGCGTTGCACAAATGGACTCTTAAAGTCAGGGCACCTGCTCTGACTTTATTTTTCATTTGGAGACACAGTAAAACAGCACGAGTCGTCGTGCCCTTTAAGCTCACTAAGTGCTATCTTAATGCTCATTCTTTGTATTACACAGTTCCTTGCTTTATTCGTGCAGGGTTTGTGATCTGTTGCCTGTCTCAAAATCTCTGTAACCAATGGAGCTAAAAAATAGAAAAAGAAAACCCATCCCAGTCTGACAATCTACCACCACGTGTTTGGGTCTGCTCCCCATTAAAACCCTGTTTATTTCTTCATGGTTAACTGTGGGTGGGCCTACAGTTTAACTCACTCTTGTAAATTACACTGTTCAGTACAAATCATATGCAATAAACCAATTATTTCAATGTGAGGTTTGACAGGAACCCTGCAGAGCTTTTGTGTCTGTGAAATCACTTCAGCTTTAATTACACCTATTTGCATTGAAATGGATATTGATTGGTCAGGGATAGTGGACTGCAATGCCACAGAATATATTTCTCATTTACTGCTAGCCCTGCATGCTCTTCTGGGACATGCAGCACTCACCAAAATGAAAAAGATAGTCTTTTAGATAATTACATGCAACAGACAGTGCAGTCCTTAGTGCACACACTCAACCGACAGGATATTCACTATTATCAGAATTACAATCAACTTTATCGTCACATCACAGAAAAAACATTTTGTGCGAGTTGTCAACATTGCAGTTACAGGAATTGTTAGAATAGGGAAGAGAGAAGAGAGAATAACTGAACATATAGAACACAGGTGCAAGATTAAACATTAGCAATTGATAGATGGCACTATACGGAAGGCAGGAATGTTTCTCGCACAGGTGGAAAACATATATCAGCATATGAAAATAGCATAAAATCACAGTTTTATGTGCATGGTTAAAGTGGCATGGTTAAGAAATGAAAACAGAGCGTCAGGTATAAAAACACATGTAGGGACACCATACCAAACCAGGTACTGCATGTGTCAAGGGTGTTTCATATCAGAGGAAAAGCATATTGTGGTAGATACTCAGACATCCATAGGACAGGATAAGAATGGTGCCGATTTTAAGATAAGTTGCTGCCACACACTTTAGTACACAGCTGTAGGCTACCGCAGAATTCACACTCACAACTTGATGTTTATCAAAGCTACCGGATACCTCATTTGCAGCGGTTGAAAAAGTACCAGAAAGTCACACTTGATAAAAGCAAAGTAAAAAGTAAAAGTACTCAGATTTCTACTTAAAGGGATGGTTCACCCCCCCAAAATATGTTTTTTCTATGGATTACTCACCCCATGGAGACTTGAATTCATGGATATGTGTTTAGTTTTTGTCGCATTCCTAAGCCAATAATTTTATGACCAGTGGACCGGTGGGCAGTGGTTCTGGTAGGAGACACAAAGGAGACTCTTTGCAATCGTGTAATCGATAGAAAATAAGTAATTTTGGGGGTGAACTATCCCTTTAAAGGGAAGCTTCACATTAAAACACTTCACATATCTGAATTTTGTGTGCAGCAAGTTGCTTGATTCAATACTTTGGTATTTCACACATTTGATCAGACACCCCCCCCCCCCCTTATAAGCCCATATTCAACACCAGACTAATTGAAAACACACTAGTGTCCTAATGAATGACCTTCATTTTTGATGAGTTATTCCATTATGTTAATATTTTCTGTAATTTAATGTTGCATTAGGGAGATCTGGAAGTCCATGAAATCCATGAAGTCTGTGCCTGAAATAACTAATTGAAAAATGAAGGTCCCCTCATTCATTAGAAGGACAATATAGGTCACCAGAAGCAGGTGTTTTCAAAAAACGTGTGAAGTTGAATGTGTCTGATCAAATTAATGTAAAATCAATGTAATTTTACAGAGTAGGTTTTTGTCTGTATCGCTGCTCTCCCAACAAAAGTAGACCAATCACAGTGCAGCGCACGCTGCCATATGCATACAGCAAACCACACAGCCAATCACAGCTCAGCACTGTTAGCACATAAAGCTCACCTTAGCACATCATTGGTGACATCATTGGTGACACTACAGAAGGTCTGAGGCCAAGGTGTACACATTTCAAACTTATATTTATTATAACAGGTTTTCAGTTTGCACAGTTTCCAGTTTTGAATTCCAAAAATGTTTTGCATGGAGATTGGCAGGATTATGAAGTCTATTTCTAATGTATTTGTTATTTCACCGGTTCTTGACAGCCAGCGTGCGAGCAAAGTGGAAAATATATTGCGTCCAAAACTGTCTTGATGTGTAGCGTGCCCTTAAAGGAGCTACACCATGAATTTAAAAAAAAATAATAATATTTGATATCATATTGTTTATGTCCCTCAAACGTTTTTCAAAAGGTTTGAGCCTAAATCAAGCCTCAGATATACTCATTCCAACTAACTTCTCTCTGGCTTATAAAGCACTTTCACCTGCAATACCACATTGTCCTGTTTGGCACGGGGCGCTACTGAGCCAGTTTGTATGCATGTTATGTCCTGGTTCTGTGTGGAAAAAGTAAAAAAAAAAAATAAGAAAAAAATTAAAAAAAAGAAAAAAGAAAAAAAAAATATATATTTTTTTGGGATTTTTTTTTTTGGGTTAGAACTGAAAAACGGGAGGAATTGTTCCCAGACGTGACGTAGGGTGGGGGAACAAATCTGACGGACTGTTTTCAGACCAATTTACATAAAAACCACAGATAGCCTATGAAAGCCTGCATGCTCGAAGTCGGGTATTTGTTGGAACAGAAGAGAGGTGGGGGAGACCAAAAACACACAAAAATGAAGAAAAAGTTAAAATTCATGGTGTAGACCCTTTAACGAGACAAGTCCGATAACATTCAAATTGAATACAGCAGGGGTTTTCAGAGTCTGAAACAGTGGGCCTCCCTTGCGCCAAGGGTCAGACAATCGTTCCCGCCCCTCCTTTCCTACACTATATGACATTATTATAGGCTGTAATTACTGTACGTGTATTTAAATGGCCTACATGCCAAATAAAATGCAATCTAATATAGGAACTGAAAGTAAGAAGTGCTCCTCATTTCCCTATTTGTATGCTGGAAATAGCTAATTAATATACATCATACCAAATGTCCCAACCTTTGTTGCATGAATCTGTGGGCAATAACCACAGTGGGATTAGTTTAGGCTGTAGGTTCCCTCAGCATCAGAGCTGGCTCGTCCAGGCATCACTACTGTATTATGACGCCAGCTTTTGTGCACCTTGACACCAAAAGAATGCAGACCTGCGGACCATGATGACTCAATAAAGACGTTGGCTTTGAAAACAAAGCGAGCGTGCAACAGAAGCTGCCTTGAGGCCTGCGAGGTGTGTCCGAGGGAGGCATCAGCTACTCTAGCCAAAGTAAAATGATGAAGAAAAGCAATTCACCCACTACAGTAAGATGTTTTAAATTGACATTAAGATGTAAGCAATAGAGGAATGATTAATTTAGCTAATCTGAAAGTCTTTTCAATTGCACAGCGAAGCCACTGCATTGTTAGACTGTATCTTGTTTTGAATGAAAAGTGACTATCTCAGGTGGGTGTCCAATAAATACATTTTCGTTTGGATATTCGGTTCGGAGTTGTCAGCCTGTTAGCAGCTGTCAGAGTTGCTAGCCTTGTGAGCCCTCCATTTGCTTAATGGAATAAATCCATCCATCATCCACCACATGAATATACATAGTGAGTATGCAGCCATCATCCACACTGCCTGGTGTCACCTCAAAATGAGGTGGTACAGCAGCTATCAGCTATCCTCAAGATGTGGCATAAACAGGCTGGTACTACTCTCTGCCCGTGAGGAGCCATCTGGAAAAGGGAGAATTTCCACTCTTGCCGCTAAATTGTATATAAAGACTATTGGCATATTTAATCCTTTGTTTGTGTTTTTACAGGAAAGTCTCCAGAACCGCTGAGAGTAGATGGCAGCTCACAAAAAATCAGTAAAACCAATAAGCCCCAATAAAGATGGTGAGTTTGGAGTTTTCACTAGGCAATGCTTCAAAAAAGGCTTCTATGTGCTCTCTGTCTCCTCAAACATAAACATCACAAAAATAAACTCCTCAAACGGGGTTTGCGGCACTGCACAAACAGCACAGGGTTACTCTTCTGTATACCTCGGATGTGTAAAGAAAGCTGTGATGCTGAATGGCACAAATGAAAATAAAGTTACTTTCTCAAATGACAGGTTTCCATTACCCTGCTGCTGTAATTAACTAATCGCGACTATATTATTATTAGTGTGGTTGCCCTAACAGGGCAACCAGACTATAGTACTCTATGAAAAAAATATTGATATTAATTTATTAGTGAATTACATTTCCCCATCCACTTTAATGGAAAATGGGAAAATGAAAAAACTAGATTTCAAGTATTTTTTTCTCAGAAACCGTAAGAGCTAGAGATACAAGATTTGGAGGGGAGGTTCATAATATAGTCCGAAATTAGTCCACCATTCGGCTTCATGGTGGCGCTATAACAGTCCACTTTACGTTTTGGCCTATAACTCTTGAACCGTAGGTCATAGATGTTTAGATGTCATAGATGTTCATAGATGTTCATAGATGTTTATTTAATAGGGATGCGCCGAATGGAAATTTCTTGGCCGAAACCGAATACCGAATACAGGAAACACTTGGCTGAAAACCAAATAGCCGAAAATTATTAATTAAAAAAAATATATATATACATTTTTTAAAACATGTTTTTGTACCATTGCTGTCATGGCTATGCCTCTGTTGTAGAGCTACATGATTATGGCAAAACTTATCATAACTATAATGGGTCCATATTTAGATCAGTTATTCAAAACATATTTATTTATTGTGTAATAATAACAATAATAATAGCGATAATACAGGGCCAGAGAGAGAGAGAGAGAGAGAGAGAGAGAGAGAGAGAGAGAGAGAGAGAGAGAGAGAGAGAGAGAGAGAGAGAGAGAGAGGGATACTGGAGAGAGAGAGATGGATACTGGAGAGAGAGAGAGATGGATACTGGAGAGGGAGAGAGAGAGAGAGAGAGAGAGAGAGAGAGAGAGAGAGAGAGAGAGAGAGAGAGAGACAGACAGACAGACATGGAAACTGGAGAGAGAGAGAGAGATAGAAACGGAATAGATGAGAGAGAGAGAGAGAGAGAGAGAGAGAGAGAGAGAGAGAGAGAGAGAGAGAGAGAGAGAGAGAGAGAGAGAGAGAGACATGGAAACGGAATAGATTGATGAGAGAGAGAGAGAGAGAGAGAGAGAGAGAGAGAGAGAGAGAGAGCGCCATGGAAACGGAATAGATAGAAGAGAGACATGGAAACGGAATAGATTGATGAGAGAGAGAGATAAAAACAGAATGGATTGATTGGACATCTCAACCTATTGCCATTAACAGGAATCAAACTCTCAACCTTCGGACTAATAGGCTGCAACACTACCTATAGTGCTATAGTTTTGTCCAGGCTGATGTTGCCTGTTGAAGATCATAAACTCTTGCCTTCTGTCATGACCCAAGCCAACACTAAGATCACTCGTTTCCAAACCATTTACCAATAGAGAAATTGTATGTCTCCTCGCAACCGAAAACAGTGAAAGCAGCCGATCTACAAGCTCAGAAACACGTTGCTATCTGAAAGGTTTTGAGATTGTAGATCGGCTATTTTCAGAATGAAGTATGTCATACGTTGAAAAACGTACTCTCAAATATGCATTTCAGGTTATCTTTACCATTTGCACATGTATTCATTGATACAGTCATGTTGTTTGCAATTCAACTTAAATGAAGTCTGCAAGTGAGGCTTGAACTGACGACCTTGAGATTGTGAGGCACTCATTTAAGGGAGACGCCATTGGACCAACAGACAAGGAACTGTGAAAAAGGAGATCACACAGATGATACAGTTTCACTCAAATAGCTGAAAAATCCTGGGTTTAAGTGTTTTTCAAACTGCTCAAAATTGCGGACAATCTAAGGGCGGAGCTTACTGGTCAAAGCGATAGATGTGTTCCTCATGAGTCAAGGCACAAGTGTAAGCAAGTTTCACGACTTTCGGCCAAACGAAGCATGACTTTTGCCTGTTTAAAGTTTGCATTTTCAAAAAATTGCTATAGCGCCCCCCTTTGGCCAATTGGAGTGAGATTGGTTTCAGTGATATTTGGAATGACTCTCTACATTACTGCAACGTTTCAAAGAAATGTGAGTCTTGCATGTATGTGTTAGGGGCAGATGAATAATTTTCATAAAACCGCAATAGTTAAAATCTATGGAATCCTGGGATTTTGGCGCAATCTGCACGAAACGTTTAACACTTGAACTTTGGACCTCTGCCGACATAATGATGGGAGCGGATTTTCCATAAGTGAAAAAATGCAGAAGTTAGGAGCCAATGACTGTTTTTCATATAATTCAAAATGGTGGGAGATCTAAAGGTCAGAGGTCAAAAGTCAGAAGGTGAAAGTTGTTCAACATGAGGAGACGCATATGTGTATCCAAGTTTCATGGCTGTAGGTCAAACAGGGCATGAGTTGTACCTGTTCAAAGTTGGCATTTTCAATTGAGTGCTATAGCGCCACCTTTGGACGAAAGATTGTGAGAATTATTTTTTGATCGTTTTTCATGACCATCTACCATATGGCCGAGTTTCGTAAAAAGCGACAGCACGGTTCAGCCAGAACTGCGAAAAGTCGCAGAAGAAGAAGAAGAAGTAGAAGTGACAGAATACTGCCAATATCAAAACAGGTACAGAGCTGAGAGCTCTGTCCCTGTAATAATAATAATACATACAATTTATATAGCCCTTTTCTAAATACTCAAAGTCGCTTTACAGAGCAGAAAAATAACAACTTTATTAGAATCGACTAGTTAAAAAGGATTACAACTATAAAAGAAAAGTACAATAAAAGGAGGGGCAGGGGTTGGGGTTTTATGTAGGGAATGCGATTCTGAAAAGGTGGGTTTTGGGTGTGGTTTTAAACATGGTGAGGGTGGGAGCAGCTCTGATGTGAGCTGGGAGTGAGTTCCACAGTTTGGGGTCAGCCGCAGAGAAGGCCCTGTCACCCCAGGTGAACCAACAACCTTATGTAGAATTATTTATTTACTATTGTGTAGTAATAAAATACAATATGCCTCAAAACATTATCCTGCCATACAGTTGAATTATTGGAAATTAAATAAATATGAATTCAAGAAAAAAAGAAAAAAATTAATAGCCTAGCAAAAGGCATTATAATGTTTGCAGTTGCATTATTGCACATAGCCAAAATGCATTAATAGTATTAGGCCTGCCATTCCTTCCTTTTGGAGAATTCACTTTCAGTTTAATTTCAGAAAGACACACACACACACACACACACACACACACACACACACACACACACACACACACACACACACACACACACACACACACACACACACACACACACACACACACACACACACACACACACACTCACACTCACACTCACACTCACACTCACTCAAACATTCAATCAAACAAACAGAAGCGTTCACAGCTGGTGTTAATTATTTTTCCCTGCAAGCTCTTAACTAGCGCTGGTTATTTTACTAATGTTACACCCTCTGACATGAGGATAAAGCCGGCCCAGCCAACAGGCAGAGTAGGCAATTGCCTAGGGCGCCATTAGGCTGCAGGCGCCCACCAAACCAAGATTTAAGTTTTTTTTATTATAGAAAAATATACATATTTGGGCCTGATTCACTAAGTTGTTCGCAAATAGTGCCTAAATAAAGTGACTAAAGGGTTACGTATAAATCTCTTATATGTGTGTATGTATCGCCGGTCTTCCTCATTTTTGTCTGACAGTCAGAGGCGCGTTCACGTGGAGAATCATTTGCATTGCTCCATGTCCCATTTAAGACCATAAAAGGCAACCGGACGGAATACATCACCACTCTTGGAGTGGGACAGATCTACAAGCTCCCTCACACGATTAAACGTTTATAAAGTAAATAGCCGACTCTCACGTGTAATGAAGAGAATAAGAAGTTTGTTTACAGTTTAACCTCAGGACCAAAGTCTAATAAAACTTGGAATGGATATTATATTGTTACGTCCCCGTCTAGGGGAAAAAGAGATGCAACACAAAGTGGGAGTGAAACCCGTTTTTATTTAGAACTTATAGAGCACCGAAGTCTGACGTAATTTACACATCCCAGGTTTGTCTACCTGGTTCGCGGTTTTCCACCCCCATTCTGAATCCCCATAGACGTATTTAATATCGCGTCAAATAAGAACTGTGTTCCAAAAATAAACAAATGACCCCAGCGGTTTTACTCTTATGGATATGAAGCATGAACTGACGGTGAGAAAACGCTAATGTTACTTCCGCCAAATTAGTTACATTTTCGCCAGAAACAGACTGTATCAAATATAAGTGACTGACTATCATAAACGATACAGAACCTCCTCCCTGACAATATCACCGAGACAGTTTGTTTATTTTTGGACCACAATTCTTATATGAGACGATTCTATGATGACCCAATGTTATTCTCCATAGCGAAATTACTTTACGAACCTGGGGATGAACGAGTGACGTCAGGACTTCTGTACTCTATTATATATTTACATGAACTTAAATAGACTTTAATGCGTGTGTGCGGGCAGGGGTGATGGCCTCCATAAGATGAATCTGAGGGCGGAACACACACGTGTTGCATGATGAACTATGTAAAAACGTCAGAGGTTTGACATTTCAAACCTGTATTGTTAGAAGGATGCATTCCAGATGATTTAAGGAGTGCTGCATACATCCCTAGGTACAGTATGTGCAGAAACCGGTTTATCATTTTACGGTACAGCGAAGTACATGACACGAACATGCGTGCAAAATGCAAATGTGTAGTGGAACGCAGTGAGCTGGGATTGAACCTGAAGCTCCCACTTGCCAGTCCGACGTGTTTTACCAGTCATGCCAATAGGGCTGAGCCTGATTGGCAGGTCTGTTACACGCCCTCTCTTGCTAATTTTACTGTGGGGGCTACACATGCAACGGCCACGTGAATGGCAACGATGTACGGCATCGTTGCCATTCGGCAGGTCAAGTTACATTTCATTGATAAGACTTTCAGTGGTCCTCTCTCTCTGTCTCTCTCTCTCTCTCTCTCTCTCTCTCTATGCCAGGAGATAATAAAACACCTTTATATCTACTCAGATAACGCCCAATTCAAATTAATTAATATTAATATATAATAATAGTTTTGTTTTAAATGTTCTAGCCTTGACGACCATGCAGTCTTATGCAAACGTTAAAATGTAAATTAGATAGCATTTTATTTAGACAGATGCCAGGTCATTGTTGACCTGGCATCCTAAGTGTGTGTATAGTTTCAATGTACATCATTTATTTATGTTTTGATAGTGTTATAATGTTTAGACTGATGATAGGTTATTGGTTTATCTATGATCCTAGGTTAATGAGGCACTACACTATGCATTTGATGTATTACCTCGTGTTTGTCTTGCTTACTGTAAATCACGTCTGCTGAATGCCAAAATTGTAATTTGGCTTTTGTAATTTACACAGTGTCCTAGTTATTTGTGTTTGTGAAATAGCCTTATTGTCTCCGCCAGGAGACTATGTTTTCACTTTCCGTCCCCCGTCCCCCTCGGCCAAGCTAACATTGGTCAAGCCTCACGTGACACGTGACAATACGTTGAAAGAGTGTGCTCTGATTGGCTAGTGAGACGCATGACGTATAGCGGCCTATAAATAGATGTAACACTTCGGAGCGCTGCGGTGCGCGTTCCGAAGTGACATCAGTGCCATCAGCCAAGCTAACATTTAGTGGTTACATGTCGCCTTTCCGACAGACGGATAGGACACTTACACAGACAGGACAGATAGGACACTTACACAGACAGGACGGATAGGACACTTACACAGACAGGACGGATAGGACACTTACACAGACAGGACGGATAGGACACTTACACAGACAGGACGGATAGGACACTTACACAGACAGGACGGATAGGACACTTACACAGACAGGACGGACTCTACACATATATATACACACACACACACACACACACACACACACACACACACACACACACACACACACACACACACACACACACACACACACACACACACACACACACACACACACACACACACACACACACACACACGTATGTACTGTATGTATGTATTTTACACTATATCCATAAAGCACAACTTTTAATATAGGATGTAGGAGGGTATTAGGACCAATTAAAACTATATCACATTACTATTGCAATTTATTTTGGGTTGGGCCTTTTTTTGGCTTAGATTGACTGGCCTGTCTATGGTGACTGACAGACTGTATCAAATATAAGTGACTGACTATCATAAACGATACAGAACCTCCTCCCTGACAATATCACCGACACCGAGACAGTTTGTTTATTTTTGGACCACAATTCTTATATGAGACGATTCTATGATGACCCAATGTTATTCTCCATAGCGAAATTACTTTACGAACCTGGGGATGAACGAGTGACGTCAGGACTTCTGTACTCTATTATATATTTACATGAACTTAAATAGACTTTAATGCGTGTGTGCGGGCAGGGGTGATGGCCTCCATAAGATGAATCTGAGGGCGGAACACACACGTGTGTGTTGCATGATGAACTACGAAAACGTCAGAGGTTTGACATCTACCTGACTCTGACTCTACCTGTATTGTTAGAAGGATGCATTCCAGATCATTTAAGGAGTGCTGCATACATCCCTAGGTACAGTATGTGCAGAAACCGGTTTATCATTTTACGGTACAGCGAAGTACATGACACGAACATGCGTGCAAAATGCAAATGTGTAGTGGAACGCAGTGAGCTGGGATTGAACCCGAAGCTCCCACTTGCCAGTCCGACGTGTTACCAGTCATGCCAATAGGGCTGAGCCTGATTGGCAGGTCTGTTACACGCCCTCTCTTGCTAATTTTACTGTGGGGGCTACACATGCAACGGCCACGTGAATGGCAACGATGTACGGCATCGTTGCCATTCGGCAGGTCAAGTTACATTTCATTGATAAGACTTTCAGTGGTCCTCTCTCTCTGTCTCTCTCTCTCTCTCTCTATGCCAGGAGATAATAAAACACCTTTATATCTACTCAGATAACGCCCAATTCAAATTAATTAATATTAATATATAATAGTTTTGTTTTAAATGTTCTAGCCTTGACGACCATGCAGTCTTATGCAAACGTTAAAATGTAAATTAGATAGCGTTTTATTTAGACAGATGCCAGGTCATTGTTGACCTGGCATCCTAAGTGTGTGTATAGTTTCAATGTACATCATTTATTTATGTTTTGATAGTGTTATAATGTTTAGACTGATGATAGGTTATTGGTTTATCTATGATCCTAGATTAATGAGGCACTACACTATGCATTTGATGTATTACCTCGAGTTTGTCTTGCTTACTGTAAATCACGTCTGCTGAATGCCAAAATTGTAATTTGGCTTTTGTAATTTACACAGTGTCCTAGTTATTTGTGTTTGTGAAATAGCCTTATTGTCTCCGCCAGGAGACTATGTTTTCACTTTCCGTCCCCCCCCCCCCTCGGCCAAGCTAACATTGGTCAAGCCTCACGTGACACGTGACAATACGTTGAAAGAGTGTGCTCTGATTGGCTAGTGAGACGCATGACGTATAGCGGCCTATAAATAGATGTTTCACTTCGGAGCGCTGCGGTGCGCGTTCCGAAGTGACATCAGTGCCATCAGCCAAGCTAACATTTAGTGGTTACATGTCGCCTTTCCGACAGACGGATAGGACACTTACACAGACAGGACGGATAGGACACTTACACAGACAGGACGGATAGGACACTTACACAGACAGGACGGATAGGACACTTACACAGACAGGACGGACTCTACACATATACACACACACACACACACACACACACACACACACACACACACACACACACACACACACACACACACACACACACACACACACACACACACACACCACACACACACCCCACACACACACACACACACACACACACACACACACACACACACACACACACACGTATGTACTGTATGTATGTATTTTCCACTATATCCATAAAGCACAACTTTTAATATAGGATGTAGGAGGGTATTAGGACCAATAAAAACTATATCACATTACTATTGCAATTTATTTTGGGTTGGGCCTTTTTTTGGCTTAGATTGACTGGCCTGTCTATGGTGACTGACAGACTGTATCAAATATAAGTGACTGACTATCATAAACGATACAGAACCTCCTCCCTGACAATATCACCGACACCGAGACAGTTTGTTTATTTTTGGACCACAATTCTTATATGAGACGATTCTATGATGACCCAATGTTATTCTCCATAGCAAAATTACTTTACGAACCTGGGGATGAACGAGTGATGTCAGGACTTCTGTACTCTATTATATATTTACATGAACTTAAATAGACTTTAATGCGTGTGTGCGGGCAGGGGTGATGGCCTCCATAAGATGAATCTGAGGGCGGAACACACACGTGTTGCATGATGAACTATGTAAAAACGTCAGAGGTTTGACATTTCAAATCCGTTTCAATATGCAAATAACTCTACCTGTATTGTTAGAAGGATGAATGAATGAATGAATGAATTTTATTTGTATAGCGCTTTTCCAAACAAAGTTACAAAGTGCTTTACATACATGATTAAAAACCGCAAACATCAGCAAGAGAAAGATTAAAATAAGAAAACAAAGAAAAACATAAACAAAACAAAAAATGGCATTTTAAAGTCAGTCCATAAAACAATCCTTAGGAAAAACACTTTATATACAGATGTGTTTTCAAAAGCGATTTAAAAGAGGAAACTGACTCTGCCAACCTAAGGTCCAAGGGTAGGGCATTCCAGAGCACCGGTGCCCGGGCCGAAAAGGCCCGGTCCCCCCGTGTGACAAAGTGCATTGTGGGAGGATCCAGGAGGGCCCAATCTGAGGATCTAAGCTGGCGAACTGGCTCATGCGGTTGTAACAAGTCCACAATGCATTCCAGATAATTTAAGGAGTGCTGCATACATCCCTAGGTACAGTATGTGCAGAAACCGGTTTATCATTTTACGGTACAGCGAAGTACATGACACGAACATGCGTGCAAAATGCAAATGTGTAGTGGAACGCAGTGAGCTGGGATTGAACCCGAAGCTCCCACTTGCCAGTCCGACGTGTTACCAGTCATGCCAATAGGGCTGAGCCTGATTGGCAGGTCTGTTACACGCCCTCTCTTGCTAATTTTACTGTGGGGGCTACACATGCAACGGCCACGTGAATGGCAACGATGTACGGCATCGTTGCCATTCGGCAGGTCAAGTTACATTTCATTGATAAGACTTTCAGTGGTCCTCTCTCTCTGTCTCTCTCTCTCTCTCTCTCTCTCTCTCTCTCTCTCTCTCTCTCTCTCTCTCTCTCTCTCTCTCTCTCTCTCTCTGCCAGGAGATAATAAAACACCTTTATATCTACTCAGATAACGCCCAATTCAAATTAATTAATATTAATATATAATAGTTTTGTTTTAAATGTTCTAGCCTTGACGACCATGCAGTCTTATGCAAACGTTAAAATGTAAATTAGATAGCATTTTATTTAAACAGATGCCAGGTCATTGTTGACCTGGCATCCTAAGTGTGTGTATAGTTTCAATGTACATCATTTATTTATGTTTTGATAGTGTTATAATGTTTAGCCTGATGATAGGTTATTGGTTTATCTATGATCCTAGGTTAATGAGGCACTACACTATGCATTTGATGTATTACCTCGAGTTTGTCTTGCTTACTGTAAATCACGTCTGCTGAATGCCAAAATTGTAATTTGGCTTTTGTAATTTACACAGTGTCCTAGTTATTTGTGTTTGTGAAATAGCCTTATTGTCTCCGCCAGGAGACTATGTTTTCACTTTCCGTCCCCCCCCCCCTCGGCCAAGCTAACATTGGTCAAGCCTCACGTGACACGTGACAATACGTTGAAAGAGTGTGCTCTGATTGGCTAGTGAGACGCATGACGTATAGCGGCCTATAAATAGATGTGACACTTCGGAGCGCTGCGGTGCGCGTTCCGAAGTGACATCAGTGCCATCAGCCAAGCTAACATTTAGTGGTTACATGTCGCCTTTCCGACAGACGGATAGGACACTTACACAGACAGGACGGATAGGACACTTACACAGACAGGACGGATAGGACACTTACACAGACAGGACGGATAGGACACTTACACAGACAGGACAGACTCTACACATATATACACACACACACACACACACACACACACACACACACACACACACACACACACACACACACACACACACACACACACACACACACACACACACACACACACACACACACACACACGTATGTATGTATTTTCGACTATATCCATAAAGCACAACTTTTAATATAGGATGTAGGAGGGTATTAGGACCAATAAAAACTATATCACATTACTATTGCAATTTATTTTGGGTTGGGCCTTTTTTTGGCTTAGATTGACTGGCCTGTCTATGGTGACTGACAGACTGTATCAAATATAAGTGACTGACTATCATAAACGATACAGAACCTCCTCCCTGACAATATCACCGACACCGAGACAGTTTGTTTATTTTTGGACCACAATTCTTATATGAGACGATTCTATGATGACCCAATGTTATTCTCCATAGCAAAATTACTTTACGAACCTGGGGATGAACGAGTGACGTCAGGACTTCTGTACTCTATTATATATTTACATGAACTTAAATAGACTTTAATGCGTGTGTGCGGGCAGGGGTGATGGCCTCCATAAGATGAATCTGAGGGCGGAACACACACGTGTTGCATGATGAACTATGTAAAACCTGTATTGTTAGAAGGATGCATTCCAGATAATTTAAGGAGTGCTGCATACATCCCTAGGTACAGTATGTGCAGAAACCGGTTTATCATTTTACGGTACAGCGAAGTACATGACACGAACATCCCTAGGTACAGTATGTGCAGAAACCGGTTTATCATTTTACGGTACAGCGAAGTACATGACACGAACATGCGTGCAAAATGCAAATGTGTAGTGGAACGCAGTGAGCTGGGATTGAACCCGAAGCTCCCACATGCCAGTCCGACGTGTTACCAGTCATGCCAATAGGGCTGAGCCTTAATAAGGCTATAGAATAAAAATCTTTTTTCTTTAGATCCCTTGGGTCATGACACAACTCCCCATATAGGCCACGCCCATTTGCGTCAGGGTAGATTTTCCGCCATTTTGAATTTTCTTCAAAACACACTTTTTGCTCCTTTTCCTTCAAATTTTGTCCAAATCTCACACAAATCGGTACACGTGATCTATGGACCCATGCGATAAATATATCCAAACAGCATTTTGATAGTCCTTATCGTTCGTCCCTAATTGGCTTCCAAAGTTAGTGGAAGGGGCCCATTATACAAAGAATGCCAAAAATCACGAACGAAACGTCCGGTCAATCCCAAATTTAAATCACATGTCCCCAAAAGCATTTCCACTTTGATCCATAGGGGGCGCCAAAAATGCTCAAAATGTAACCGTTTGATGCAAAAACCTTATTTTGGGGGAATCAATCCACTCAAAATGAAACGCAAGTGATCTCAGGAGTGACGTGACAATGTAATTGGCTTAGCCTCTGACGGCATTCCTCCCGGTGTATTCCTCGAGTCCCGGCGGCCGCGACCCGCGACTCGCGTCGGCGCAACCACACTTTGCAATTTCCCTGAATTGCGACGCGTCTAGTTATTATTGTTATTCTCTCGAAAGTCTTAAAATCACACGTTCTTCCCACTTGACAACCTCATTCATTTCCATCAGAATTTATGAATAATGGAGTCAAGCCATAGCCCACGTTATTTTATTTACCTCCAGCCATCTTTTATTTCATGTTGTTTGCTCTGTTGTGATTTGATTTCCTTTGTCGGCTCATTAAAATCTCTGGGCCTATATACCAGCGAGGGGTTTTTCCTGGCATATATGCTGGCTCTTTAAAAAACAACACAAACAACAAAACAGTGGCGCGACTTGAGGAAGAATCATCCGTCAGTAAAAAAATTGATTACTTTCCATTTTTATAGCATTTATCTACATAGTGCATGGAAACGAATGCTCTCCTGAGAAAACGTTGACGTGTGGCTTCCTGAAGCTGACATCTGTTTAAACTACACGACAAATGTAGCCCACAACATCATCATTCAACCTCCCGACGACTGTGGAATACCCTGATACACACGCCACAGCACAATGTATGAGACTGTATACGGAAGGTGGCCGTATAGCTGTAAATCATGTTTCCAAGGAAACAGCTGAGGGATGTGGCCTATACTATGTCAGCTGTATCGTGTGGGATAATCCCATCAACTCGTGTTTCCTGTGACCATGGGGCAGAACCAGAAGCTGAAATGTTATCAGTGTGAAAACAATGTGTTTGGCTAAAGTCCCACAACCCAACCCACTCATCTGGCTCTCCTATAGTCACTTCACTTTAATATGGGAAGTATCTGTCACTCAGCCGAACAAAGTAAAAAAAGTAGGCTATGCTTCCTTGAATTATTAATCTTTTTAAGACGTCACTTGCATTTAAATTAAAATTAAAACAAGATCAAAACTAAAGGGATGTGACTGAATGTGGATTTGTAAGGGTATTTCTTTTACAGTCTCAGATTGAAATTAACGCAAAGGATTTCGTAATGCTTTGTTTTTGGCACATCATTAATGCATGTGTGTCTCGGCGTGCACGTACACAGCAGAATGGGCAACATTACATTAGATCCTCTGACACTCAAAACAGGAGCCCCTCAGGGCTGCGTGCTGAGTCTTCTCTCATCTACTCCCTGTACAGCATACACATGACTGTGTGGCCACACACAGCTCCAACATCATCGACGGTAATGGGCCGTAATGTTGATGACAGTGACTCTGCCTACAGGGCTGAGTTCAGATCAGATCACTGACACAATGGTGTTAGAACAACCTCACTCAAAAAACATTAACAAGACCAAGGAGCTGATCGTGGACTACAGGAGGCCCCTATCGACAGCGTTGCATTGGAGAGGATCAAGCATTTTAAGTTCCTCTTTGTGAAATCTAGATGTGTGAAAAAGGCTCAGCAATGCTTGTATACTGCCTCCATCACCTGAGGGAATTCAGTGTGTGAGGTTGTTCTGGTGGGCTGCATCGCCATCTGCTAAGGGAGCTGCACCCTCGACCACAAAGCACTCTGAGAGGGTGGTGTGGAAAGCACATCGTCGGTCGTGATCTTCCAGGGAATATACAAGAGGCAGAGTGTAGCCAAGGCTGAGCGAATCATCAAGGACACCCATCACCCCTGTCACGAACTGTTGATGCCAATGTTGCGGCCATGGCCATGCAAGCAATACGTCCTACAGCAAAAGCCAATTCCACCATCAGGCTGTTGAACAAGCGCTGAGCCCCGCCTGTTGCTGTTGCCAGGTGACAGGTGACCTGATGACACAGGCCGCCGCATGGCATTGTCTGCCATTGACTGTCACATATACCATACTGTATGTATACTGTACTGTATGTTTGATATTTTAGTGACTACAATATAATGCACAAATGACTCTATTTCTATGCTGCTATTTAAATGCCAATGTATTTCTATTTTATATTGCTATTTACTTTTTTTTGTATTTTTATCCATGCACCTACTTTGACATTGCTCGTATTATTATCTATTCTTTACCCCTTCTTAAAACTGAAAATGATTAAAAAGATTTATACAACAAAGAATTTCACCCACTTTTGTTTCCAGCTGTTAACCTGTGAAGTGAAAATGAAGTTTAATCTGAATCTAAAATCCTGAGTCTGAATTTAACTCAGAGAGTCTAAAAAGTCAATTTAAATCGTCAGAGTTAAATTGACAACAATAGGGCATGTGTGTGTGTGTGTGTGTGTGTGTGTGTGTGTGTGTGTGTGTGTGTGTGTGTGTGTGTGTGTGTGTGTGTGTGTGTGTGTGTGTGTGTGTGTGTGTGTGTGCGTGTGTGTGTGTGAGAGAGAGAGATTGCGTGTGGCGTGTGATTGCGTGTGTGTGTGTGTCTTTGCATGTGTACTGGTCTCCTGGGGAAATAGGTGTTGACCCTGCCTGGTAAACTGATGTATGGGGTCCTGTCTGCAGATGTTGAAGTCTACTCCATTGTCACTCTCCAGAGACAGCCCCTCCAGCGCACTGCAGAAATCCTCAGTGTTAGAAGCAGACCCTATACCCCACAGGAGGTGACCTCGCACGCCAGCAGCAGTTCGTAAATCAAACGCGTAGGTTCATACCGTCATTTATAATTCTTCTATTTCGCCCCACAACTATCCTTTGGAGCCTGGTTTAGAAGTGCTGTCAATGCGCCGTGCGGTTTATTGATTCAAAGATATATTGCAACAGCAGTGGTGGAAAAAGTACTCAAATGTTTTACTTAGGTAAAAGTACCAATACAATATAGAAATACTCTGTTCCAAGTGAAAGTCCAGAATTAAAAATGTACTTGAGAAAAGTACAAAAGTATTGGCATCAAAATGTGCTTAAAGTACCAAAAGTAAAAGTACTAAAATGTTTGAAAATAGCAGATCTACAAGCTCACAACGCGTCGCGATGCGACGCGTTGTGAGCTTGTAGATTGGCTATTTTCAAATAGCCTAGGTATAAAATATGGCTAAAGTGGTTAAAGTACGTTTCATAATATCATAATTTATATCTGAAAAGTAAGCAGTTACTAGTTTTCAAATAATTGTAGTGGAGTAAAAGTACAATTTGCCTCTGAGATGTAGTGGAGTAGAAGTAAAAGTATTGGAAATTGGAAATACTCAAGTAAAGTACAAAAACCTCAAAATTGTACTTGAGTACAGTACTTAAGTACTGTAAATGCACTTAGTTACTTTGCACCACTGTTAAAAGATACTGTATATTGCAACAGCATCGCTACAAATTTTTCCCCTCGTCTATTGATTTGAAAGAAAAGGAAGAGAAAAGAAGACAAGAGGGAAGCCCCTAAAGCACCAAAGAGGCATCATATAGAAAATGGGAACTATAGCCACTTCAACAGAAAGTTGTTGAGCTGCTGAGGCAGCACTTTTCCAGCACTCTATTGGGTAGAATACAGATGTCTCCCCCTTATGATTCTTCAGTCCAATAACTTGTACAATATTTAGACAGAAAATACTAAATATGCATCTATATTTCTCATTTCACCCGCTGCTCAGTACCCTCATATATATTGGACATATTGGGCTTCTTGGCTTCAGCAAAAATGTATAACAAAGACCAATAATCCAAAATGTAATTGATCGTAGTTTATTATGAAAATAACTGTCGCAGCCCTGAATCGTAGCCTGCCTCTGCATCAAGCCACAGCAGTAGTCTGCATTACTTATTCATGTTAGACCATGTGAAACCAGACTTTCACAGTCAGAGAATATTGAGTTCTCTCTTATATCCTACCCTTTTCTTCTTCTTTTTTAACCTTGTGTCACTTCTACAATTGTTAAGCACATGCACGATCAGGCACAAGCCTTGACATAGTGGCATATAGCTACAGTACTTCTAAGACACTTTATGTTGTTTGATCACGTATATGGCGCCTCACTGATCAGCTAATATCAAACACCTGCACATCCTGAACAGTGCAGAAAATAAAGTCAAAGCCAACCCGGGGGCAAAAAATACAACAAATGGAAGAAGGGAGCTGTAACTAAATACAAAAGGCATTCAGGGTACTAATGTCCCAAAAATAGGACAATAAAAGGCCCCTATATACCAGGCGTCGACTACCTTTTTTCACTGACGAAAACGAAATAAAAACTATGACGACTAAAACTATGACTAAATATACTGACAATTTCGTCAACAAATAAACTAGACTAAAATGTTTGGGAGGGACTAGTGGAGAAGAGATCCAGTAGAACTAAGACAATTCATCATGGACGTGGGCGTCACAGACCGAAAATAGCAGATCTACAAGCTCACAACGTGTCGCAGCGCGACACGTTGTGAGCTTGCAGATCGGCTATTTTCGGCATGCAGCAAAGTGAAAATCATTTCGACGCCATCACGGCCCGCCAAAAAAAAACACATTTTAGTCGACTAAAATCAACTGTAGATTTAGTCGACTAAAATCATATGATATTTAAAAGTAAAACATTTCAGATGACTAAAATCAAAATGTGCTGTCAAAATCAACACTGCCCTATACGCAAGAGAAAATAATGTAGATGTCTGCTTTTATTGTTGGGACATTAGTATAGTACACTAATAAATTCTGTCTTTTGCATTTACTTGCGGCTTTGTTTGTTCCATGCACATGACTGCACCATGGAGAACCATGTCCCATAACACATTCATTAAAGTCTTATTGCTGTAACTTGTAATTTTTGTCTTTATCATCAAATATGCATTCTAATTGGGCGACCAATGTTTCACAATCCTCCTGCAATACGGTTACACGGTGTCAGATGCAGAACACTGCAAACGTTCTGATGAATAATAATGAAAGACATTATTATTTTGGGTAATAGGCTCCATAATCTTTTATTAAGGCTTGATATTAACCTGGAATTATTCAGTAGTACGGTAATGTAACCGGTGTTGTTCTTCTTGACACAAAGGAATGAATTAAGTCAGTAATACTGTTGCTTGGAAAGAACAGTGGCATCTGTCTTAGAACCCCTGACTTAGCAAACAATATGTTTGCAGAGATGACCAGATACATTTTTATATCCACATTAGATGATTAAACATGACAGAGGGTTTTGCCTGAAAAGAGAGAAGCATTTACGCATTACGCAAGCCTTCACTTCACTTCTCCTCCAGGAAATTAAATAAAAATGAAAAACTCTGAGATTGAATCTAACAGCTTTTCCATCCTCTTTTGCTGAGAAGCATTCACAAGAGTTGTTTTCTCTAATGTCAAATAAACTGTGACTGGGTCGCCCATTGCCCTGCCAAGTCCTTTGCATCATTTAAACGATTTCCATTTTTGTGCAACACACACAAACGCAGCGAATTTGTCTAATGCGGCGGAGCTGACAGGAGCTGCTTGTTAATAAAAATAACTGCTGGATGGGAAACTTAAAGGCAGAGTTCTTTGTGTGCTTGCGTGTGTGCGTGTGTGTGTGTGTGTGTGTGTGTGTGTGTGTGTGTGTGTGTGTGTGTGCGAGTGTGTGCATGTTCATGCTTAGCAGAGAGAATATCTGCCACTGTAAATGTATTTCTTTTTGAAAGAGGAACATGATTCTATACTAGGCCAAAGGGGGTGTGACGCCCGGGATTCGAACCAGGGCCTCCCGCGTGGAAAACCAACATCTTAACCACTAAGCCATAGGGAATTTCCCCGCTTGGGGGAGATATTATGGAAAAAGTGGTTATTTGGCTTGTAATAATAGCCGAACCGCTTTTGGTGCTATATTGCACCTATTGTAAAGGTGCTACAGTATATAACGCCATTGTCAAATGGTGCTATATACCTGTAGAGCCATTAGCTGCCTAACCTAAGCTGAAGAACCAGTAGAGAACCTCTAAACAGGTTAACTGGGGGCTTAACTGGTTGCTTGTATGGCAGCTGTGTTATATAGCACTTAAACCACCCCAAATAACCGCAGACGAATCAGCATTTTTTTTGTGTGCACTTATACCTGATTTAATGAATAAAACATAGCAGCAAACTGTATCACACCCACACATTGAATTAAATACGTTTCAAGGGGTATTTGTTAAGCTAAATCAACCACACACAAAAAAAAGCAGCCGGGGCGCTAAAGTGATTTTTTTCTACCCAATTTTCTTTCCTTTTCTCCCCCTCAGTATTTTTCACCATGCTCTAATAGGGAATGAGAGTTCAATAGGCTATCCCTGTGAGGCATGTCAGACTGCAAAAATGAGGAGGGCTGGAGGCTGTGTGTGAGTCATATCAGGATCATTTGCTCTGGAGACCACAGGCAGGGATCACATAGTCACCGTCGTCGTCATCATCGTCGTCATCATCATCTTCTTCATCATCATCATCGTTAACATTGCCCTGGTTATCCCTGCTTTTTCGTCAAGCACACAGAAGAAGTTCTCTGCAGTTGATATAATGTACAGGCAGGCAGGTAGAAAAATCTAGAGAGATAAATCTCCACAGTGTAAGCACTGTCGCTGGGCATGTTGTTTACTGAGACAGATTAGGTAGGCTATATTGGATACGGAGAACTTGAGCGAGAGCAAGATAGCTACAGTCCAGTGGTTCTCAACCAGTGGTCCGGGGACCACCAGTGGAACTTGAGGCGGGTTCCAGGTGGTCCACAGCTAAATGATGGCGAGTTGGTATGGTAACCAAATGGACCCTTATAGATATATTTAACTCTTGAGAGCGTAAAATGAAACCGAGTGTAAAATGAAACCGATCGTAATGAAACCGATCGTAATCGTAATGAAACCGATTGAAACCGATGAAACCGTAATGAAACCGATTACCAATCGTAATGAAACCGAGCGTAAAATGAAACCGATCCTAATGAAACCGAACGTAATCGTAATGAAACCGATTGAAACCGATTAATCATAATGATTGGTAATCGAGCGAAACCGAGCGTAAAATGAAACCGAGCGTAAAATGAAGCCAAATGGACCCTTGAGGTTCCATTTGGCTTCATTTTACGCTCTCAAGCCTGTACTTGTGGTTATTGAGCGGATGATGACGACGACGGTGAAGATGGCAACAATGATGACAGTGTTCAACGTTAGCGGTCATCCAGCAGATTATGGACCATGATTTGGGTCCTGGTGACACAGTGTCACCACCAACCTCTGGAGGTTACTAACAAAATGACTGGAGGGCAATACCTGACAGCCTATTTCTTAAATGACTTCACATTTTAGACCCAGATGGAGCTGTGTTGGCCACACATGGTTACACTGTGGTCAAGCCCACATTCATTATGGGTGAATGTCTCTGAATGTGTGTCTGCTGCCCAGAATGAATCATTCTGTATTTCTCTGGTCTTACCAATCTCTGTTGGGGTTCTTAACACAGCAGCTGCGTGCGTGGGGGGGACTGACTGACTAACTGACTGTTTGTTCCTGCAACAGTTTCACAATGAAGAGAGCATGACAACATGGCCTTGACATGGATCACGATCAGGCTCAGGCGCCTTGCCTGTTCCCGTAAAAAAAGCTCACATTGGTGTGAATTCTATGAGAAATGATTAGACTCCCAAATGCAAGATTCTGTTCTCTTTTTTACTGCTGTTATTGTGTTTTTGTGTAGGAAGCATTGCAAGCCGCACCCTCTCAGTTATATGGTCTGAGCTGCAGACAATTTACTTTATAGAAAGACACCACAAATTTGGCTAAATGTGGGGGGGATATATTATTTATATTATGTATTTATGTATTTATTCATGTATATTTGACAAATGGGAGTCTATCATTCTTAATTATGACCCATGGTCTGAACAGTCTGTCCACGAGCAGCTGTCCTACTGGCCCCCTCCCCATTGACCCCCCCCCCCCCCCCGCTCCCCCATTGACCCCCCTGCAACCTCACACTGTCTACTACTTGGAAAATATCCCTGAACCCTGAGGAGAGAGAGAGAGAGAGAGAGAGAGAGAGAGAGAGAGAGAGAGAGAGAGAGAGAGAGAGAGAGAGAGAGAGGGGGGGAGAGAGAGAGAGAGGAGAGAGAGAAAGAGAGAGAGAGAGAGAGAGAGAGAGAGAGAGAGAGAGAGAGGGTGAGTCACACACACACACACACACACACACACACACACACACACACACACACACACACACACACACACACACACACACACAGATTCCCCATAGACAGGGTGAGAGAGAGAAGAGAGAGAGCTAGAGAGAGAGAGAGAGAGAGAGAGAGAGAGAGAGAGAGAGAGAGAGAGAGAGAGAGAGCTAGAGAGAGAGAGAGAGAGAGAGAGAGAGAGAGAGAGAGAGAGAGAGAGAGAGAAAGAAAACACTACAGCTGTCACCACATTGAGTCGCGCATCCAGGCGACACTTTTAACTTAAAGCACAGTTATTATCGCTAAACAGGAAAAATAAACAAAATAAATAAATAAATGAAATAGTCAACAGGGACTCATGAAATGCCACCGCGTTTATCTCGTTATTGGTGAACGATATGGAATTATTGCAAATATAAGTTGTTCCTCACGGATGGTGTAAGAGCTGCCGACTTCAAGAAGAAACTCATGGTAAGGTACTATTACTTGCACATTATAGCCTATATACTACAATTTTGGTTATTGCCTTAATTAGACTCTTGATTAAAATCCGAACATTCTTTGTCCGCCGTTTCCACCTCTAACTGTGTTACTCAAGTTGTATTAATACAGCCTCGTTTAGCAACGTAACGATCTAACATGTTCTCTTAACATAATAGGCTAATTCAAGTAGGCTGAGATCGCGAAGTTTTGAGTGATTTTTAATGTGAGATCCTTTAGAACATTAGACAGACAGTAACATAACGGGCTCCTTTCAGAGGGAGAGGCACCGCGCCGCTCGCCGCTATGAATGAATGAATGCAGGCTACTATGTATCCTTTCTGTAACTCATGGAGTTCACACAGTTTACTCAGAATTTAAGTGGGAGAAAAAATGTTGCCGGCGATGTTGAAGTAAAGTATAACTACACCATGTGGACGGAGACATCTGAAGGGGAAATGTGGCAACATTGTGTTTTGTGCTTCATCAGCGTTTATATCGCCAATGATGTTCAGCACTTGCTGTGATCCAAGATCGCACGTGTAACGGATTTCTTCTGTTTCTGTTAATAATGATAATATTAGCCTATAATACTAATGTGTGGCTTGTGGAAGCCACATATTAGTATTATAGGCTAATATTATCATTATTAACAGAGATATACGTAACCAGACGTGATTCCATTGGACAGCTTTCGTTTAGAGGGGAAACAAATGACTATTTGTTTTGGGTTCTTCTTGGGTTATAAAACAATGTATTTCCTTAGTGGATCACTAAGGAAATACAATATTGTTACAACCCTGCAAGAACCCCACACAAAATAGTGTTTTTTTTCCTCTAAACAAAAGCCGTCCAATGGAATCACGTATCATGGGCTTGAGAGGAACGGAGTGGTCCTCTCTTTGTCCTACCTGAAGCCCGGTTTATACTTCGTACTTACGACGGTGCCGCGCGCCAAAAGGAACAGCGTGCAAGGCGTTCTTCTTTCTTTATTAGGCTATGGAAGATTAGAAGCTTCTTTTCATGGATAGAAGCAATTATAAGCACCAGTTGGTGAAGAAATAATCGCGCTGCATAAAATCTTTATACCACTTTAATTTGATGATATCCTGCCCTGTTTGATGGTTCTACTGTATATAAACCCTTGTTATAGTGAATAGTGATTTGGGGAGGTGGCCCACTCAAGGTGCGCGCCTATACACCCCCCCACGCGCGCACGTGCTGCACGGACAAGCACGCACGTGCACACACACATAGGCTGGGCAATATATCGATACTGTGTTGATATTGTCATATGAGATGAGACTAGATATCATCAGGGATTTAATTTAGGATATTTTGTTATGATGATAGCCTAATGGCATCCGTGCAATGTTGTCTTCAAGATTCAGGATTTTCTTGTTTATGAGTAGACTACATTATTCTTTTGTTCTGGATCCTCAGACATCGTATAGCAGCAATAAAAAAGAAGGAGGGGGTATTAATCAAAGAATAGCAGCAATAGTAAGACAGGATAACCAGTTTATATGCTGTATTATCACACTTGTGGTGCTTTAGGTGCTGTGTGCAAGGTTCCTTATTCATAAAGTTATAAACATCTATACATCTCTGTGTGTGAAAGCTGCAAAGTGACCTGTGCCAGTGTCTGTATAGCGCAGTTGTTCTCAAAGTGGGGTCTGGGGACCTCCGGGGGTCCTTGAGGAGGTTTCAGGCTACTTGAAAATAGCAGATCTACAAGCTCGCACTACACGACTCATTGTATGAGCTTCTATTGTATAGATCTTCTATTATCAAAGAAATCTTGAAATAAATGGTCAAATTTGGAATATTTTTGAAACATTTTAACAGCACACATCTTTTGGCACACATCATTTTCAGATGGGGTTCCACAGCCAGATATATTAATCTCTGATGGGGTCTGATGTGATCAATATCAATATTGGGTCAAAGAATATTGTGATATTTGATTTTGTCCATTTATTTAGCCCTACACACATTTTCTTTTTTAGTTTTTGTTGGTTAGAAGATTGTCTAAATGTTTTGGTTCATTGGTAATTACCCCGATTATCTAATTGCTTTGTATTTGTGGCAGTGGGTGTGGCGCTTTAAAATGACACATTTTGCTCTCATGCGTATTAAGGTATTTAAGGAGGTAGGCACACCCTTATCCATACTGACCTGATGAAGATCCTGATCGGAAATAATAAAGTAAATATTTTACCTGGAAAATGGTGTGCGGGCTCTACCTCCTCTCACATTAGTTTCATTGGCCCAGCACCCACCGTCGATGTGTGTGTAAATAAGTATGCCATTAAGATATTTAATAATTCTTATGACATGATTGTGTTTGCATGCATGTGTGTGTGTGTGTGTGTGTGTGTGTGTGTGTGTGTGTGTGTGTGTGTGTGTGTGTGTGTGTGTGTGTGTGTGTGTGTGTGTGTGTGTGTGTGTGTGTGTGTGTGTGTGTGTGTGTGTGTGTGTGTGTGTGTGTGTGTGTGTGTGTGAGTGAGCTGTGTGACCAGCTCAGTGGTCTTGTGGTTAGAGTGTCCTCCCTGAGATTGGGAGGTCAGGTCGGGGTTCGATTCCCTGACCGGGTCATATCGTACCCAATAGCTCCCTGCTTGGCACTCAGCATCAAGGGTTGGATTGGGCCGTATAAGTCCCTGCGACGTATATAGCGTCATGTCCAGGGGATGCACTTATACGTCAAGCCACTTCACGCTAGAGAAACAGGAGATATAGGCTCCAGAGTCCTGCCCTATGGTAGCCTGATTATCAGACTGAGCAGTCCACTCAGAGAGTGGGCGGGGTCTATGGTATGGAACCAGGCTAGCCCTATGGGCCACATGGCTCGGCAAGGCTTATTTACTTGTGTGTGTGTGTGTGCGTGTGTGTGCGTGCACGCGCGTGTGTGCAATGATAGAGACATATGCCTACAGGGAGGGTGCATCACTTCAATTAATATCTTTTTTCGTCAGTCCGCCTTTTATTCTCTCAAGTTGAATACCTTCCAACCAATTAACCACGTACGTATACATGTGTGCCATCAAACATACTTTATATGAATTGAATACCAAGGACCCCAATGGAAACAAGACCGAAAGGACTTTTTTGGACAGACCTTTTAGACAAAGCGTTTGACTGTACTTGTGCTGTTTTTACATTCTGCCTCATAAAATATTAAATCAATGAATCAAAACTGATTAGGGACAAGGGGGAAAAAATAGCAGCATTAATCCCAGCTAAAGATCAAAGAAAATGTCAAAATGCCAGTCTGTAGGAGGCGGAGCACACACCCTGTAGACCAGGGGTCTTCAACATTTTCAGGCCAAGGACCCCCTAGCTGAGAGAGAGATGAAGCAGGGACCGTGCTGCTCTTTTTTTCCCCTCGACACCTATAACTCTTTGCCAAAAATAGCCGATCCACAAGCTCACAACGCCTCGCAGCGCGAGGCGTTGTGAGCTTGTGGATCGGCTATTTTTGACAGAGGTTCTCCTCAGAAAAAGGGATGCTAGAGTTCAAGTGGTTAATGTAAGAAAAAAAATAAAAAAATAAAAATATCACACAAAGATTTGGCGGACCCCCTGTAGTAACTCTGAGGACCCCCTAGGGGTCCCGGACCCCCCGTTGAAGACCTCTGCTGTAGACTTATCCTGTAGTAGAGAAGTGACATTTTTGAAGGTTCGTATTTCCCCCACGACGATGCAGACATAATGTTTAGGTCTATCATGAAAGGGCTAGACGCCCGCGTACACTCTGTTTGTCGTGTCTCTGTGGATAGATCTATCGAGCTGTTTGCTCAGGGCCCACTAGTTAGAACAGTCTGCCTAAGTGCCTATAGCGGCGAGAAGGGGTGGGGGGGGGCGTGATTGTGGGGGCGTGATAACTACAGAGGGGGATTCTTTTTTTTCTTCTGTGAAATATATTATTATGCATGCGAGTGGGCTGGGATGATTACAATGATATAAATGCCACCACTGGGTGTAGTGCGCGTGGCCTCTCTCTTTATAGTGTCGCTTATTTCATCTCCTCTCCCATTGTAGAAAGGCTACTACTCTATATGAAGGGAATCAAGCGCTTTAATAGATGGCATTGTCAGCGATAAGGCCAAGACGCAGTATTTTGGTTTATCGTCTTTCTTGATTTAAACCCACTGTGTTTTTTATAGGCGGCACTGATGAAGTATTTATTTCAGAGACTTTGAAGTAATGAATCACACACTTCATTGCCTTGGATACTGTTCAAATACTCCTCAAAACACCAACAGTAGTGGTTTATAATGTTTCTATGGTATACAGACCAGTGGTGGAAAGTAACTAAGTACATTTACTTAAGTACTGTACTTGAGCACAATTTTGAGGTATTTGTACTTTACTTGAGTATTTCCAATTTCCAATACTTTTACTTCTACTCCACTACATCTCAGAGGCAAATATTGTACTTTTACTCCACTGCAATTATTTGAAAACTTTAGTTACCAGTTACTTTGCAGATATATATGATTATTATAACACATACATTAACCCCTTTAGCCCTGTTTTATATAGGCTATTTGAAAATAGCAGATCTACAAGCTCACAATGCATGTAGATCTGCTATTTTCAAACATTTTAGTACTTTTACTTTTGGTACTTTAAGTACATTTTGATACCAATACTTTTGTACTTTCACTCAAGTCAATTTTGAATTCCGGACATTTACTTGTAACAGAGTACTTCTACATTGCAGTATTGATACTTTTACTCACGTAAAACATTTGAGTTATTTTTACACCACTGGTACAGACAGAAAGTAATACGGACGAGTGAATGAATAACATTTATAGGTTGTGACACTTCAATTATGAAACAAACAAGACTGAAGACGGTGATGTTTTTTTGTTTGCCGAACTTGTATGTATGCATGTTCAAGTCATCACGGTGGCAATTACAGCATCGGGGATGACTTTTCCGTCAGTGCCAAGGCTTCCATAATTGTGAGGTTTCTTTGATAAGGCAGCAGTGCTCGGTAATGGACTAGCTACACAATAAAATCCTGAGTGTTTATCTAACTTTCAGAGTGTACAAAATGGAACCAAATGGACTAGCACAGGTCCATTTGGTTCCATGTATTCACTTAAATTAGCACTCAGGATTTTACAGCAGAGACACATGGACTCAGTCTCAGTTAATGTCATACACAAAGGTGGAGGGGACATTACTGAAATCTGTGTTGGGAGATGATGACCCTTTCTCCAGAACAGGCATTGAATTTTTACTTCCACTACCCAGGGAATTGATTTCAAACAGCCTCTTTTATGGGCATCTCATAATGGAAAAAGGGGAAGAATGTAGCAGCACATGAGATTACATGCACTGGGCTGTTGGTCCTTTCAGTTTCTTGGCCTTAGGTCATTAACCCATTAAGATCGGGTGTGAACGCATCTCTGTCATTTTCAGATTTCTTTGGCTATTACAAAAAATGTGCAGATATACAAGCTCATAGCGCAGCACAGAGTGCTATGAGCTTGTAGATCTGCAAAAAAAAAAAAAAAGTGGAAAACTTGTGCAAGTCTTTGGAAAAAAAGAAAGAAAAAAAGAAAAGAAATATATATATGTATATATATATATATATATATATATATATATATATATATATATATATATATATATATATATATATAAAACACATATATATATGTGTGTTTTAAAGCGAACCATTTTAACTCTAACTTTTAAGATCTGTGCTTCTGGGGGTCCCTGGAACAACATATTTTGAATGTTGAATTTTGAAAATGTTTTGTTCCAGGGACCGCCCAGAAGCAAATATTTGAGTTACAATTGTTCGCTTTAAAAAAAAAGATCGATATATTCAAAGATTTGCACACGTTTTCACAAATTTTCAAAAAATTGCAGATCTACAATCTCGTAGCGCGGCACTCGGTGCCACGCTACAAGCTTGTATATCTGCTATTTTTTGGAATATCCAAAGAAATCTTAAAATGACACGCAGATGCGTTCCCGGTCTTAATGGATTAACCATTGACACCCCCGTCACATGAATCCTCACATCTCGGCGTAACGTGCTGCTTACACAGATTGGATTAATGGGAATTTGCGAGATGAAACACACAAGCTCTCCTTCCTTCTGAGATTCTGCGCTCTCATGAAAGAGCGGGGGCTTTGTGGGAAACCTAATTCCATCTAGGAATTACCCACTATTATTGGATCGGCCCTGGTCCCATGTCGTTAGAGGATTGCCTTTTATGTCATTTACAAAGAATAAAAGCTGCGTATTCTGGGCAAAGGGACGTCCTTTATTTGTCAGGGCACTTGGGTCCCAAATCAAGACTTTCAAGTGGTTTTGTTCCGCATCCCCCATTTAGGTCCCACATGGATTCAGCTTTGAGGCAAATTGTTTATTCTCATTAAAGAAAAATGTTGCATTCTGAATATTTTTTCTTTTAACCACTTAAACAATACCTCATTGACTGGGGTCCCCCATGGGTCTCTACTTGGTTGGTCCCCTCCTTTTTTCCCCTCTACACCAAATCTCTATGCGGAGACACAACACTTGTAGATCTGATATTTTTTGCAGTAATGTTTGCCTATTTTCGCAGAATGCGAGATGCTAGAAAAGAGAACCATGAGAAAAGAGATGTGGTTAAGAAAAGAGAACTCTTTTCTCTATGCGGAAAATCAATCTAAAAATAAAACATGTAGATTTGCTATTTTTGCAGTAATGTCTTCCTATTTTCACAGAATGTGGATGCTATAGAAAATAGAACCGTGAGAAAAGAGATGTGGGTAAGAAAAGAGAACTGTGAGAAAAGAGAACTGCTCCGCATGACCCGTATGAAACGAATATGACTTGAAACGGATTTGTATCATTGTGTTCAGGCTCAGGCTTAGAATGTCAAGGTTCATCCTGTATTCTGTATTCACTGGAAGTCAAAACCACAAATATTTGTTGTACTTCTCAAAGTTAAGTAAACACAGATGATTTTAATGTGCACAGCATACACTTTATCTAACTTCGGGCTGCTGACTTTGATCCCCGGGGCTCTCCCCCACAGCTGCTGGGTGTCTTCATCTCACTACCTTCTGACCAACATTCCCAAAAGACCCTCACATCCTGGCCTTGCTCTGACCTCACACAAACCCTTTTATTTCTGTTTTCCTTGTGTCTGAAAGGTCTCTCTCTGTGTTTCTCAAATGAAGCATCTGACAGGGGATCTTCTATTTTAACACATACACACACCCAGTGTGTCATCAGGGACTTTTTATGTGGAAAGCTTGAAATGGTTTTCATGTTTAGAGAGAGCACTCTGACACACAAGTCGTCCACCTACACCAATACAGGCAGAAAGGATTGACAAAGACAAAAAACCTCTGCATGAGGTGCTGATAATGGTTTCATCGCCCAAGGGGAATGCATTTGGAGGATATCTCCAAATGCAGTGTGTGTAGTTGGATCTTTTTGCGCAGTCCGAATTTTTGGCCAAATGGTGATGCTAGAGGAAAGGCCAAGGGGTCACCAAAATCAATATGGGCCATCCTCTCTAGACTCTAGAGGATGACCCTTATTTTTTGCACTCTTCTTCTCGGTACGGCATACCGGCGCTGAATCTTTTAACGGAACGCTGTACCGACACACTTTCACCCCTGAGTATACCTGCCAGGCGAGTACAGTTGATGGCCCCATGAAGACAAAGCCATACATTTGCATTTCTATGTGCGAGGCAGTGTTGATTTCGTCGACTAAAACCATGACGAAAAATGTAATGTAAACTAAATATATATATGTCAATTTTGTCAACAAATAAAAACTAGACTAAAATGTTAAGTGAGGGACGAGTGGAGAAGAGATCCAGTGGAACTAAAAGACAAGTCATTTTATGTTTGGTTGCGCTCGGGGTGTTGCGCTCTGAAAATAGAAGATCTACAAGCTGACAACGCGTTGTCAGCTTGTAGATCGGCTATTTTCAGCAATGCGTCGCAATGAGTCGCAATGCGTCGCAATGCAACGCATTGTGAGCTTGTAGATCTGCTATTTTCAAAAGATTGTTAATATACATTGTTATACATTAAAATGGGACATTCTGCATAATGAGTACTTTTACTTTCGGTACTTTAAGTACATTGTGATACCAATACCAGTACTTCTTCCACCACTGCCTTTAGATTAAACTTTTGGCATCATTTTTTACCCGCTGTCTCAAATGTCAGATTTGTGAACTTTCCAGTCTTTTGCCACCACAATGGCTCGAGTGTGCGGTTTGTAATGATATTCCTGCCAAAACGTATAGCTTGCTCGCTATCGTGTGTGTTTGAGTGCATGATGCCATCTGTTGTAAACAGGCTCGCTCTCCGAGCGATTCAGTCTTGGCCTCAGCCAAGTCGGGTGTTTGCTGTCCTAATGGTTATTTTCGGATCGGATGACTATTCTCTCTCTCTCTCTCACGGGAATGTAGTCATCCAATGCATAGAGATGTCACTCCTTTGCTTGTACAATAAAAGCAAGAAAAACATCCTGAGTGTGTTTCCGGAGAGAAATAACTCATCAGAATGCTGATGGCGTTTTTGCATCATCACACGTAAAAAAAAAAACGGAGATACTGGCTGTCCCGCATGGCGTTTTCCCTTTTATCCTGCATCCCTTATTCAGAAGAGATGTCCCAGGCCTATTCAGTGGCCTATCAAAACACGTCAGGCCTTAAACACGCTTGCCTTTAAGCGCCTGGCCTGTCACCGGTAACTCTTTGTCGCTGGAAATGTTTCATAGACATAGCTGTTTTGAATGAGTTGCTTTGTGGGGCTTCCAGTTCCATCTATGGATGACAGCGGGCTCTAGCTTTGGAGTATAATGCCCTAAATTCACGCTTATGTCGTATGACGGAGCTGCGTGCCCCGGAAATGGCAGATCTACAAGCTCACAATGCGTCACGGAATGCGACGCATTGTGAGCTTTTAGCAGTGGTGGAAAAAGTACTCAAATGTTTTACTTAAGTAAAAGTATCAATACTGCAATGTAGAAGTACAAAAGTATTTGGTATAAAAATGTACTTAAAGTACCAAAGGTAAAAGTACTAAAATGTTTGAAAATAGCAGATCTACAAGCTCACAACGCTGTACAATGAGCTAAAATCGGGAAATGTTGTTTGGCAGCAATGGCCGAGTATAGGAGTTGGACTGTGACTGTGCCAGCAAAATAATTGTGCATGAGAGAGGCTTGGTTGATTGATGGCTGCCCCAATGAAGTTGTGTTATGTATTCCTGATGAGAGTATGTAGATGGCCGGGATGGATTTATGTGGACGTTTGCAAGAGGGGGAGCGCTTCCAAGGAGGTGATGTCTGTCTGAAGGGGGCCAATCCGAGGCTATTGCTCAATGTGATTGATGGGCTCGCCGAGATTAAGTTAACATGCTGACAGCCATTAATCTGCTTATCTTGAGAATGGCATGAGTGGAAGTCTTTATATCCAATGTTTTTGGCTCCTCTGTAACACAAGGGGAAAGTGTGATAGCGTTCCTTAATCTCAGTCCATGTTAAACCACTTTCAACCCTTTTGTGGGCATGAAATGGTAAATTAAATGGTAAATGGTGCATTTAGTATATCCAAAGTGCCTTTTAACCAAAGCACTTGACAATGTGCATTACATTCACATATACCGATGGCAGAGGAAACCATGCAAGGCACCAACCAGCTCAAGGCTTGTTCAAGGTTCACGTAGATGGGTTTTCACGCGCGTCAGGGGTGAGGACGCTTGTGCGTTTGTTATTACACCTAGCATACTCCATACGTTTAATACGAGAACATACAGGCCTATACACCTATTCATCCACTAGATGGCAGTTGCGAGAGTGTGGCCTACCCATAATGCGACGCTACATTTGGAGACAGAAGTAGGACGTTTGTTGTTGTTCAGTTGTTGGAAATATGACGGACGCTGATTTGGATGCTGAAGAGGAGCTGTTGTTGCTGATGCTTTTGAGAAGAAGGGCCAAGGCAAGGCAGGGCCAAGGCAAAGAGACTACAGGAGGCCGAGCTGAAAAAATCCCTGCTCGTCTTGCATAAAACGTTTAAATGTTGTTGCCTGTCTACGCGAGGCAGACTGTTTAGTGTAAGGAAATTATGTGTCCCAAGAATACAATTATTTTGATGGCCAGCCCAGTAAAGGCTGACAGCCTTTCCCGGGAGCAGTTAGGCCGGGTTATACTGTATGTGTCTTGCTCAAGGGCACTTTGACTCTAACTCAGGGACGGGCTCCCAAGGGTATAGGTGAACATATTTGCCATTTGTCGTCAAGACAAAGTATACTGTGTATAGGGCTTAAGTGGTTACTCTTGTCAAGTCCTTCAAAAAACTAAAAGAGCGCTATGAGCTTGTATATCTGCTATTTTTGAATAGCCAAAGAAATCTTAAAATTACACAGATGCGTTCCCAGTCTTAATGGGTTAAAGAACATGAGATGGCGCATCATGTAAGGTGACCATCAAGCTGAGGTTTGGCTTAGAACTGCTGAGTAAGGAGGTTGCATCTGGCAGCCCACAGAGATGCTATGCCTGCCACTGCCAAGTGGTGGGTCATTGCTTGTATTAATGACGCATGAAGAAATCAACTGGTTTTTATATGCCTCGCCATCTGTATTGAGTTGTGCTATAAAGATGGATTTCATCAAATGAGAATAGTACTTTGATGGATGGGGGATGCCTGCGGTGGATGCTAGCCTATCGCTTCTGGTGCTTAAGTTGTGGCTTTTCCTATGAAATATTCCAAATGGAAGAATTATTTCTGTGGTCAGCAGTGCTATTCACAAGCCACTGACTCATGGCGTGTTCGTCATTGTTGCCATTAAAGCCATAGTGCAAGTCTCTCTGCTGGTGTGATAAGCTAAAACCACATGTATTTTAGGGTTAGGATTATTAGATTATTAGGTAGACAGACAGACAAACAGACAGACAGGCAGGCAGGCAGGCAGGCATGCAGGCAGACAGACCGACAGTATATTGATCCCATGAGGGAAATTCAGTTGTCATGGCAGTACCGGCGTATAAACACAGATACAGAAAAAAAGAGATACAACGAAGGAAAAAGTAAAGTAACAAGTAATAATAATTGAAATACAAATATGAATCATAATAATGAATTAATCATTATTTTGTATAATAATTAGCTATGCAGTTAGGCTACATCCAGGGTAAGGGAGGGGAAATTGCTTTTACAGCTTCACCCAGCTGATGGCTGCTCAAGTGGTGGTCGTGGGGGGGGGGGGGGGGGGGGGGGGGCTAACTAGTATCTAGTTAGGCCTACATGATTTTCCTTTCAGTGCTTGTGTTTTGGAGCAACAAATCACAAGCCACAATTGGGTCTCGCTTATTGACGATCCATTGAATTCCTCCATTTTCCATAACTCATCTCAAAGAAAATACAAGTCAATGGGGTAAATTATATGTTTAATACATATATCTGTGAAACGTATTGGAGTGTTCTCCTTTTCCACACATGATTTTTGAGCATCTATATATATACCCTGGCTTTGGGCTCATGAGCACTTTCATGTAGTGCCATGGAATCCCTTAGGTTTGCAGAAAGACCCAGTATTAGTGGTTGTGCTAGCTCCGTACTGAAGTATCTGTCTTCCAGATGTCACTCTAATGGGCCTCAGCACGGGGCTGTGGGGGCCGGGGCCCCCAGAATATTGTACTATCACTATAGGGAAGGATGTGTTCATTTTCCAATTACCTCCGGCTAAACTTTTTTTGATGAGGAACTGTGAAACCTTTCAATACCACACGTACTTTTTCACCTCACTGTTCTATCCGAACCACGAGCACTTATTGTTGTACACTAGAATTTGTTCACACACACACGACTTCTTGCTCTCCTCTGAGCATCATAGGCATTTTTTTGGGGGCATTTTTTATGCCTTTATAAATAGGACAGTAGACTGACACGCAGCAAAGGTCATCGGGGACGGGATTCGAACCCCTGACACACTGTCAGACTGGAAGTGCAGCCTAGGGTGCCTGGACCGCCACACTGCGGCCCAGGCCATCACAGGCAGTTTTTTATCCCTTTCTGCTGTATGTGTATGTGTTGTTTCTGCAGTGATTGTACCAATACGGTAAATCAGTGTCTCAGAAACCCAAAATAAGAGACCTTGGGCTCTAGTTTGAGGGCGGTAATGTTAAAGTTTATAGGCAGCGCAATTGATGGGAGCATAAGTTTGATTCACAGCAGCGGGGTTGGTACAGCTGGCGCGAAATAAATAAAAGTAAAGAGTCAAAAGTAAAAGCTCTGGGCAGTTGGTATGAGGCTCGACCATTATTAAAGGGATAGTTCACCCCCAGAATGATTTTTTCTATCGATTAGTCACCCCATGTAGACTTGAATTCATGGATATTTTTTTGTTTTTGTCGTATTCCTAAGCCAATAATTTGATGACTGCCAGCGGTTTCCGGTAGGAGACACAAAGAGTCTCCTTTGTGTCTCCTACCAGAACCGCTGCCTACCGGTCCGCTGGTCAACAAATTATTGGCTTAGGGATGCGTCAAAAACTAAAAAAATATCCATGAATTCAAGTCTACATGGGGTGACTAATCGATAGAAAAAAATATTTTTGGGGGGTGAACTATCCCTTTAACCACTTTCAACCTGGCATCCCTATTTTGGGCATGTCATTAGCCTATAATAGGCTAAATGTTTCAAAGATTTAAAACAATATTCATAAGTGTCCATATGACGAAGGTCCATATGCACACAAAGAAAAAGGTCCAACACATTGTCTAGGACTAAACTTTATTAAGCAAACAACGTTTCTGTCCTTAGACCTTCATCAGGTCAAACATGTTTGACCTTTTTCTTTTGTGTGGATATATGTTAAAGGAGGAGTTCACCCAAAAAATGACTTATTTTCTATCATTTGCACACCCTATGAATCCTTGAATCCATGGATTATTTTTTGTTTTTGTTGCATTCCTAAGATAATAATTTGATTCCCGTCTCCTACCGGCGAATGTATCCGGTAGGAGACACAAAGTAGATTATTTGTGTCTCCTACCGGAAATACACACGGTCATCAAATTATTGTCTTAGGAATGCCACAAAAACAAAAATAAATCCATGAAATCAAGGCTTCATGGGGTGTGTACTGTAATTGGTAGAAAATAAGTCATTGTTTGGGTGAACTCCTCCTTTAATGCCTTAAAACCTTTGTTGTATGAATCTGTGGGCATAACCACAGCGTATGGTCAGTTTAAGCCTTATGTTCCCTTATCCTCAGAACCGGCCCTTCCAGGCCGGGGGGGGGCAGCCCTTTTGTGCACCCATGACACCGAAGGAATGCTGACCTGCGGATCGTGAGGACTCAATAAAACTGCTGGCATTGAAAACAAGGCAGTCGTGCCAGCAGAGGCCTTAAGCCCTGTGAGGCGCACCTGAGCAAGCCGGCTGAGATTGCACATGGTTAGTTTCCGACATGGAGACGACGTGGTCCACATTCCGTCAGTGTCAACCCTGAACATAAAACAAGTGATTTGAACATGAGCCAAATCGCAAAAACATACAGTTTAGTAGGGTTTGTTAACTGCCCAATGGCTTCTAAAAATGCTTTGTTGCAGCTTCTGTTAGTTAATGGAATTTCAGAATCCTATACTATCGTCTGAAAACCTGGATTAGCTTTTGGATTAGCCGTTTTTCATCACATTTGTGTGTGTGTGTGTGTGTGTGTGTGTGTGTGTGTGTGTGTGTGTGTGTGTGTGTGTGTGTGTGTGTGTGTGTGTGTGTGTGTGTGTGTGTGTGTGTGTGTGTGTGTGTGTGTGTGTGTGTGTGTGTGTGTGTGTGTGTGTGTGTGTGTGTGTGTGTGTGTGTCCGTACCTAATCTCACAAACCGCTGGACCTATCAGTGCCATCCTTCAACCTAAAACTTTGCTCCCCCATTTTTGATCAAGTATACATTACATTACATTACATTACAGTCATTTAGCAGAGGCTTTTATCCAAAGCGACTTACAATAAGTATAGGCACCCTTGACATGTTCCCCTCACTAGGCCTACTCTTACTTATAAAGGAAGATTGCTTTCATTTAACAAAAAGTTTGAAGTAAAAAGTGTGGTACGTTCAAGTCTCATTATTAGAAAATAGACACTGAACCAAAAATGGAATCACCTTAAAATGGGTTGTATAAATTATATTAAAAGTACAGTCAATGGTAACCAGGGAATGCACATGCCTCCATGAATCTCTGCTTTGTTCTCTCTGCAGGCTATCGGGAGAGTTTGTTTTTGTTTAGTTTTATTGATTCGCACAATACAAATAGTACATAAGGTAACAGTTTAAAAAAACACAGAAATAAGTGCTGCTGAGAAAGGAAAACAACCCTATAGGGCTTATACTGTACAAGGTTCTCAACTAAAACAAAAAACAACAAGTAAGTTGAACATAAACATAAGACAAAACAACCACAAATAGCCTACTGAGTGTGAAGCTGAGTGTGTGGGTCCATGTGTGCATGTGCACGCGTAGGGCTACAGTGGAAACTATTAATTTGCATGTTGCACAAGGATAAGTGTGACTGCGTGTATACTGTAGTATGTACAAACAGCCCTCTGAGATATTACAGCACTCAGGGTGTGCTGGAATCCGCTGCTTAAAGAAGCAAAAAACTGCTGTGACCATTGTGGGATCCACGCACATGCACGCACGCAAGTGCACACGCACGCACACACACACACACACACACACACACACACACACACACACACACACACACACACACACACACACACACACAGTTCTTTTTCAACTATTCTTCCTCAGATATCAAGAAAGTAGACCAGCGCAGTGGCCTAAACAAGTGTTCTCTGTGGATATGTTCCATGTTCTGAAGGCATCTTTGATATCAATGATAGATATCAAAGAAGGAGGTCCTGCACACTGTCTGGAACTGGCAAAAAAAAAATGTATTCAGTTAACAACGTTTCGGTCAAAGACCTTCATCAGGACAAACATCATGCTCTGAGGAGAAATGATGTGCCATAATGTCTGTTGGTGACAAATTTGCCACATCATTTATCTTAACACTCAAACATAACCCTATACTTAGTTGAGCGGAATCCGTTCTATTTTCGGCGGAGATATTTAGAATGTTCATCCCAGAATAGGGACACTTAGGTTCATGTGGTTAAGCTTGAGCAATCCTACTTGTATCTCTAAAGGGGATGTGTTTGCCTCCAACCTACAGTATGATGCATGATTCATAGGATTCTAATGATGCGATATGGCAATACAGTTATTGTTCATCACCAAAAACCTATTGCTGTCATGGCTACTAAATCCAGTGGTGTAAAGTAGCTAAGTACATACGTACTTAAGAACAATTTTGAGGTATCTGTAATTTACAAATTCCAATACTTTTACTTCTACTCCTCTACATATCAGAGGCAAATATTGTACTTTTACACCACTACAATTTTTTTTAAACTTTAGTTACAGTACTAGTTACTTTTTAGATTTTGATTATTTTTACAAAACATACATTAACCACTTCAGCCCTATATACATTTCAGCCATAAATATAAATAATAGGATTTTTATACCATTGCAAATGTCCTTGAAATGGGACATTCTGGGTTCTTTTACTTTTGGTACTTTAAGTACATTTTGATGCCACACTTTTGTACTTTTACTCAAGTAAATGTTTTATTCCGGACTTTTACTTGTAACAGAGTATTTCTACATTGCAGTATTCATACTTTTACTGACTGTCACACATCTGAGGGATGGGCCCGATGCAAACAGATTTAGGGGACGCCATCGTGGCGCACCCCAGAGGACCCATAACTAATTCATTGCCTTGCCAATTCTCCGCTTATGAGAGACAGTATTTTATCCGCCTCCTATTGCATTAGTCTTAGATAATGAAGGCTGAACAAATACTTGGGCTTCACAGCATGCCAGGTTAAGGCTCAAGTTTAAGTTAAGAGCATTAAGAGGTCTCTCTTTACTTTTCGGAGGATTAATTACAACGGTATCTCAATTTGTTTTGTGTTTTTGAGAGGGGCGTCATTTGATTTAAGGTTGCCAATATGTTCCACCTCTCTACCAGACGGGATCACTTACACCGTAAATGTAAGTGTATTCGGGCATAAATCTCACTAATACTTGCATCCTTTTCAGTAGATTGTAGCAAAGGCAATTTCATCACAATTCTATCTGCTTGGCCAAGTCGTGACAAATTGCGGGCGAGGGAGAAAATGTTATGACTACGCCTCCTCATCCGTCTTGCCCGCGGTGTAAGAGCCACGGTGTCTGACTATTGCCCTTTACTGGTCCAGCAAGGTTCACACACACGGGCATTGGGCTCGCGGCACCGATATGAAATTCCATGCAGGCACAAATTGGCAACGTCATCCCCCACAAAATGATAGCTGCTGTAATGACACTAACATTCACACAAATTCCTTTGCACTCTCCAAGTGACCTCGACGCTGTAGTCTAGTGTAGTGTTGCCAGGAAGTCTGCAAAGATATAAACAGCCCTACAGGGAAGTCTCACACTTGAACAAGACATTTCAAGCCTGTCTGGTAAACGGAACTCAATATTAACCTTTGACCCTGGCGAGACGTATAGCTGCTTGACGAGTGTACGGCAGGCTTTTGTTTATCACTCTGGGTTTTCTCGTTGGAGGACTGGCGCACTCGGCCGACGCTGTTTTCTCACAGTTCTACGCGTGTGCTGACAAAATATTCCCATCTGCGCAGAGATTCCCCAAGTAGCTGGTGTTACTGATATGGCTGTGTCAGCAATATTCTGCTGTAAATGTGCAAATTTGACTGATGATTTAGTTAGTGGTGGAAAAAGTGCTCACAGTTTTTACCTTAAGTTAAAAGTATCAATACTGCAATGTAGAAATACTCTCTTACAAGTAAAAGTCCGGAATACAAAATGTGCTTGAGTAAAAGTACAAAAGTATTGGTATCAAAACGCACTAAAAGTACCAAAGTACCAAAAGTAGAAAGTACTCATTATGCAGAATGTCTCATTTCACAAGTTTTCAAATGTATACAAATCTTTTGAAAATAGCAGATCTACAAGCTCACAGTGCGTCACATCCACTGCTGCCTGGTGACAGTTACAGTGACTAAACCAGTTTGATAACTAACACATTCTGTGTGAATTCACACGTTTTCTTGCCTGTCACAGGCCAGGCCAGCGCTCCACACACACATACCACGTCTGCATCCCTGCACCCCTGGCAGCAGTAGGCTGTGTAAACACAGGAAAAAGAGGCTTTGACTTTGAACTCCAGACGTCTAAGGCCAACCGTATATAGAGGGAAACCTACATTGTTTCTCCCTGGAGGACCTCAGGGGGGCGAGAGAATTAGAGGTGTAATTATAGCTTTCTTTTAGAAACATAGCGGACCGTAAGGTTCCTCTGACACATGGCGAAGTGCTCCCCCTCAATGACTAAGCCTTTGGATGACTTCGCTCCCGGTAATTCAATGAACAGAGATGCAGATGAGTCTAAGTTTAAGCTTCAACAACTTCCAAATTGGAGCCCTGTAGGGAATTCCAAAAGGGGGAAAGTCGAAAATCTGTGATTGTAGCGGAGTTAATCAGAGAACTGGCAGGGGGTGGTAATAGGGGGGTTTGTTTTGGTCAGGGGTCTGCAAGCATTCTCAAGTGAGTCATTTCATAGACTGAGAGAGTCGCTCGGGTGGGTAAACAAGTTTATTTAATCGGGGGGATAAGGGCTGGGGGTGGGGTGGGGTGGGGGGGGTTGCTGAGCACTCACACTGAAAAACACATTTCTTTCAACTAATGGACTACTTTGTGAAAGTAAAGCCTCATTTAGTGTAACAAATGAACTCCGCTTACTCCCTCGGTTCTCCTTTTCCGTTTCTCTAGGAAATCAGATTTGCACTTCAGACCTTTAACCCATTGATACCTGGAACGCATCTGTGTCACTTTAGATTTCATTGGCTATTCAAAAATAGCAGATATACAAGCTCATAGCGCGGCACCGAGTGCCGCGCTATGAGCTTGTAGATCTGCTATTTTTGAAAAATCGTGAAAAATATTTTTTTATATTTTTTTCCGAAAAACTATTAGGATTTAGATTTTTTTTTAGAAGCGGCCTCAGGTCTTAAAGGGTTAACAGATCACTCAGGCACTGCAACAGCGCATGGCATCACCACTCACTCTCTCTCTCTCTCTCTGGTGTACTGAAATGCCAAGCTGATGTTTGTGGCTGTCTGGTGGTGAGGGACAATAAATGACAGGGAGATATGACACGCTCCATCCAGCCATCTCAGTGGGCCTCCTCTTGCGACCGACCGGGGGCTCAGCACAGAATGATACACGTCGCAGCGGCAATTTGCAACTCGTAATACATGCACTCTGAGATTTCGCACTTGTTAAAAAATTCAGAAGCATTGGTGACAGCGGGTATTGTGTTATGATCGCTGGGTGCATTTTATAGCGCTATGTAGTCACTCACTGCGGTTGTAAACTGGTGATAACAAGCTGAGGCATGAGAGCAAAGAATTTACGTTTAATAATATTAATCCAAGTGAATTTTCAAGAGGAGTTAATAAATGATGCACTTTTGAATATGATCCACAAGCTGCTATGGAGTATTTTGTGTTGAATGCTGTTACTATGCCATATATTTACAGTATAAAGAAGTGGGGCATTGACTGTCATCGAAAAAGGATGTGACATTTCCAAGCTAGAAACGGTATCGATAAATAATGAAAGCATTTTTTCATGTCAGTTTCAGTAAAGTCTTCAATATAAACACTTTCCTGGTTTCCTGGATGATTATCAGTTAAGGTTTACATGATCAAGTTTGCTCACACGCATGCACGCACGCACGCACGCACGCACGCACGCACGCACGTACGCACGCACGCACGCACGCACGCACGCACGCACGCACGCACGCACACACGCACACAGCAGCATGTTTATTACGTATCATTATAGATCTAATCAGACTGTTTATGTTCAGTGGCTGTAATGAGAGGTTACTCACTCTGATCTTGGCAGTTTTTTAATATTTTGTTTTGGCTCATTCCATCGCTGCTCGATCCGTTCTAAGATGTTTACTAAAAACACAGTGCAGATGTGTCGTAAAGGCAATTCTTTTTTGTTTGGGGCTTAACTCCAGCGGTTCACCAACTTCGAAATGTGTTGTGACCTCAAAGTACAGAGTGTTGTTTACAGATGAGTGAAAAGAAAAATGTAGTGTGTGAGAGACACCGGTGGGAAAGGCGCATGTAAGGGGAAGTATCCTCTCATTCTGGAAATAGACTTTTCGTTTCAAGTGGCTGACAATATGCTCGCTCTCAAAACAGCCTCCAAACAACACAAACAAGTGAAAACCAAAGCATTCTGACTGCTTCCCCCTTTGTATTTGTTCTCGTGTATGTTCCCGTCCATTTTCTTCTACACGCTAGCCCTGTTTATCCAAAAATCTGGATGTTTTCTGTGAGCTAGTTTGGACCTGGCGCCCGGGTTTGTTGCGCTGTGAGTGAGTTCACACGCATTCCACTGGATAACAGTAAACATTCCTATTGGATTAATTGGCCAATGCTTCCCCCCCCCCCCAGGTAATGTCTGCCGCTTATCAGGACAGAATATTAACGGTAGATTGAGCTTAATTTCGGTCCAAGTTCCAAAAATGCAGGCAGCCAGTTCGGTCAAACCCGAGAAAAAAGACATTCACTGGGACATGTACTGTATAGCAGGGGTCTTCAACAGGGGGTCCGGGACCCCTAGGGGGGTCCTCAGAGTTACTACAGGGGGGGCCGCCAAATCTTTGTGTGATAGGAACCTTTTTTCTTTCTTTTTTTTACATTAACCACTTGAATCCTAGCATCCCTATTATGAGGGGAACATTGGTCGAAAATAGCATCTACAAGCTCACAACGCCTCGCGCTGCGAGACGTTGTGAGCTTGTAGATCGGCTATTTTCGGCAAAGAGGTTTGGTGTAGGGGGAGAAAAAGCAGACCAAGTGCAAGTGTTCTAAGTATTGAGGATTTAAGTGGATAACTGTCTGTTTAATCTGCAACACAATGTGAAACAATATGTAGTGGGGGGGTCCCTGCTTCATCTCTCTTTCAGCTAGGGGGTCCTTGCGGCGAAAAACATCAAGGACTCCTGCTGTATATATAGAAACAGGTGTTAGATGAATGCTGAAAAGGTCAGCCAAGGCCAAGGAGCATTACATTCACACACCGATGGCGAAGGAAACCATGCAGGCACCAAACCTGCTCATTGGGATAGGTTAGGTTAAGTGGCTTGCTCAGGGGCACTTCCACACTAACGCAGGGGGAGCCATGCAGGGATCAAACCTGGTACCTCCGTCCTACCTCCTGAGCCACTGTCCATATTGCCGTGCATCTCTTTTACTGGACATCGCACTTTTCTATGGCAGACACTGTTTTTTGTAGTAGTAGTTATAGAAAACAGAGATTTCTTTCTTAAATATAACCCAGTGATTCTCAATCTTTTACATTTTAAGAACCCCAAGTTTGACACGCATTAGGCCATGGACCCCCATTTCTACACTATGAAGACCTCATTGCTGTTTTAACGCTGAGTCTCGGAGTTCCTCTATGAAAACCAGTGATATAACCCATCCATATGATGTCAAAGTAAAGGCCTTTGCACACAGGGTGCGATTAGTCAATCAGTTTTTACCGCATGAGAAAAGATGCACGAATCGAAGTCGAACTGAGTTCGATTGAAAAAAAAAACGCATCGCCGCACGGTAAATTCGGAGCCGGTGTGCATAAGGTCATTGAGAACCATGTGTTCATTTAAAAAATTATATTGTCCGTTTTTTTTCCGTGCGGAAAATCGCACCCTGTCTGCAAAGGCCTTAACAATATGGAGGATTCTAGTTCAGACACTTCTTTCAAAACACTGTGTTTTGATTTCATAAATCTTTTTAAAATGTCTGTCTGTTGTAGGCTTGAAAAACTAAAAACAAAGTAGTACTGTAGTAACAAAGGGCGCAAAAATGTGACCGTCATCGTACAATGCATTCCACGAGACAGCCATGGACAACTGTACTATCCACCCTCCATCCATTATTTATGAGAATGAATAAATAGAGAACCTGTGCAATGATGAGTTGGGAGAGACGATCGTGTGTTTTTTTTCCTCCTACTTTCAAAGTGGATAATGACGCCTGATGGAAAATGTTAGAGGTTGTCTTGTCAGCTGCTACAATCCTCCTACACATCACTGAGCAACCGCAATGCCACTTTTAACACCTCGTCTCTCTGTTGGCGTGGGACATCGATATGTCGTGATTTCTTGGGGATTTCAGAGTCTCCGTTCTGAGTGTGTTTCTCTTCTCTGTGGTTCCTTCCAGTCCACCAACCATTTCTCCTCTCCCACACTCTCATTTTATTGGCCACTTAGCCTTCAACCCACATCTGATTTTCATCGAGACACACAAATAAACCAACAAATAGGGGATTTAGATTAACACAAGATAGACATAATAGACCACTGACAGAAGATTATAGATGAGAGAGAGGAACCAAACAGATTGACACTCATGCAGTCACCATGGAGACTGGGGTTCAATTCCAATGCGGTGCCTCCGGCTTGGCCCGGACACTCCAACAAACACAATGGGCCGCCTGCTGCGGGTGGAAAGCCGGCAGAGGAAGACGTGGTGGAAGAAGTACTCTGTGGTGGAAGAAGTACTCCGATTTTATTACTTAAAGGAGTAGTTCGCCCAAAATATGACGAAATATTTTCTATCAATTACACACCCCATAAAGCCTTGAATTCATGGAGATGTTTTTGTTTTTGTCGCATTCCTTGCGGAGTCTCCTACCGGAGACATTAGGATCTTTCCACCGGTCATCAACTCCTTTAAGTAAAAGTAGCAATACCACAATGTAAAAATACTCTGTTACAAGTAAAGAGCCTGCATTTGATTTGAGTAAAAGTACAGAAGTATTGACATTAAAATATACTTACAAAATGTTTATTTTAGTTCAAGTACTAATCATTATACAGAATGTCCCATTTCACAATGTTTTTTAGTTTTTTTTAGTTTGTAAAATGTGTCAATATCTTTCGAAAATAGCAGATATCACAATGTGTCGCATTGTGATGCATTGAAAGTTTGTAGATCGGCTGTTTTTGAAGTGTAAAATAGGGCTTAACTGGTTAATGCATGTTTTGTAATAAATCTACACAGTAACTTGTGAAAGTAACTATGAAAATGTTTCAAAACTCATAATATTTGCCTCTGAAATGTAGTGGAATAGAAGTAATGGAATAGAACTAATGTAGAATATTTGTAAGTTCCTATCTATCGGTATCACAATGAAAACATTTTCAAGGTTTTAAAGAAAACATATCATGATTCATTTTTTACATAATGTTTTAAAAATGTATGTTATATTATTAAAATCTTGCAATTTCCTCCTTGCCCACTGAGAATCGCTTGTCTACACCTTCCCAAAGACCAAAACGGTAGGGGTTAAAAGTGACAGGTACCATACACCAATGGGGGGAATTGGCAATGACGGAATTGGGGGAGAAAAGGAAAAAACTATAGTTGATAAAAAAAAGAAAAAGAGTTTGACAGTGGACTCAAAGGACTCACTTATATGAATAAAAGAAAACCTCAACAATACAGATCTAAGAGCGATGAAGAAATATAGTGACATACATAAGATGAGGTCTTTAGAGTTGTTTTCTAAAGCGAAAAAACATAAAATAAAATAAAATAAGGTTGCAACACATTGCATCTAAGTTCATCGTAATGCATTATTCATTGTAAGCTGTTGTGCAAACACAGCACTGCTTTGCATATGCCCCTCAAAACTTGGAAGTGCTTCTTCCTTCACTCAAGAAACCCTTGATTGTGTCTTGTGTTTTTAGATGCTCCTCTTCAAAAAGAAAGAAAGAAAAAACGTTTTGTATTTTCAAAGCAAGGCTAGTATGTCCTTCAACATGAGAAGATCTGAGCCGGGCAACCCCTGCAGGCAGCCCAAAACACACTGTAATGTGCACTTCTGTCTTTGGCTGTTCATATAGTATGCACAAAGGATTTGGCTTTATACTCTAGGAGTGCGGTCCAAAACACCCTGGGCTGTTTGCCCTCCCATTACGAAAAATCAATAATTCAAATCCCAGCTGTTGGTGTTTCTGCACCTGTTTGACCCTGAATGATGAAGGTACACCATTGGCCCAACAAATACCGCGGCCAACGATTCCCAAGCGGTGGGTCGCGAGGGTATTGCAAGTGCAAAAAAAAATATCAATTTGGACCTCCTCTGGTTCTGTATTCCTTTATCATATTCTTTTGGTGTAGCCTTAGGTTGAAGATTTAAAACACATGCTGCACGGCAACCTTTTTTAATGCATTTGACACAACAATATCACGGTCTAATAAATACTGTCTTAACTGACAAACAGTTTAATTACTGAAATGATCATCCGCGTCTGTCAACCTGCCGTCATCGTACTACAGCCCAAGACTATCAAAGCGGCTGAGATGCGGGTGGACCTTATTACTCCCATACGGCTTTGCGCATACCCATAATGCAGTTCGGGATGTCCAAGATGGCGGTATCCGCGAAACGGGTTATTACAATGTGTAACTACTGTAGGGCTCTGGTCATGGCATAATTTACTTTTGATTGATAATGCTTTGAGCCCGGTCAATATTTATCATCTGTATTTCACACCACTGTGCTCCATCTGTCATACACATTATCCACAATGTGTGACAGCTAGGCATATATGTGTTTACCGTTTACATCGTGTGAAAATAGTGAAAGCGTTTTTTTTTTTGCCTGATGAACACCTAGAAGGTCGAAACGTTGCATACATAAAAAGTTTGTTTTTTTGGAGCTTGAGAACAGTGTGCGGACTTTCTTCTTCTTATCCAAAATAGTGAAAATACCTGATCTAAAACCTTCAGTGCGACACTGCAAAGAGATTTTGTGTTGAGGGAAAAAAAGAAGTGGACCAAGTACAGACCCCTGGGGGACCCCGTTCAATGAAGTATATATAGGTTTTGAAGAGTCCCGGGTCAGAGGTCATGTTTCTAACACTGCAGTTGAGACGGGAGCATTCAAGGCCCATGTGGAGATAACTCACACTTGGCCAGGTCTTCAGTGGGTTCAAGGCTATAGGGGCTTCACCTGTTCCCCAGGGACGTGCGTCCAACTTCCTGCAGATTAGATTCTGATCCCTGGTCAACGGTGGCTGTGATCCAGCGGAAACATGATGGACGACCTCTCCCTGGGTAATATGAAGAATGAGTGTTCTCTGAGCCACAATGAATATTGATCCCTCGCCCGTCTTGCTTGTGTTACATGGATATGATTTACATTATTGGATTTGGTCTTGACAGAGTCCCCCGGTGGGGGTGGGGGTGAGGGGGGAAGGGGGGGGTAAGGGGGTGAAGGAAGTGACATATTTGAAGTAGAGCCTGACTGCTAAATCAGGTTGGTTTATATAATGGGCTATATATAATTTGACTTTGTTGATTACATTTGTATCAGCAATTATTGAGAGTGTGTGTAATACTCTCTAAGAAACACCCTGTTCATTTGTGGGATGCGTTTAGACTGAATTGTGGGCGTGCACTTCTGTTCATATATATATATATGGTGGGGGTGTGGCTGGGTAAAGGGGGCGTGTTTGGTAAATAAAAAAAGGCTCTGCAACGCGTCATGATTGGTTGTCATGTCTGCTTATTGTAAGCGACATTGCCCTTGTTTTTCTGTGAAGGTGCTTGTAAAGACTGGTGGTTGCGGTTTGTCCCTATTTCTAAAACGTTGTTGATATTTGGTATGAGTTGTTGGTTGAAATATTGATATATTTCACACACACTCTCACATTGGATATGTTATCCAATTAATTCTTGTTGCATTGTGCATCGAAATCTAAATGATATCAAAATGTTCCTTTTTCTTCTTTCTTTTTTTTTACAAAATATTGTCAAAACTTCAGTAATCGTTGGTCTAGGCGTCGGACCCAAAAATCTGATATTGGTCGCGCTCTAGACATATTTTAGAAGGGTCATAGGGTTCCTCACATGCCAGCTTTGTTATACTTTGGAGAGACGGCCCACTGCAATACCAGTTCCGGATGCTCTATGCGCGTTAATTTCATGCCTCGCTGCCTCTCTGCGGCCCTCCCTCTGGGGTGTATTTACTCCCACCAATGACAATTATTCATTAGATTTAGATCTAGTTTATTCTAATTATGTGGCCAAGATGTTGCTCCACATTGTGGAGGAACATCTTGGCCCTTTAAGATGCGCGCAGCAATTTAAAAGACGGACGTTAAATCGGCGGAGGAGGCAGCCAGTGCCCGAGGAAGCGCAACGTCGGTTTCTTGGCGAGGCTGGGCTGCTTATCACCTTGCTCGCTCAGCCAGTCTGTGTTTTAGCATGTGTCTCATGGCTTGTTCCACCCTTGCGGTGGCCTCAAGCTGATCTTTAATTACCACGAGTGGCCTTGCGGAAAAAACATTTTCAGTTTTTTTTTTCATATCTCAGGCTTGCAGTGCGGGTTCTATTTTTGCCCGGGGGAGGGGGCATGCTTCTGCTTTACATATCCCCCCTCCTCTTTTCATTCATTTTTATGGCTGGTGGGGATGTGTCTTATCCCTGCTTTTGGTCAGACTGAATTAAATACGTGCATTTCCTTTTGGGAAGTGTAGACTGCCTTGATTTATATTTGATTCGATATTATGTTTATACATACATCAGCGTACTGTTTAGTTGTAAGTACGTCCATCCAATGAGCTGCAATGTTTACATGGTAATTAAGCTTTGGAGGGCAAAGGGTTGGAAAAAAGTAGTCCATCATAATAATCATAACCACTCCCACCCTGTATGATTCTTCTCACACGTTTCACACAGGGAAAAACAGCAGAGTTTAGGAAAGTAATCAGAGTCGGCTGGGGTGTTGAGTGGTCCGATGTGACCAGGTGCACCATAAGTTATCGTACTTGTCTCCAGTAGGAGTTTGCAACCACGGAAACTGAGGGCATCCTCTCTTAGTTATTCAGCAATCCAATATTTCCACTGAAGAAAAGATGTAATGCATAGCCTGTTCATGAACCACAAAACGTCATTACGCAGTATCACAGGAAACTGTGGTAAGTTGCTGTCGTCTACAGCTTCGAAAAGATTTCTGTTCGCCACAATGTTGACCCACTTACAGAGGGAATCTCAATTGAAAATGATGCTGAAAAGACACTTTGCATATATGTCTTTCCTCAGCAGAGAAGGTCCTTTTATGCCGGCGAGTGCTACATCTTTTATTATTCAATGTGTGACAACTTAAACTTCACTTATCTGCAGGAGCAACAGGCAGATTAGAGGTTGCGCCAGCCAGCCGCCAGGCCACAAAGACGTGCTGGAATGCGATATGAGGTTTAGGTTTTGGACCGGGCTCAAGTCGATAAGCTCAAGCAAAACCTAATATTACCAAGAACGGAAAACGAAAAATGTTCACGTCCTTAACCCATTAAGACCTGGAATGCATCGGTGTCATATTTAGATTTATTTGGCTATTCAAAAATAGCAGATTTTCTGCTATTCTTTTTAAATCATGGAAAGTTTGTGCAAATCTTTGGATATATATATATTTTTTAAAGCATTTTTAACTCAAATCTTTGCTTCTAGGGTAATCTCTTCTAAATCCTAACAAAGATCCTAAGAAAAAACTTATGTTGCTATAATATCAATATGACTTTTTCATGTCAAGGACCCCAAAATTATATGTATTTGGCCACGGACCCCCATTTCAAAATATGTTGTTCCAGGGACCCCCAGAAGCAAAGATTTGAGTAAAAACAATTGCTTAAAAAAACTATATATTCAAAGATTTGCAGAATAAATGAAACGATTTTTCAAAAATAGCAGATCTACAAGCTCATAGCGCGGCACTCGGTGCCGTGCTATGAGCTTGTATATCTGCTATTTTTGAATAGCCAAAGGAATCTAAAAATGACTCACATATGCGTTCCCGGTCTTAATGGGTTAAAGACACTGATGACCGGCGCTGATGAAAAGATGTGGGGTTTAATCATATAGCTGAGGCTTTTTTCTCAAGCGACACACATTACAAGAGCTACACGTACTGTATAACCCATTATGAGCCACTTTTGGTTCTGAAGCAATTTACTCAATGTGGCCCAATGACTGATCCTTTGCTCCCCGAAGCTGATAGATAGGGAGCAGTTGTTTTATACGTATACAGACTGGGAATTTGAAACTTGAACTTGAATTTAATGTGTGCAATATAACCTAGAACTGCAGGAGAGGCTCGTGAAACCACAGTGGAAACATGACACAATACCAGGCATAAGCAGCCTTCTGTGCCTGTTCACATCCCTTTTCCATTTGCAGCATAAAGGAAATTAAAAGAGAAGAGTATGAAGTGATGGAGTGCACTGAGACATTGTGTTCAAGTGACTTGGGAGATATTGAAAATAGAGTAGTAGCACAGTCTCTGTGCGCGCGGTCGTACCGCGAGGCAGCTCTGCCCATGAGGACTCCTGACCTACTCTGTTCTGTACCGCCGCAGAAAGCCTGCTTTAACCCAGCCACCCCTCCATCAAATGGAACAAACTCGCCTTTGTTCAAAAGCAGGTCTGTGTCCGCGTATAGCATAATTGAGCCATTTCACCTTTAGAGCCACTTAACCCATTAAGACCGGGAACGCATCTGTGTGTCATTTTTTTTAAATTCTTTGGCTATTCAAAAATAACAGATATACAAGCTCATAGCGAGGCACCGAGTGCCGCGCTATGAGCTTGTAGATCTGCTATTTTAGAAAAATCCTGAAAATGCGTGCTCATCTTTGAATATATATTTTTTAAAGCGAACATTTGTAAAATATTTCGTTTCTGGGACCCCCAGAAGCAAAGATTTGACTTACAAATGTTTGATTTAAATATATATATATATATATATATATTCAAAGATTTGCAAAATAAAATCACAATTAAAAAAATTGTGCAGATCTACAAGCTTGTGTATGAGCTTGTATATCTGCTATTTTGAAAAGCCCAAGAAATCTAAAATGACACAGATTATTTCCCGGTCTAAATGGCTTAAGTCGTCTCTTGAAAACAAACAAAACAAACAGGAAGAATAGAGTGGGGCTGGCTAATGACCCACCGCTCAGACAGTAAGCAGAATGTCTGCAGACTCAGGCCGTTTCAGGTTATGGCTTTATCTTCTACAGCGTACAGAGTGATGAGTGAACCCGACTGTCCGACGCTGCTGGCGGAAGTGCTATAAACTGGAGTTGCTGTTCCAATCTGCAGTCCCTGCTTATCCTCCCGCAGCCTGACCTATTGACATTTTCCAGTGAAGGGAAGTGGATCTTGGTTTAGTTCCACCACAAACAGGAAGTGCTAGTGTGTGCTGTGCCGTAGGGGGCAACACGTGTGACAGGAGAGGGCTCAAAACAGCACAGAGAGCCTGACATCAGGGTTCGATTTGCAAGGACAACAGAGGGGAGGGGGGGGGGGGGTGGGACATTTGCTTAACTACTCAAGCACATGTACAACACATGGTGCAAATAGACGATCTGCAAGCTTGCTTGTGAATCTGTTATATATTATTAATTCATATTAATTGATAACAATGACACATTTGCCCAACACAGGGATGCCAGGGTTATTGTGGTTAACATATTTTTTAAATTAAATAGTTAAATTGGATGATGCAGTAACATAATCTTGATTTATATTCGATCAGCACTGCCCTCGTTTGACAGTTTGACCTGAGTTTCACGAGCTGGCCGTGTTGTGCTGGATGGAACTCATTTGCATAAAGTTGAGGTTGAGTCGTAATTATGTAGATTCATATAATGCCTTTTCCGGTTGGGCCATCAACTCGCTGTGCTGTATCCATCATGCACTATCATGCACCATAGCCAAGTGAATGTGTTCCATCGACTTGACATCCGCCTACAGACCCAGTGTGTCTGCACCATACAGTACCTTCCAGTGTGAGGAATGGTTTAGAACTTTTTTTTTTGTTGTCCAGAAGAAATTGCTCTGACATTCTCCACGTGACAAAGCAAGTATAGTATGGAGGATACTTTTCTGCTGGCTATGATAGAACTGCACTGTAAAGATGCATATTTGTCTTGGTCTTCACAGTCAGTGTCAAAGCAAAGCAGGTTTTTATTTTCACAGCACTACTGCCAGTGCAGGAGAGAGTTGGAATACACTCACACTTCTATTGCTTTGGCAGATGGCTTAAACGGCAAGATATAAAGAAAAGATTACCGCGATGGAAGTCAACCGCAGATTTCTCGCACAAATAGCAACAAGACTGCGATGGCAACGACAGCAACAAAGAAAATTGTTAAGTGAAGAAAAGGCACGCTAGAGAGTGGTAATTATCTCCCAATGATTGGGTTTGGATCCAAGCCCATCTTTTCCTGAAGGGAGATGGACAGCTAACTGCAGAGCGAAGGGCAGACTTGACACAAAGCTGCCTGATTGCCTTATTCCCCAATCAGCCCTGCTGTGAATGACTACACGGAGAGGACCCTCTAATGAATTATTAAGGCCATGGCAATCCTTTTGCGACGCACGGGGGGGGGGGGGGGGGCTCACAGCGTGCATGCCTACTCCGTTGATGTTAGTTTGTGCCTTTCATTATGGGCCTGTCTGTGAGGTTGTGGTTTTCTGATAAGCCTGACTTCCGGTTGTTTTCCGGACTCCCCTGGGTGAGTGGTAATTGTATAGGCCGGGGTGATGAGTTGTTAATTCATGTTCAAGATGCAGAGATTAGAGAGCATCACAAACAATCTCCAGTAATGGTAAAAAGTCACGTTTGTGTGTGTGTGTGTGTGTGTGTGTGTGTGTGTGTGTGTGTGTGTGTGTGTGTGTGTGTGTGTGTGTGTGTGTGTGTGTGTGTGTGTGTGTGCGCGCGCGCGCGTGCGTGCGTGCGTGGGTGCGCTAGTATTTTAGTCATCTGAAATGTTTTACTGTTAGTCTAGTTTTAGTTGACTAAATGTCATAAAATTATAGTCGATTTTACACTTGGTTGCATGCTGAAAATAGCAGATCTACAAGCTCGCTGCGACGCATTGTGAGCTTGTAGATCTGCTATTTTCAGAGCGCAACTCCCGAGCGCAACCAAACATAAAATTACTCGTCTTTTAGTTCTACTGGATCTCTTCCCCATTAGTCCCTCTCCCTCCGTAACATTTTAGTTAATATATTTAGTCCCAGTTTTAGTCATCATAGCTTAGTTTTTATTTAGTTTTCGTCAGTGAAAAAAGGTATTCGACGAACATTCTTCGTCATAGTTTTAGTCGACGAAAACAACGCTGGTGTGCGGCGCGAGTGGGTGTGTTTGTCTAGGGGAGATTTTGGTGACGTTTCCCTGGCGTTTCCTCCAGGCCAAAATCCTGTCGGAATTGAGTTATTTCATCACGGGCTGATGGACGAGGGATACATATAAATTGCTTTATGAATAGACCAAATCTGTCAAAGTGCCAGTCCCCTCCTTGCTGCTGTTACTAGCTGGATCCCCTGAAGGCTGACATCTCTTGCTCTCCCTCCATATCGCTCACTCTCTCTCTCCCCCTTTGTCTGTGTCTTGATGGTGCGTTTCTTGGCTTCTTCCCGTCCGCCTCTCTCTCTCTCCCCGTCTCGTCCCAGCACTGCCCACCTACCCACTTATCTCCCTTTCCCTCCTTATCTTCCTCTAAAACAGCCTGAGGCTCACGCGTGAGCCATTGACATCCTCCTTGATGAAGGACACAGGCCGGTCAATAAGTGCTGATGGAACGAGGACTGGGGTGTATGCATGTCTACTCATGCCTACTACCAATGTGCAGTCCTAAAAGTGCTGCTATAACTCCTCTGAGAGTGTACAAATGTAAATGTTAAATGGTGCATTTATATAGCGCTTTTATCCAAAGCGCTTTACATAGATTGTGCATTACATTCACACACACACACGGCAGAGGAAACCATGCAAGGCACAACCTGCTCATCGGGAGCAATTAGGGGGTTCAGTGTCTTGCTCAAGGACACTTCGACACTGACTCTAGGGGAGCCCGGGATCGAACTGGGAACCTCACGGTTGCCATCCGGCTGATCTACCGGCCACTGTACCCCTGAACAACTGCCCAATGTAAGATGAATGAAACCAAATGGACCCCTAAAATGTGTTCCAAGCTCAGATTTACAAATAGATAAATGAAAGGATTTCACGGTGTAGCTCTCTGATTACATGGCAACATTTCCATGACATTTACTGCTGCCATTGCAAGCTGTGTCTGCCTTGTATTCCATTAAACTTCAACAACTTCTAAGTCTTGCTGCAGTTGTCATCTGCCTTTGAGCAACAAAAGCTGTTAAATGTTGGCCACGCCCTCACACGTGCTGTCAAACATAATGGGGGGAAAAATAATGACAATGTGAAGTACCGACGCTGTAAAAGACATTTTTATTTTATCCATCTTAATTTTAAACGCGTTGCTCTCGCCCCTGCAGTTGTCATTCCCAGTAGCTGATCGTAATTATAATAAATAGATAAATAAATCACGCTGAGAGGAGGTATCAATGTAAGACAGAAATAGAAAACATAATCCTATCCGAATGCTGATTTCAATCCAGCATGACAGGTTCATGCAGCGAAGCCTTTATTCCGTCACTTGCCCCTTTTTTTTTTCTTTTCTGTTTTTTCATACCTTGTGAAGTTCCAGGCAGGCAAACTTTATTCTTTTTTTTTTTTCTTCGCAGGTTGAAAATCGGTCTCCCCGGCGAGTGGGGCTCATTATCTCGGTGACTGTCACCGGGTAAAGAATAGGGAAGCGTTGCTGTGGAAGCCACTGAGGGCCCAGCAGGAGGTAAATGACATTACTTGGGCAGGCAGGCACTCTCCAGCCCATCCTGTTATCGGGATGGGATGGGATGGTAGGGAGGGGCGGGGGGGTGCGCCCATCAGCAGTCATGAGAAGGAACAGTGACTCACTCTGTCGTCTTTATCTTATGAGGGGCAGTGGTGTAAAGTAACTGAGTACATTTACTCAGGTACTGTACTTAAGTACAGTTACTGGAGTATTTCCAATTTTCAGTAATTTTACTTCTACTCCACTACATCTCAGAGGCAAATATTCTACTTTTACTACAATTATTTGAAAACTTTAGTTACTAGTTAATTTGCAGATATACATTATTAAATTATAAAACATACACTAACCATTTTAGCCCTATTTTTTACCTAGGCTGTTTGAAAATAGCCAATCTACAAGCTCACAACGCGTCGCGATGCGACGCGTTGTGAGCTTGTAGATCTGCTATTTTCAAACATTTTTGTACTTTTACTTTTGGTACCTTAAGTACATTTGGTCTTGGATACCAATACTTTTGTACTTTGACGCAAGTGCATTTTGAATTCCGGACTTTTACTTTTAACAGAGTACATTGCAGGATCGATACTTTTACTTAAGTAAAACATTTGAGTAAATATTCCACTACTGATGAGGGGTGTGCTGGAGGGCCGGCTTTTCCACGTTACGATATATCTCACCCTCAATCTCCCCCTTATTGCTGCATACGGCGCACTATAGCCTGCATATGCGGATGTATGCAGATGTTTCCATGCAGCCTCGTTAGCCTAGTCTCCAAGGCTAGCCCGTGACCCCTTATAGTCGTGTTGGGGCTCGCTGTCATTGTGTCATAATGCATTCGCTGGCATGCTGTCGGGCCGAGATCCAGACAGTACAAAGAAATCCCCCAAGGATGAAACAGACATGGCTGGGAGCCCACCTGGCTCCTCACCTCTAAACCACTGCGGTCCTCCGTTTTTATCTATAGGGGGACAGTTGATCCAGGTGACTTCACGGCCAGGACTACCATTTTCCTGATAATATAAATCCCTCCTGGGTCTGGACCAGGTATCTCACATATCCCTGTCTCTCCCCGGGAGGTGTTGGCTGCCCGGTCGTCTCGCGGCTTAGTGCGTCGCTGTTCCCCTTATCGCTCGCTCCACATTGTGGGTGTGGGGGGCCATGGAGTGTGTCCGTGCCGTAAACATGGATTAATCCATTAAGACCTGAGGCGATTCTTAAAAAAAATCTAAATCCTAACAGTTTTTCGGAAAAAAATATTAAAAAAAATATTTTCACGATTTTTCAAAAATAGCAGATCTACAAGCTCATAGCGCGGCACATAGCCAAAGACATCTAAAGTGACACAGAAGCGTTCCAGGTATCAATGGGTTAAAACAGCGAGTGAGAGAGGGATGTCAAACAGACTGGAAAATGAGTTTAACCGCGCTTATCGCTCAACTTTGGTCAAACCCGGAACTGGGTTGGGCAGTCGTTTTAGGCATGTGATGTACTTTTAATTAACGTCTCTCTCAAATTGTCCCTTGATCTACTAGAGGCCCACCCTGATCTACTGGTAGATCAAAGAGACCTGGTCGTCCACCTCTGATTTAAACAAATTATGGGCAAATCCTGTGTACACAAAGTGTGGTTGTTGCAATGCTTACTATGTGACTCATAGTACCAAATAGGTCAGTGTTTACATTCTCTGTGATGCATAAAGCTGGTGGTGATGTACAGGCTTATCTTAAGCTAAAATGATTCCATTGTATTGATTCAAATCCTGGAATATAATTGATTATCTGTAAAACATGTTTTGTCAAAATGATCATTACAATCTATATTTCATATTAGAGTTATCTTTATAATTTCTCCACATCTGTCCTAATGATTGATTGATCTTTCCTGTAGACACAGACTGAGTTTCCATTCTCCACTCCATGGCCGTTGCAGCCCCATTGTCCCACAATGATTTGATTTCTCTCACAAAGCAGTGTTCACGTCATTTTGTGTAATGTAATGTCATCAAGATTTTCCCACGACCGAGAGATATGATTTCACTCCGCGACACTGACACTCTCTGCGTTAGAAAGTGTACGTCTAAGCTGAAACGTGCGGGAAATCTAATCGCCCGTCTCAGTGTCTCTTGCCACTGGTTGCAACCGAGTTCCTGAACAGATTTGACTCATAAATGCAAGTCAGCACTTGAAGAGGATGTGACTAACATTCTGATCATACCCCCCCAAAAATCCACTCTCATTGCATGAATTAAAACTCTGGGGATGACTTCTCTAACTTCTGAAAAGAATGACTTCTTAAAAATGTACTTTTATTTTAAAATTCCCTTGATGTTTTATTTCTCACTGTACTGTCTGAAGGTGGTAGCAATGACATTGTTTGAGAACCCGACGAAGCTGAACTGTGACTGCAGACACTGACTGAATCTGTATGGGGTTTTTCTTTTAGTTTAGTTTTCTAACTCATTAAGACCGGGAACGCATCTGTGTTATTTTAGATTTCTTTGGCTATTCAAAAATAGCAGATCTACAAGCTCATAGCACGCGCTACAAGCTTGTAAATCGGTTATTTAAAAAAAAAATGTGAACATTTGTGCAAATCTTTGAATATATATACATTTTTAAAGTGAACATTTGTAACTCAAATCTTTGCTTCTGGGGGGGGGTCCCTGGAACAAAATATTTTGAGATGGGGGGTCCGTGGTCAAATAAATTTTTTGGGGGGTCCTTAGCATGAAAAAGTTTGAGAACCACTGAGATAGAAACACATGTTTTTCAGAAAACTGTTGTAGACATTTTGTAGAATCGGAACCTCTGCAGATCTTAAAGGGTTAACCAATCACTTCGCTCTCTCTCCAGGGAGTCATCAGTGGATGAAGTGGGCTGCTCCGACAACACCACCCAGTATGGACCTGGACGGCTCCGGACCGCTCCACCAACTAACACGCCGCTCCTGTGTCACGGGCTGCCTGTCCGCCACATCACCTCCCAGCGCCTGAGCTCCCCATATCCCCCTCCCCTCCCCTCCAACCTCCCCCGGGAGCCCGCTGACGCGCCATGGACTACAAATACAGCCTGCTGGGCTCCCCGGGCTCTTTGGAGGACTACCGCAAGAGGCCGCTACTGCTGCAGGTGGACCACGACGCGACGGCGCCCATGAGCCTGTTCGCCGTGCTGGAGCTGAAGCGAGTGCCGGCGTCGTCGGCGAGGGCGGCGAGGCAGCGCTGGAGCACGCTGGGCTGCTTCCGCAAGGTCAAGCTCTACGGCTTCCTGTTCGGCCTGGCCGTCATGTTCCTCATCATGGCCTCCTACATCCTGACGGGGGACAAGAAGGGCCTCCTCCTCACGCCGTCCCCCTTCCACTTCGCCAGCGGAAGCCTGGTGGTCAGCAGCCCCGGGCCGTTCGCCTTCAACCTCTCGGCGGCCAAGGACTACGCCAACATCAAGCTGGTGGTGAAGACCATCGCCTCTAAGGTGGAGTTCAGCAGCAGCAGGCAGCTGCCCGACCTCAAGGCGCTGATCAACAGCGAACCACATGTGAGTTACAACACGTCACGATGTGGGTCTGGATTTATTACAGTCAGGTGGGGGGGGGGGGGGTGAGGGATTAGGCCAGGGGTCCGCAACCTTTTTTACATGAAGTGCCATGTTTTTATTTTCTTGATAGTCAGTGTGCCATATCAACATTTAAGTTGCTGCAACCTGATCTCACACAACACGGTGAAATAGCACAGATTGACATTACAGTCTATGCACGGCTTTTCAAGTTTTCTAGTCGTCTATTTACGGAATTTTCATTCCGTGCTATTTTACCGTGTTCTGTGAGATCAGGCTGGTTTAATTATGGCAACACATAAAAAAGTAATTCCAACAGATTTGGGCTGTCCATATACATAGGCTACAAACATTTTCTTTCACATCAGGACATTGTAATGATCGGAATAACCCCCACCTATCTCCCAGACCTCCACCCCATCTTATTCATCAGTCAGAGTTTGCATACCTGGACATATCACGTTTTATTGACTCTGCCTTGTCTGCTTGATCTTTGAAAGAAAGAGAAAGTCCTTTCTCTCACACTTATACCAGTGATTACCCTTCCCTGTGCTGTGCCAATGATGGCACCCGTGCCTTAGGTTGCCTTACCTACCCCTGGATTAGGCGTTTGGATTGTGCTGGCAAATTGTTTCGTAAAGGCACACTGTGGGGCAATGCACATCCGAGTGATTTCATAAAGGTTATCTTTAAAATGTAATTAGAATGCAAAATGTGGCCGGGCGTGATATCAACTCGGGTTTTAATTAACAGTCTCAGACGTCTTCAAAACCGGAATTGTTGGAGACGCCCGAGAGAGAGATTTAAATCAGTATTCTTGCCTACAGGTTGGCCTCACCATGTTCCATCTAGACTTTACTCTCACACGTTGCCATTTCTAATTTCATTTGCGCGCCGATAAAAGGGCTCTGAAAACCTTGTGTAACACTCCAGGTTACTCCAGATAATTGCATGTGTGCTTAGCACCTCGATTTGTCCGGCCTCCAAGTCCCCCCAAGGGATTTGAAGCTCAAAGTCGTCCCACAGTCATCCCACAGTTTGGCCCCTGTCTTCCTTGGACCGCCTGCTTCAATTAATTCCTAATCCTAATGATAATGGGCTTTTGCCATCTCTATTTGGCAACACACCTAATTTATTATTGAGTGGGCTAATGAATAAGGGAACATGGTTCGGGGGGCGATCGATATTGAATGACCCCGCAGATTGCGCAAGTACTTGTCCTTAACCCATTGAGACCGGGAAAAACTATGTGTCATTTTTAGATTTCTTTGGCTATTCAAAAATAGCAGAAATACAAGCTCATAGAGCGGCACCGAGAGTGCCGCGCTATGAGCTTGTAGATCTGCAATTTTTGAAAAATAGTGAAAATTTGTGTAAATCTTTAAATATATATTTTTAAAGCAAACAATTGTAACTCAAATCTTTGGGGATTCTATCAAATGTCTTCTAAATCCTAACAGTTTTCTGAAAAACGTATGTTGCTATAATATCAGTGCATGGTGCTCAAACGTTTTCATGCAAGGACCCCCAAAATGATATGTATTTGGCCTCAGACCCCGATTTAAAAAATATTTAGTTCCAGGGACCCCCATGAAGCAAAGATTTGAGTAAAAAAAAATAGTAGCAGATCTACTTCGTGCCACGCTACGATTTTGAATAGCCAAAGAATAAAAATAATGGTTAAAGTGGTTAAACAGATGTGTTCCCGGTTTGAATGGGTTAAATGCGCTCGGTCTCATCAAGCGACGACGGGCGAGTTGTTGCATAACGTCGGACCTTGTGGCATTTTCACATAATAGAGACAGGAGTTTTGAAATGCGTGGGAGTTTATGAAGAGTGAAATGGGAAGCTGCCTACAGCCTGTCAGGAGAACAGGGCCACCTCTAGACCTGTGTATGACTCAGTCTCACACCTCCGGGCTCCGGTGGGAGCCAAGCTCTACCGTACGAAGGAAAAACATCAACGTAAACGAGATACATAGAGGAGAGTGACAGACAAGCTAAGAGAGGTGAAGGGAGAGAAATGAAAGGGTGTTTGTGTGAGTCATTGTATGTGTCAGGTTCATTAGTGTGTTCATTTTTGATGCTCCAGAGACAAAGTCCTCCTGCCCGCATGTAATCATAACGCTGAACTCCCACACAGATGGTGTCAGCTTACTGTCTATATGTCTGATATAACACAGTCCACACACACACACACACACACAATAGACAATCAACCTCAGGGGTACCTAGTGGCTCAGTCAGTTAACCCATTATAAGGCCTATGTTCCGATTCTACAAAATGTCTTCTAAATTCAAACAGTTTTCTGAAAAACTTATGTTACTATATCAGTGAATGACTTTTTCATGTCAAGGACCTCCAAAATTATATGTATTTGGCCACCGATGAGCTCACGCTATGAGCTTGTATATCTGCTATTTTTGAATAGCCAACAACGTATAAAATAATGGTTTAAGTGGTTATGCAGATGCGTTCCCGGTCTTAATGGGTTAATGCGCAGACTATAATATTATGCCCCTATTAAGCACGAGGGTTTGAATGCGTCTTGTTGCCTCGCATGTCTTTCTCCTCTCTCTCAGCCCTTGGGTTTCCTGTCTCTCTAATCTGCACTAAAATGTCTGAAATAAAGCATAAGATGCCAAAAATAACTTTTCAAAAAGGAAAATCAGCCTCAATATTTGTCCGATCAACAAGTGGAACTAGTTTAATCCTCCATCACCTATAGTATCTGAAGCTGGCATAAATACTGATCAGCTCAAGGTTGTTTTTTTTGTGTTTTTTTTTATACAATTCCTCTGAAAATGGCCTCCTTTATCTGGGAATGTGTGTCGAGACTCACCCGCCTTTGGGAGCATTTAAAGAGCTGTTTTTCTTTTGTCTTTTACAGCTGTTTTCAGTCATCCCCCGCAAATTCCTGCCCGGCGCGAAGAACCCATGCTGGTACGAGGAGTGCACCGGGAATATCACTACGGACCCTTACAGGACAAACCTCTATGCGCGCTACTCACGGCGCTTCCGCACCGTGTTCGAATACCTGAGGAACACTTTCCGGGAACACTTGTTTCACCGCGGCGGGAAATACTACCGCATGCGGTGCCTGCCATATTTCTATATCATCGGCCAGCCAAAGTGCGGCACGACGGACCTGTACGACCGACTGCGGCTGCACCCCGACGTCAGGTTCACCACTTTCAAAGAGCCACACTGGTGGACCCGCAAGAGGTTTGGTGAGTTTTGGAAACACTCCTCGTCCACTGTGGATTCTGCACATGCTCCCATGGTAAATGTGTTCCCGGGACAGTACACAATAACGCATAGGTGTTCACAGTGGGGGGCTGTGGCCACCCGGGGTGCTGCCAGGGGCGCCAGGGGGCCAATTGGAAAGTTGAGGAAAATGAAAAACAAACCAAAAAAACGAACCTAAAAACTGTAAGAATATATTTAGAAAATATTCTTTAAATTCAAATTCAATTAATAAGATTATTGTGCCAGTTTAACCACTTTAAACCTGACGTCCCTATTTGGGGCATGTCATTATTGCCAAACGATCGGCTATTTTCATTATATATACTATACTATCTTCTCCTCCGCGTCATCAGTGCCCATACCCTGGGTGGGGTTGGCGAAAGGGCCTTTCTGTGTGGTGTTTGCATGTTCACCCCGTGTCTCCTAGGGTAGTTAATACCCTCACAAAAACATGCAGTAATCCTGGTCGCTATACCGCCTCCCCCATGACAGCCGGGGTGCCTGATGGAGGGGAAAGGAACTGGTTGGAATAATGTGATCCTTCCACGCGCTACGTCCTACCGGGGAAACTCCCCCCTGTCAGGTGACAAGAAGGTCAGTTGGCTCTCATGCATTGAAGGAGGCATGAGCTCGGCCCTGGGCTCCCTAGGCTGTGGGGGGAGTGTAGCACCCAGGATCACTTAGAAAATTGGCACCGGGTGAAAAAAGGGTTACAAAATCATGGGATAAAAATGTAAAGGGTAAAAATATATACTATCCTTTCTTTTTATATGCTTTTTTCGAGCCATTTCTTAATATTGGGGCCGCAGCCAGCGGCTATTTGGGAGTCCTTGGCATGGAATAGTTTTAGCGAAACCCTTTGCGGAAAGCCCACAGGAATGGGCATGAGCACGTATAAAATAAATATGGCGCTATTTGTCATAATCTCCAAAGCTGTGTTAAGGCCAGGGCCCTATATGTGTTGAATAATTAAATATCAGAATTGCATTTTGCAGACTCTAGTGCACGGCAATTGAAAATAGAGTCAGCAAAGTATGAGAAGTACGTTTCGGCGACGACGCAGCTTGTAGCAATTTGAAAGAGTCCTCTGAGCGTCAAGCGCAAGGTTGTTTGTCAACATCATTGACTTGAATACCTTATGGACTTCCATTGTTAGCATCCTTCCAACAGATGCTTATATCCACCATATGTGTGAATGGTTGGCTAATTTACATTTCTATAGCACCGAGAGGGCTGTGTGTGGATAGGGGTTGATTAATGACCTCACAATCAGTCAAACTGCCATTTTCTTCTCAGCCATGCTACTAAGAACGATTTCAAAATCATTGATTTTGCTCACGTCTCGCCACTTAGTAACAAAGATTGGACGAAAATGTAATTTCTTATTTTGACACGGGAAATGGGATGAGCGGTTGCTACTTGGAGGGGAGATTGTGAATGTGATTCGAATGAGTTTGCAACAGAAGATTAGAAGCATGAGTATTACTGATGCAGTGCTTGCATGCACTGCAGTTAACCCTTTAAGACCAGGAAAGCATCTGTCTATATATCTATATATATATATATTTTTTTCTTCTTTTTTTTTGCAAATCTTTGAATATATATATTTTTAAAGCGAACATTTTTAACTCAAATCTTTGCTTCTGGGGATTCTACTGTACCTAATGTCTTCTAAATCCTAACAGTTAAAAAACAATAATGTTGCTAAAATATCAGTGGTTCTCAAACTGTTTTCATGTCAAAACATGTCATTATGGGGGTCCATAATGATATGGTTTTTTTTCGGCGGACCCCTCACCATCTCAAAATAGTTTGTTCCAGGGACCCCCAGAAGCAAAGACTTGAGTTAAAAAAATGTTATATAAATATATATATATTCAAATATTTGCACAAATGTTCACGATTTTTCAAAAAGAAATAGCAGATCTGCGTTATGAGCTTGTAGATCTGCTATTTTTTGAATAGTCAAAGAAATCTTAAAATGATACAGATGCGTTCCCGGTCTTAACAGGTTAAAACTAAAGGGTTAAAAACTCCCACGGCCTGCCTCGCGCACCGCGCAGGCGGAATCAACTTAAAAATGCTAATGTTCTACCTGAGAGTTGTTAGTTCCAATGTTACAGCTTTAATTGGGTGTTAACAAGGTTTAATGCTGTGGGTATTTTCCCACTTTGAATGCTAATCGTCTTGGTTTTTGTTTCTCTGCCTCTGCATGATTTTTTCCGTCATCATTAGCTGCCTCCTTTGTGCAAGGTCCCTATCTCGTAGATACACAGAGTTGTTCACATAGTGAGTGTGGCTCATTATGGGTTTGTCTATTGCACACGTACATCGTGCAGCATATTTCACCATTCTTTGTGACACACAGCGTCAATGCTGTGGTGGATAAATACCACTTGAAACGCATGAATGAGGCCTCACGTCATTTCCAAGCCTCTTCATGCACCACATTAAATCAGTGCACGGTTTCCTGTTTTCACTGTGCTGCCACACAATGTTGAGTTGTGTTGTTACTTGTAACTGTTTCTGTCCTCACGCACAGAGGTCATCATTTACTTCCTTGTTAGCCCTTGCTGTGCTTGCAGTAGAAATGCTTTTCAATCACGTCCTTTTAAAATACTGGATAATAAGTTGAAAGATTGTGTTCTGTTGAATGCCTGAGAATAATTTTGACACTGCCCTCAATTATTATCTTGTTCTTCAACCTTTTTGACTCGTATCTTCATGGCATCCTACTGGTCATTTCGAACCAAGTTCCATGAAAATTCTGCAATCTAGTCTCAAGTTATTTTGCAGTTTGTCCATGACCTTAGACCCAACAGATAATAATTCTCTTCAGAATAGATCAATCAATCTGACCATCATTTTTTTTTTTTATATTTCGCTATAACATACAGCCTGGGACCACCAGACCCTTGACTCTGTCCTCTCCAACGAAAACAGAACCCCCTCCCAACTTAATTATAAGAGTGCTATGCTAATTTTAGAGAGCAAAAGAGTACTCGACTTGATAGCAAATCGCTTTGCCTTACGAGGGGGACTACTCCATAGTTAACTTTACACCTTTTTAATTGAAGAGAAATCATTATTCTTGGCTCTTCATTGGAATTTCTTTTACTTGGAAGATCAACTGCTTCAAAGTCACTTTTTATTGCCCTCCATCAAACTGCTGTCGGGTTTCAAAGTGGAGTTATCAGAGGGACCCCAGCCGAACTGCCAACACGCTACCTCACACAGCTGGGCTTTCATGGAGCCTCAACAGCAGTGGTGGAAAGCAACTAAGTACTGTACATTTACTGAAGTACTGTACTGTACTGTACTGTAAGTACAATTTTGAGGTACTTTTACTTTACTGGAGTATTTCCAATTGTCTATACTTTTAGTTCTACTCCACTGCATCTCAGAGTAAAATATTGTACTTTTACTCCACTACAATTATTTGAAGACTTTATAGTTACTAGTTACTTTGCAGTTATAAAGTATTACATTATAAAACATACATTAACCACTTTAGCCCTATTTTATACCCAGGCTATTTGAAAATAGCCGATCTACAAGCTCACAACGCTTCGCATCGCGATGCGTTGTGAAATTGTAGATCTTATATTTTCAAACATTTTTGTACTTTTACTTTTGGTACTTTAAGCACATTTTGATACCAATACTTTTGTACTTTTACTCAAGTAAATTTTGAATTTCAGACTTTTACTTGTAACAGAGTACTTCTACATTGCAGTATTGATACTTTTACTTAAAGTAAAACATTTGAGTACTTTTTCCACCACTGCTCAACAGGCTGGAATTTGTCATCCACCCCTAGTGGAGAGATAAACTCAGAAACGGGATGTTTTTGAGCTAGAAAAGTGAGGAACACACAGTGGGGCCTTTGATGGTTTGGCTCCGCTCCCTCTCTCTCTCTCCGGCTCCCTTCTGGGAACTGTGAATGTGTGGGTGCTCTCATAGCGCTCCTCTCTCTGCGTGCCCGTCTGTGATGTTGAAAGGAGTGTGGTCATCAGAGAGGGGACCACGTTGTATAAGTGTAAAGTTGTCGGGGAGTGAAGCCTAATTTAAATTTGTCACAGAGCGCTCGTGTGGGATCTCAGGATCCACATGGGGACGGCATGGCTCCGATGTGGATCTCGGACTTCCATGTCACGAACCTGCTATGTCAGACATCTGTGACGTCAGTTGTCTATGTCTATGTCACATGTTTAAACATATGGCTTATGAGACCCAAAGGCAAAGTTTAGGATTAGGTCTCGGCCTCATCAGAGCCCCATTGACATCCATTATAAAATGAAAGAATATTTCAAAACGTATTGTGAAAAATATTAGTGGAGGTACCAGACACACAGACCCTGTTCTAGAAGGCTAGACTCTAGTCCAGAGGTCTTCAACAGGGGGTCCGGGACCCCTAGGGGGTTCTCAGAGTTACTACAGGGGGGCCGCCAAATCTTTGTGTGATAGGAACTTTTTTTTCTTCGTTTTCTTACATTAACCACTTGAACCCTAGCATCCCTACCCAGAGGGGAACATTAGAGTTGTGGGCTGATCTACAAGCCCACAACGCCTACCACAAGCCCCACGTTGTGGGCTTGTAGTACTGCTATTTTTGGCAAAGAGGGGGGAAAAGAGCAGACCAAGTACATGTTTTTTACAAGTATTGGGGGTTTAAGTGGTTAACTGTCTGAAAATATACATTAACATGAATCCAACACAAAGTTACACAATGATAGTGCTGTCAAACAAGTCTATGAAACTATTATATGAAATCTATGAAAAAGTTTAAAAACACGGTTTTATACAATATATAGTGGGGGTCCCTGCTTCATCTCGCTCTCAGCTAGGGGTCCTTGGCCTGAAAAACGTTGAAGACCCCTGCTCTGGTCAGTATGCTGTGAAAACGTAATGCAATAAATTAGCCCTGAGATAGACTCCATTTGATAAGAAAGAACCCAGAAACCTCACCCGAACCTCACCTCGGCACGCATGCTACAGTGCTCGCTGAGGCCCAGTTTTCCCAGAGACGCGGTTATTTGAATTGGATTATAGAGTTCAGTTCATTATTAGAACGCACCCAGAGGGTTCAGGCTGCAAAGCAGGCAAAACATTCTCTTCGTTTTTTGTTGTTTTTTTGGCAAGCCTTCCGCAGCACAGTGCAACGCCTCAGTACCATTTCCCAATAACTACTACAGGCACGGCTTTTGTTTTCACCCTTTAACTGAAACAGTAATTTGGATTCATGAATAATGGAGAGCCTTCGGCAGCGCGAGAGGCTTTCAGCTATCAGCTGTAACTCAGAACTTTTATCGACGTGTTTTAGGGAGATTATAGTGCAGATAGACAGTAAATCAGGAGATGGGGCTATGCGGAACAACAACACAAATAAGCAAACAACAGGGTAAAAAACATGTTGGTTTAGGTTTACTTATATACATTCCTTAACTTTTTCACGTTTACATACTGTACATACACTGTACACTGTTATATTTATACCTGTTAAGGCTCATACTGTACAACATGCAAATCCTGGGCAGTCTAAGTGCTGAGGGCCAAGTGAGGCCTGCGGTACTGAATTTCCTTCGTGGGATCAATGAAGCTCTATCTACATTCCACACCCAGAAACATATACGTATTATGAGTGGTCAGATTTATCTAAAATGAGGGGGCACGGTGGCACAGTCGGCAGTGCTGTCGCCTCACAGCTAGAAGGTCCTGGGTTCGATTCCCGCCGGGGACGCTGTGGGCGCTGGGGTCGTGTCCTCTCCTCCGCTTCATCAGAGCCCATACCCTAGGTGGGGTTGGCGAGAGGGCAGGTTCCCTCACAAAAAAACATGCGGTAATCCTGGTATCTATACTGCCTCCCAAGGACCCCAATGGAAACAAGACCGCAAGGACTTTTTAGACAAAGTGGTATAAATGTAATTGTGCTGTTTACATTTTTTGCCTAATAAAATATTCAATCAATCAATCCCCCTCAGCCGGGGCGCCCCTGATGGAGGGAAAAGGAACTGGTTGGAATAACGTGTTCCTTCCACGTGCTCCGTCCTACCGGGGAAACTCCCCCCTGTCAGGTGATAAGAAGCGGCCTGCTAGCTCCTCATGCATTGAAGGAGGCATTAGCTCAGTTCTGGGCTCTCCCTAGGCTGGCAGAGGGAGAGTAGCGCCCAGGATTACATAGCCCATTGGCACTGGGTGAAAAAATGGGTTACAAAATCGTGGGATAAAAAAAGAGAAGATATATCTAAAATGTATTTAAAATGTATTTCTAGGTTACACGCATATTTTGAGTATGCAGTATGTATTTGCATATGGAATCATAGTCTTCTCTCCATCCTCTTGTAGGTATCATCCGTCTTAGCGAAGGCTTCCATGATCGCTATCCAGTGGAAGACTACCTGGACTTATTCGACCTGGCAGCTTACCAAATCCAGGACCACCTGAACGCAAACTCTAGTGCAGCCTCCAGCCAACGTAACATCATCATAGGTAAATCTCGTTGTGATGTAATGATGGCCTAAATGTATTTCTATCAATTTATTTATCAAATCACCATCTTGGATTCTTTATTGTGTTTATCATAAACGTTTTTTTTTTTGTTTCTATGCGCTCTGTCAGAACCATAGACAGTAAAAAGTATGGACAACATTACGCCCATAGACTCTACAGACCGTAAATGAAGACTATTTTTCAACGATTTCAAATTCGCCATCTTTCTATATCCTATGCACTCTGAAGTAAATGCTATTGGTTGGGACCCGAGCGGGGGTGGGGAATGAATGCTATTGGTTGTGTAGCTTGTCAATCCAAATCATCACAAGGCCACCACAGTCCTCCTACAGCATACCCTACTTTATCATCAATTTTAAAATAATTGGGACCATAATTTACCAAAACGCATATCATGGTGATTAAAAGAAGACTTTAAACTAGCGACTGGAAGCATATAGTATTTATGACAATGTTTATTAACTCTTTGCCTGCCACCGACGAGATTTCTCATCGGATTCTGCTAAGGCTCAGCTTGCCATCGCAGAGAAAGACGAGATGTTGTGTTTTCAGTGGTTTTCCACCAGATGGCGCTGTTGTCAGCCGTATGAATGATGCTTTCACTGCCAGATGACATCCGACCCGGAATTGTCCCGGATGTAAAAAAGAAAATGGCTTGTTTACTTCCTGAGAGCATAGCCCTCTACAAGTGTATAAATGCAACAATGTTAATATGCTGCTCTCAGGCCACTTTCTCAATGCTGCTCTCAGGGCAGTTTCTCAATGCTGCTCTCAGGCCACTTTCTCAATGCTGCTCTCAGGGCAGTTTCTCAATGCTGCTCTCAGGGCAGTTTCTCAATGCTGGTCTCAGGGCAGTTTCTCAATGCTGCTCTCAGGGCAGTTTCTCAATGCTGCTCTCAGGGCAGTTTCTCAATGCTGCTCTCAGGGCAGTTTCTCAATGCTGGTCTCAGGGCAGTTTCTCAATGCTGCTCTCAGGGCAGTTTCTCAATGTTGCTCTCAGGGCAGTTTCTCAATGCTGGTCACAGGGCAGCTTATAGCCTTCTACAGGTATATAGATGCAAGAATGTTAATTTGCTGCTCTCAGGGCAGTTTCTCAATGCTGCTCTCAGGGCAGTTTCTCAATGCTGCTCTCAGGGCAGTTTCTCAATGCTGCTCTCAGGGCAGTTTCTCAATGCTGGTCACAGGGCAGCTTATAGCCTTCTACAGGTATATAGATGCAAGAATGTTAATTTGCTGCTCTCAGGGCAGTTTCTCAATGCTGCTCTCAGGGCAGTTTCTCAATGCTGCTCTCAGGCCACTTTCTCAATGCTGCTCTCAGGGCAGTTTCTCAATGCTGCTCTCAGGGCAGTTTCTCAATGCTGCTCTCAGGGCAGTTTCTCAATGCTGCTCTCAGGGCAGTTTCTCAATGTTGCTCTCAGGGCAGTTTCTCAATGCTGCTCTCAGGGCAGTTTCTCAATGCTGGTCACAGGGCAGCTTATAGCCTTCTACAGGTATATAGATGCAAGAATGTTAATTTGCTGCTCTCAGGGCAGTTTCTCAATGCTGCTCTCAGGGCAGCTTAAATGATATACATACAACAACATTAATTTGCTGATCTGAGGGCATTTTCTCAATGCTAGTCTCAGGGCAGCTTAGATCCCTCTACAGGTATATGTATGCAACAATGTTAATTTGCTGCTCTCAGGGCAGTTTCTCAATGCTGGTCTCAGAACTGCTAAACAGAACTGAAGACAGCTTTATAACCGCCTTATCATAAATACTGGACCTTGCTCTGTCTCACTCAGCCACTTATCCACTCCTCTGCGGCGAATAATGGAAGCATTGTTTTTAGCATTTCAGCGGACAGCGATAATATCCATGGCGGGGCGGAGGAGTCTCACAAACTTCCTTCCTGTATATCTTCATATCCTGCTCTCCTCGGCCCCCGCTAGCCCTTCCATCTGTCTCCTTTCCCTTCATTCGAAAACGCAATCTTAACCCATTAAGACTGGGAAAGCATAGACTGTGTCCTTTCTTTGGGATATTCAAAAATAGCAGATCTAAAAGCTTGTAGATCTGCTATTTTTTTTAAATCGTGAAAATGTGTAAATCTTTCAATATATTTTTTAAAGCTAACATTTGTAAAATATTTAGTTCCAGGGACCTCCCCAGAAGAAAAGATTTGAGTTAAAAATGTTATGTATATATATATATATATATATTATATATATGTTATATATATATATATATATGTATATATAAATATATGTACAAAATTCAAAGATCTACAAGCTCATTGCGCGGCACTCTGTGCCGCGCAAAGAGCTTTTTTTTAAATAGCAATCTGCTATTTTTGAATAGCCCAAACAAAGTATAAAATAATGGTTATGGCTAAAAAAAATAAAAAAAAAAGCTAAAAAAGCTAAAAATCGAAAATGACATAGATGCGTTCCCGGTCTTAATGGGTTAAAGAATTGCCCGGCCGGAGAGAGCGAGGGAGGGAGGGGGAGAGAGAGAGAGAGAGAGAGAGAGAGAGAGAGAGAGAGAGAGAGAGAGAGAGAACAAAAGTGATTTAGAGTTTGCAACAGTATAGCCTTTTCACGCTGGACGGAGCCGGTGCATTGAGCGCGACTTAGCATACCGCCCTGTTTTTGTTTCCCCTCTTTAAATAAATAATCCATGTGAGGGGAGGGGAGGGGAGTGTGCCAAAGCCCCTCTTAGTATTCACACCGTGCCCTGGGAGAGCCCAGCAAGGTGCAGGCCTACGGCCCAGAATCCTTTGGCTTTCAACGACCAAGCCAAAACCGTAGTTGGTGGGAAATGCCAGAGGCACGGCACGCCGGCCTCGCTGGCTGGCTCTAGCCATTTGTTTTGCCCTATTACAGCCTCTCTCCCCCCCCCCCCGTGGAGCAAAAATGAGCCCCGTTAATGGACACGGATGCTTGTTAATAGACTTGATCACAGCAAACAGATCCCCCCAGGCAGGGCCCCCCCACGGGCGAAGATTCATATTATAGCCCATTCAATCCGGGAACGCAGTCATTTCTTTGGCTATTCAAAAATAGCAGATATACAAGCTCATAGAGCGGCACCGAGTGGTTGCATTTGGTTCCATTTGTACACTCTCAGAGTTACAGACCCATAAGGGCCCATTTGGTTCCTAACTAGCCATCATTTAGCTGGGGAACCCCTGGAACTCCCTCAAGGACCCCTGGGGGTCCCGGGACCCCACTTTGAGAACCAATGCATTACATCTATGAGCTTGTAGATCTGCTATTTTTGAAAAATCGTGACAATTTGTGCAAATCTTTGAATATATATATTTTTAAAAGCGAACATTTGTGACTCAAATCTTTGCAAAATATTTTACAAATGTTCGCTTTAAAAAATATTAAAAGATTTTCACGAGTGCCACGCTATGAGCTTGTAGATCTGCTATTTTTGAATAGCCACAGAAATCTATAAAATAACACAGATGCATTCCCGGATTGAATGGGTTAAGCGTGATAGTGTGATATTATTTATGTGTTCGTTGTCTTAACGGTCATCACAGAAAAGTGGATCCCCGTGTACATGTGATCCCTTTTCCTCAAAGGAACTGGGGGGGGGGGGGGGGGGGGGGACACACCGATATAAAGGCTTGTTGTTGCGTTTCATCCCTTAATACATCACAGCACCACTTCAGAGATGGGAGGATGATAATGAAGGCAGACGCAGCACTAATGAGTCATGGATATCATTCCTCTCTCTGTCTGGAAAAATGTTCAGCTCTTCAAGTCGTTTGAGAAATGACCTCCTTTGACTCATTACAGGCTAGTGGTTCTCAAACTTTTTTTTTTGTGCCAAGGACCCCCGAATTGACACTTATTAGCCTGCGGACCCCCATTTGAAAAGCTATGCCAGGAACCCCCCCATAAGAGAAGATTTTTACGGATTTTTGCGGCAGTGATTCTCAATCATTATAATTTCAAGGACCCCCAGTTTGACATGCATTAGGCTACGGACCCACATTTAATGGCATTTCTATCTCTGGGACCCCAATTTATATTGTACAATCAATGCTAATGTAACTCTGAGAGTGTACAAATGGAACCAAATGGACCCTGACGGGTCCATTTGGTTCCATTTGTACACTCTCAGAGTTACAGACCCATAAGGGTCCATATGGTTCCTAACTATCCATCACTTAGCTCCCTCAAGGACCCCTGGGGGTCCCCAGACCCCACTTCGAGAACCAATGCATTACAGGCTATAGAAGCATCGCCACGCGATGGACACGGCTGCAGCCCCCCTTCCATAATTGTTTTACTCACAGCCGGTGGGCGTTTACTGTTTTGTCTTTCTGCCGAATTTGTGTTCAAAACGTGTTGTCCTGTGATCAGCGTTGTGTTCCTGCCACGGAGTCTCTGTCCTCTTCATTCTACAGTAACGTGGCCTGTCTCCCACGTTCCTGTTTGCATTCCAGAGGCTTTTTTTTGTGGCGAGCTGCTGAAAAAATGTTGTGTTTTCCAAATCAAGCGGAGCGCCAAGAGAGTGGGCGAGGTGCACCGTCGTTAAAATGATGTCTGTGTTATGTTGAATGCATAATAGATTATGAACACATGTGCCTGCACACACATGTCTGTATGTATTTGTATGAGCTAGGCTACAGATTTTTGGTAGCCTAGGGCATTGGTTCTCAAAGTGGGTCCTTGAGGGGGTACCAGGGGGTCCCCAGCAAAATTAGTTAATATAGCGTCACAATAATTTTAACCTTTTATACTTTGGCTATTCAAAAATAGCAGATATACAAGCTCATAAGAATTGCTTTTTTTTTTTAAACGTGAACATTTGTGCAAACCTTTGAATATATATTTTATAAAGCGAACATTTGTGACTCAAAATCTTTGCTTCTGGAGGGTCCCTTGAACAAAATATTTGAGAAGGGGGTCCGTGGCCAAATACATATCATTTTGGGGGTACTTGACATGAAAAAGTTTGAGAACCACTGGCCTAGGGCACGTGCACAAGTTGGTTGTGAGGGGCCTTCAAATGGCCAGCCTCTCCAAAAGGAGGGCCAAACAGTTAGCAAGGTACTGCTCAGTATCAGCTATTATAGGAAGCCGCTCAATTTGGAGGAGGCGTTGTTTCCTTTACCCATGATTGTTGTCTGCTGTGTTTGACAAGTATGCCAACATTATTGTATGTAACAATGTTCTGCCTTACATGCACTTTGTAACTAACTGGCTGTTTTCCCATTATCTGACTACACTGGCAGTGATTATGTCCTTTGTATAAGGCATTCTTGTACTTGTTTATGTGGACATAAATCAATATTTCAAGTGTGTGTGCGTGTGTGTGTGTGTGTGTGTGTGTGTGTGTGTGTGTGTGTGTGTGTGTGTGTGTGTGTGTGTGTGTGTGTGTGTGTGTGTGTGTGTGTGTGTGTGTGTGTGTGTGTGTGTGTGCGTGTGTGTGTGTGCGTGTGCGTGCGCGTGTGCATTCCCGCAGGAGAAGCCAGTGCGTCCACCATGTGGGACAACAACGCCTGGGTCTATTTCTATGACAACACAACCGAGGGGGTGGAGCCCCCGTTCCTCATCCAGGACTTTGTCCACGCCCTGCAGCCGGACGCCAGGTTCATCGTCATGCTCAGGGACCCGGTGGAGAGGTGGGGAAAATCCCTTTTTCCTTCTGCCATGACCCTTTTCACCACAACCAACCAGGCCAAATGAGTCCACTGTGCCACTGTTGGGAGTTGTGTGTGAAGGGTTATCATTTGGGTTTTTCCACTACAGTGGACCTGGAATCAGAACATCCCTTCAAAAAGCTACTGTACAGTGACTGGGGTGTCTGGTGGCTCAACCAGTTACTGTAGGCCTGTCCCCGACCAAGAATTGATATAGTCGAATCTGATTGGCCAAATAGTTGCCTATAGTCGACAGCCAATCTCTCAGTCGAATCATGCAAAAACAAAAAAGAAAGAAAAGGCAATAGAGGATCATTCCATTTGGGGGGTGCTTAATGTCTGATTTAACATTACTTGCTTGATTTCTCCCAATAAATCATGATATATATCCTATTTTTGGCAAACTATTAGTTAATTTATATAACAAATTATGCCAATCTCTCAGTAGAATCATGTTGTTGTTTTTTTACATTACTCGACAAAGTCATTGGCAGTCGAATCAGATTCCCTCGATCGATTAGTCGACTAATCCGACTAATCGAGGTCAAGCCTATAGTACACATTATGCTCCTTGTGAGTGCGAGGACCTGAGTTCGAATCCAACACCCATCTAGTCTTGACTGTCTCTCTACACTGACCTATCTGAAATAAAGCCGAAATGCCGAAAAGAAAATCTTGAAAAAGACAAAAAAAAACAACAGTAACCTCGCTGTATTTTCAGTAATGAGACAACAGCCTATTACTAAGGTCATGAGGGCTACAGCTACACGAGTTGACAGTCAATTGTGCATAAAACTGAAAGGTAATGACATGTAGGATTACACAGCTACACAACTGTGTATCTGAAAGCCGGCAGACCATGCCAGTTTTCTTTTTTCTTAACCCATTCAATCCGGGGATGCATCTCTGTCATTTTAGATTTATTTGGCTATTTTTGAAAAGTCTTAAACATTTGTGCATATTTGAAAATATATATATTTTTTAGAGGGAACATTTGTAACTCAAATCTTTGCTTCATGGGGGGTCCCTGGAACAAAATATTTTGAGATGGGGGTCCGCGGCCAAATACATAGCATTTTGGGGGTCCTTGACATGAAAAAGTTTGAGAACCAATGATTATAGCAACATAAGTTTTTCAGAAAACTGTTAGGATTTTAGAAGACATTTGTAGAATCCCCCAGAAGCAAAGATTCGAGTTCAAAATGTTCGCTTTTAAAAATATATATATTCAAAGATTTGCAAACATTTTCACTATTTTTGAAAATCTTAAAATTACACAGATGCGTTCCCGCATTCAATGGATTAAACCTGGGTTTTTTGGAATTACAAAATCAGCCCCAGGACAGAGACCTGTGTGTGCGTGTGTGACAATCCCGATGAGATGTGGAGAGAGGGAGAAAAGAGAGAGATTAGTCTCAACCTTTATTAAACACGCCCCCGGCAAAAAGCAATCAACTGAAAAGTTCGGATGCCTTTTTTCCAGTCTTGTCAAGGGAACATGGTTGGGCACATAACGTTAAATTAAGTATGCATGTCCTCCTCCTGATCTAATCTAGCATGCTCACATGGCACCTCTACAATTCTTCAAGACGGTGCACTAATATATGTAGTTTTGATTGATTGAAAGAGCACGATAGCACTTTCACAAACATACACACAGTGGAGGGAAAAGTACTCACATTTCTTACTTAAGTAAAAGTATCAATACTGCAATGTAGAAATACTCTGTTTCAAGTAAAAGTACAGCATTCAAATTTTACTTGAGTAAAAGTACAAAAGTTTTGGCAACAAAATGTACTCAAAGTACCAAAAGTAGAAAGTAGTCATGCAGAATGCCCCATTTCATAAGTTTTCAAATGTATAACATGTATAAAAAAACTTTTGAAAATGGCAGATCTACAAGCTCACAATGTGTCGCATCGCGACGCATCGTGAGCTTGTAGATCGGCTATTTTCAAATGGCCGAAATGTATATAGGGCTGAAGTGGTTCATGTGTGTTTTGCAATAATAATTGTAGTGGAGTATAAGTATTACATTTGTCTCTAAGATGTAGTGGAGTTGAAGTAAAAGTACTGAAAACTGGAAATACTCCAGTAAAGTAAGAAACACCTCAAAATTGTAAAATGTGCTTAGTTACTTTATACCACTGCATACACACAGAGGATAAAAATACAAGAAAGCCCCTAAGGCTTATTTCCATCGTGGATTGGTGCCAGCTTTGCCAATCATTGGCAATCTTTAACTGTAACATTTGATTAGAGTTTGGTCAAAAGATAGGGGAATGAGGCCCAGTGCAGCGTTTTAGCCTGTGAATGTGAACACATTTCTGCCTTGCTGTCGCTAGTCCGTGTCTCGAAGAACAAATTCGACCAGTGACAAACATAATGGATGTGCATAACAATTTAATTTGAGTTAGATATGACAGCAATAGGGTCAAATATACAAATTCATCAGAAATTGATTGGGCTCATTATAGCCTTTAACAATCAAAATTAAAATCTGCCTGGCTTCATGCCAAACTGTGCAGATGGAAATGCAATTGGAACCGTTATTAACCATTCTCAGAACCGTTCTATCGTGCCATGGTAAAGCCTCAATAGACTGTGCGTGTGTGTGTGCGTGTGCGTGTGCGTGTGTGCGTGCGAGTGAGTGCGAGTGAGTGCGTGTGTGTGTGGCCGCGGGGTGGCTTATTGCGAAAGCCTGCAAGGGATTCCCTTAAATGGGGATTCATTTTTCAGCCCAACCTTGATTCTTTGCTATGGTGGATGTCTGAACATGCACACCTTAATTGCTCTTTGTCAAATCACAGTCTGTGCAACCAAGCCCAACAAAAGAGTTCCAGAGGAAATGAATTGTATGCTCAATTAGTTTGACTGTGTAGTGTTTATTACATGAGACTTATTTACAACCAAGGCATTTTTTTTAACAATCTCTTGCATTGGAATGCTTGTTTATGTTTGTATTTCAACAATTCCTTTTCATACAATCAGTTCTGGATCAAATACTATGTTATCTGAACAAAAAAAAGTTTGCACTCATTATAGCGCATATCTACACCAATATACAATCAACAATCAAACAGTAAAGTTATGCCATTTCCCACTTAAATATGACCAATTATGTCTTTTTGACCTTGACCTCGATTGTGGCCAGAAAGTTAAATAATCTCAAAAGTTAACCACATAAGCCCAATATACTACTTCATCAAACGATGAATAGTGAAAAAAATTGGCAATCTACAAGCTCACATCGCTTGTGTTATGATAGATCTATCGTCGCAATTTTTAAATGTATTTTTAAACAATGTTTTAGCCTACAGTTTTGCCTATAATGACATGCCCAAAAGAGGGATAAAAACCCATGCATTCTCCAGCTTGACCTTGATTGTGACCTCGATTTCCACTTAATGTCATGAAAATACAAGTGATTTGGCTGACTGACAGACAGACAGTGTGAAAACATAACCCCCATCCAACTAAGACATTGATCTGAGAGATGATGATGTGTTATCTGAAATAACATCTGAGATGTAATCTTGAGTGTTTATTTTCTCCTCCTTGAAACATTTGACAGGTTTTACAACATCAGAGCATTTCTGATGTTGCCAGGTAATTCAATCCAGTCACAGATCACATAAAAAAATAATTAATTTAAAAATACTTTTATTTAATATTATGCCATATGGCAAACCTCACCCACCTTGTATCCACACAAATGAAAACAAGCACAAAGAATGATACTCTAAAGTAGGATTTGACACAGTTCAGTTGCAACTAGATGGCTTTGTGCAATATCTAATCCTGTGGGCTTTTAAACTACGATCAAATGTTTCAACACAAAACCTTTTGCTTATGTAGATGATTTTTTTTTCTTGTTTGAGCTCCTTTCTCCCTTACCCCTCCCCGCCTCCCCTCTTCTTCTTCCTCCCTTTCTTTTTTCTATGGAAATAACGGGACGTGCACAGATAGACTCTAGGTGGCGCTAGAGCACCTGCCCTTTGCCCTCTTGACCAGAAGTGCCCTTTTTTCCCAGTTTACAGCAGGGGTCTTCAACAGGGGGTCCGGGACCCTTAGGGGGTCCTCAGAGTTACTACAGGGGGTCCGCCAAATCTTTATGTGATATGATTTTTCTTTTTACCATAACCACTCGAAACCTAGCATCCCTTTTCTGAGGAGAACTTTGGCCAAAAATAGTAGATCTACAAGCCCACAACGCCTCGCGCTGCGAGGCGTTGTGGGCTTGTAGATCGGCTATTTTTGGCAAAGAGGTACAGGTGTAGAGGGAAAAAGAGCAGACCAAGTAAACAAAAAAAAGTATAATTTACTTGAGCACCTGCCCCTCAAAATGTCTGTGCACGCCACTGTCTGTAAACCTGTGACAATAAAGCCGAATTCTGATTCTGCTGTCTTGCAGGCTCTACTCTGATTACCTATACTTCGGTATCGCCAATAAGTCTGCGGAGGATTTCCACGAGAAGGTGTCAGAGTCTCTGCAGCTGTTCGAGGGATGCCTTACGGAGTACACCATGCGCTCCTGTGTCTACAACACTACTCTCAACAACGCCATGCCAGTGAGTGTGCACGCACCCACACACACCCCCTCGCTTTTGTCTCACAAAGCTGCATAGGGCCACCGTTCACCAAGAAGTGCTTAACCCATTGAGACCTGAAGCCGATTCTACATGTCTCCTAAATCTCAACAGTTTTCTGAAAAACGTATGTTTCTATATCAGTGGTGCTCAAACCTTTTCATGTCAAGGACCCCCAAAATTATATGTATTTGGCCACGGACCCCCATCAAAATATGTTGTTCTAGGGACCCCCCAGAAGCAAAGATTTGAGTTAAAAATGTTCGCTTTAAAAATATATATATTCAAAGATTCTCACACATTTTCACGATTTTTCAAAAATAGCAGATCTACAAGCTCATAGCGCGGCACTCGGTGCCGCGCTATGAGCTTGTAGATCTGCTATTTTTTAATAGCCCAAAGTGTAAAATAATGCTTTTTAGCTCAAATCTAAAAATGACACAGTTCCAGGTCTTAACGGGTTCGGGAACGCATCTGTGTCACTTTCTTTGGATTTCTTTGGACATCTCAAAAATATGTTGTTCCAGGGACCCCCAGAAGCACAGATCGGAGTTATCACATCGTGTGCCAGAGGTTTATTAAAATAGGGTACGTTCAGTGCCAGCGTATCTTCCATCCACGTACGCAGATATGTTTCGTGCTGTAGAAGCCCCGACGCGGATGTGCATGTGAACAAAGCGTGCGTGCGAGACAGCAGAGGGTCCCGACTAACGCCTGGAACAATAATATTTCTAATGTGATCCTCCATTGCAGAGTGATCGCCGATCGATCGAAAACGTCTCACTTCCACCACGTTAAAAATAAATAGGAGATATTAAGCTTTTAGTCAAGGAGTTAACATTGGAGCGGACGAACGGAAGCATTTTTGACATGGATCCACATCCGGCCTCTCCTTCTCAGAGACTCCTTGGATGATCCCAAAGTTTCATTAGAGCGCCCCACGTGGGAAAAATATATAAAAAGAAAAATGGGCCAAAAACGTTCCGGACCGTTTATGGCACATAACGCATAGCTTCTCAAAAACGGTCCGTTTTTTGTCACACAATGTGTTAAAAATGTTTGCTTTAAAACATGTATATAAGCTGCTCAAAAAAATAAAGGGAACACTTTGATCCCTTAATTCTTTTGAGCAGTTTTCGTTAGCATTATGTACACAGTTCATGAAAAAACTCAAAAGAATTAAGGGATCAAAGTGTTCCCTTTATTTTTTTGAGCAGTGTATATATATTCAAAGATTTGCACAAATTTTCCACGATTTTTCAAAAAATAGCAGATCTAGCTTTGTATATCTGCTAATTTTGAATAGCCAAAAAAATCTTAAAATGACACAGATGTGTTCTCGGTCTTAATGGATTAAGCGCAGTCAGAGAGAGAGAGAGAGAGAGAGAGAGAGAGAGTCAAGATAGAAGAGGTGGACAGAAGTGAAAAACCCCCTGTCTTTGTTAGCGGCACGCTAAAGCTTGTACTACTATGAAAAGAGTTGGCTGCTCTGTTAAAATCACAAGTCACACAGTCAACCCCCAAAGAACCAGTCTCTTTGCACAAAAAGAAAGCCTGGACTGATCTGCATCATGGAGCTGGTGGTAGACTCTGCTTCTCATGGTCATTCTCACACAGTCCCACACACTCAGTACCACCAGTCAGTATCTGGGCCTTAGGCCAGCGTTTTCCACAGTTGTCCTCAGGCAAAGTGGCTGAGCGAGGGAAGAGGGGGTGGGAGGGTGCCAACCCCTCCCCTCCCCACCCCACCCAGTGTTGAAAAAGCACTCAAATGTTTTACTTAAGTAAAAGTATCGATACTGCAATGTAGAAATACTCTGTAACAAGTAAAAGCCTGGAAATCAAATTTTACTTGAGTAAAAGTACAAAAGTATTGGTATCAAAATGTACTTAACTCATTCAGTGCCACTGGACGTCTAAGACGTCCAATGGAAAAAAATGTTCAGAACCCAAGATATGATGATTTGAAGATTTGCTGCTCCATTCACTCTTTGTTTAGTCTGGGAGGGTTAGCGTCGGAGCTTGGACAGCAGGGGCGCGGCCACTGCGTTGTGATTCAAATCAACAGCCAATGAAGAAAAGGGGGCAGGATCCACATGCAGTAGGTGTTGCATCTAAATAGGATCGACGGGAAGCAATTTCCCCTTGAGAAATTTCGGCCGCCATTGTTGTGTACTGCTGTTTGCCTCTCGTCGGACTTTTTAGACGAGTTGCACAGCTCTCAGACCGGTAAGAGGCGTGTCCGCTCAGATTCAGAGCGTAAGATACATCCCGCCCACAAATACCAGGGCTCTGGCCCAGAAGTTCCTCGCCAGAGCTGGCGAAAACTTCTGGGAACTCAGATTACTCTTTGTTTAACTTCTTACTGAAAAAGGCTGCATCTCGGCTCCTAAGCACTTTTTTTTTTACAATGAATTTTGGCTGTGGCACTCAGAGCCAAAATTCCATAAATAAGCTGGGCACTGAATGAGTTAAAGTACCAAAAGTAAAAGTACTAAGATGTTTGAAAATAGCAGATCTACAAGCTTGTAAATCGGCTATTTTCAAATGTCCTAGGTATAAAATAGGGCTAAAGTGGTTAATGTATGTTTTATAATGTAATAATTTGTATCTGCAAAGTAACCAAAGTTTTCAAATAATTGTAGTGGAGTAAAAGTACAATATTTGCCTATTGAGATGTAGTGGAGCAGAAGCAAAAGTACTGAAAATTGGTAATACTCCAGTGAAGTAAAAGTACCTAAAAATTGTACTTAACCCATTAAGACCTGGAACCTTGTCATTTTTAGATTTGAGCTAAAAAGTATTATTTTACTAATTATTCACTTTGGGCTATTCAAAAATAGCAGGTATACAAGCTCATAGCGCGGCACCGAGTGCCGCGCTACGAGCTTGTAGATCTGCTATTTTTGAAAAATCGTGAAAATGTGTGCAAAATCAAATCTTTTAATATATTTATATGTTTTAAGCGAACATTTTTTACTCAAATCTTTGCTTCTGGGGGGTCCCTGGAACAACATATTTTGATGGGGGTCCGCGGCCAAATACATATAATTCTGGGGGTCCTTGACATGAAAAAGATTGAGCACCACTGATATAGAAACATACGTTTTTGAGAATACTGTTGAGATTTAGGAGACATGTAGAATCGGCTTCAGGTCTCAATGGGTACTTGAGTAAACGTACTTAGTTACTTTACACCACTGCCCACCACCACCGCCATCTCCTCCTCCCCCTCCTCCTCCTTCTCTTCCTCTTCCAGGCAGTGCTTTTTCTCTCTGCTGGCCTCTCTCTCTCTCTCTCCGCCTGCCAGTGGAGGATGTTTATTGTCCCTTGGGGAGTATGCTCATTCTCCCTTCCTGGCTTAATTGTCCATCCACTAATATCTCCTCTGACTTATTAGACCATGTGAGATGCATTACACTACAGCCTTTCTCTGTGGAGCTGTGCGTCTAATGCACCGCCGCGGACCCTCCATAGAGGGTTTAACCCATTAAGACCGGGAACGCATCTGTGTAACCACTTTAACCATTATTTTATACTTTTTTGCTATTCAAAAAGAGCAGATATACAAGCTCATAGCGCGGCACGAGCTTGTAGATCTGCTATTTTTTTGAAAAATCTTGAAAATATGAAAATATCTTTGAATATATATATTTTTAAAGCGAACATTTGTAACTCAAATCTTATCTTCTGGGGGTCCCTGGAACAAAATATTTTGAGATATGGGTCCGCGGCCAAATACATATAATTTTGGGGGTCCTTGACATGAAAAGGTTTGAGAACCAATGATATATTATAGCAACAAAACATTTTTTTTTTTTTTTAACTGTTAGGATTTAGAAGACATTTGAAGCAAAGATTTGGGTTACAAATGTTAAAAAATATAAAAATATGTATATTTAAAGATTCACACACATTTTCAAGATTTTTCAAAAAAATTGCAGAACTACAAGTTGATAGCGCGGCACTCGGTGCCGCGCTATGAACTTGTAGATCTGCATTTTTTTTGAATAGCCCAAAGGAATCTTAAAATGACTGAGATGCGTTCCCGGTCTTAATGGGTTAATACAGAGATGAGAGGCGAGGTCGAACAAGACAAATCAACAGCGGCGAGAGAGCGCGTGATTGGCCTTTAGCGTTGCGTGCCATATTGTTACCGCAAAAAGGGAGGAGAGTTGTTTAGCTGTCTGGTCCATCGTATATTCTGAAGAATAGCACTTATAGTTTTAAGCCAAGACAGCAAGAGAGGCTGCAAAAGAAAAGGCCCAACACGCAGTGTTTCATCCTAATTACAGTCAATTACACTTACAGTCTCTGCAGATGCATGCTGCGGGCGTCTTAGTGCTCATGCCGCTACGCAGCTTATAGAGAAATCTATATAAACCGTTCCAACAGCCTCGGATTCTCATAATGCCTCAGCTTTATGGACAATCAGGCGGTCTCCAGACGACATGGCAGAGATCAATGGTTAATTTAGAATGAAATTGGAAAATTTAGAATCAAGTCTTGCCAACGCCGGGGGTGCCTTGCTCAAGGGGCACCATGCTCAAAAGCCTGAGATCTATTGCGGCTTTCTTATACAGCCGACAGCCAAGCTGACTAAACAGTTAAGGATCGGGACTTCTAAAGGTCAATTCTTTACACATTATGATTAAAGGGATAGTTCACCCCAAAAAAATACATTTTTTCTATCGATTAGTCACCCCATGGAGACTTGAATTCATGGATATTTTTTTTGTTTTTGTTGCTTTCCTAAGCCAATAATTTGATGACCAGTGGACCGGTAGGCAGCGGTTCCGGTAGGAGACACAAATTGATTGTACTGTGTGGAGATGATTTCTTTTTTTTGCTATTTGTCGTACGTCTGACAAAGTATATTGGGCTTAACTCATTCATTCACTGCCATTGTACGTGTTTGACGTGTTTTATCCCAAAAGGCCCAAACTGCCATTTTGGTGTTTTCAGTGTTTTTCCACTAGATGGCGCTGTTCGCTGACACACGAGTGACCATTTCATCCTCAGACACACAGAGATCACGTGATCTCCAAGATTAACTCCTCCATTCACTTCCTTGTTAATCGATTTAGGAAAAAGCCTGTATCTCGCCTCTCTGGTTTTACTTTGCATTTTTGACGAGACATGCTATATAATATAACAAGCGAACAGGGGGTCGCGATGACTTTTTTTCCCTCACAGACACGCCAATGATTTAGCAAACAATGTTTTATTTCTGGCAGTCAATGAGGTAAGTGGTTAAAAGCGGTGCAGGTTAGCCATTGCATGTATTGAATTTGTACTTTGTGTCTTTCTTTCCGCTTTAGGGGAGGAAATTGCCCGGACATAAATGGCAGTATCTCATATCGATTCTCTCATTATGTGTCTTGCAGGTCAGACTGCAGGTTGGCCTGTACATTGTGTACATAATGGACTGGCTGACGGTCTTTAGCCGGGATCAGATTCTGGTGCTGCGCCTGGAAGACCACGCCTCCAACAGGAAATACACAATGCACAAAGTCTTCAATTTCCTCAACCTGGGTGAGTGTGCAAAAAAAACATCCCGAGATCCATCATCGATAGTAGACCAAGAAGCCTCAATTGGCACGGTTAATACACTGATGTGGACACAGAAATATTGATTAATGTGATGTGTATTGTCCCTGGTAAATGAATGAATGAATGAATCTCCTTTTGGCCAATGATTCTACTCAGTGGCGTGCACAGACATTTTGAGGGGCAGGTTCTCAAGTAAATTATACTTTTTTTTGTTTACTTGGTCTGCTCTTTTTTCCCTCTACACCTATACCTCTTTGCCAAAAATAGCCGATCTACAAGCCCACAACGCCTCGCGCTGCGAGGCGTTGTGGGCTTGTAGATCTGCTATGTTTGGCTAAAGTTCTCCTCAGAAAAGGGATGCTAGGTTTCGAGTGGTTATGGTAAAAAGAAAAATCATATCACATAAAGATTTGGCGGACCCCCTGTAGTAACTCTGAGGACCCCCTAGGGGTCCCGGACCCCCTGTTGAAGACCCCTGCTGTAAACTGAAAAAAAACAACTTTGTTTTTATTTTTTTCAACACCTTTCAGCACCACCTACAGTCTATCTGTGCACGTCCCTGATTCTACTTTGCAGTGGTGGAATGTAACTTACTCAAGTACTGTACGAGTATTTCCAATTGTCTGTACTTTTACTTCTACTCCACTACATCTTAGAGGCAAATATTGTACTTTTAATCCACTACAATGATTTGAAAACATTAGTTACTACTACAGTAGTTACTTTGTAGATTTCGATTATTATTACAAAACATAACCACTTCTGCCCTATACACATTTCGGCCATATGAAAATAGACGATCTACAAGCTCACAATGTGAGCTTGTAGATCCGCTAAAACATTTTCCTGCATAATAAGTACTTTCCACTTTTGGTACTTTAAGTACATTTTGATGCCAATACTTTTGTACTTTTTTTTAAATTTCGAACTTTTATTTCTACTTTGCGGTATTGGTACTTTTACTTACGTACAAAATGTGAGTACTTCTTCCACCACTGCTATACTTTGTATGAGCCATAGAAGTTCTAGCTTCCTACAGTACAGTATATGCGGGAGAGACTGTGGTTAGAGAGCAGCAGTCATTCTTTCATCTGTGCACCGATCAATACGAGGCCAGGCGGTAACAGGCATACAGTAGGTAATGATGCCTCTCTAAGTCTATGTATGTGCAATATAGTCGAGGAATACACAATAAATGATTTGTAATGATTTGTTTTTCGCTGCTTGTCCCCTTGGGCTCTCCAAGGAGCATGATCTGAATCTCTCAGCTCCCACAGCAGATCAATTGGCAAACCATTATGCTGTCTTTAGTGTTTAACCCATGTGCCATCCCCGTTGAACCTATAGCTAAAGTCTGCTTCGTCTGCACTCAAAAAGCCACTCTCACTATAACCTCCACACACTTTGGCCTGGCTCAGCAGAAAAGGCTCCACCTTAAACTGGTGAAGGAAATAGCTTTTTAGTTAGGGGTCTGGGGAGGGAGAGAGGGATGGAGGGGGGTGGGGGGAGAGAGAGAGAGAGAGAGAGAGAGAGAGAGAGAGAGAGAGAGAGAGAGAGAGAGAGTTTACATCAGGGGTGGGCATCCATGTCTTTACGATCGATCGGTCGATCCCGAGGGGCCTTTTGGTCGATCGTGTGTGTGTGTGTGTGTGTGTGTGTGTGTGTGTGTGTGTGTGTGTGTGTGTGTGTGTGTGTGTGTGTGTGTATGTGCGCGCGCGTGTGTGTGTTGGCAGTGCCCTCTGCCTGTGCTGTGACAGCCGCTCACTCCGGAGGTTGAATTGCCCTAAAGCTCAGTTCTTCAGAGCCGTTGGTGTGATTATCTCCCTGCAAGTCTGAAATGAATCGGAAGTGAACAGATGCTGATGCTGTGTACTACTATGGAACAGTCCGTTGGACTCTGTTGCACTTTATTCTGAGCTACATCCATGGACCAGCTCTGAATGATCAATACAAGTGAAAATGTGAAAAGAAAAGAAGGAAGAAACATATTTTTCATTAATGTTTGTATACATTTTTGCAGATGGACTATTTCCACCGCGCTATACCACTGTACGATGAAATATAAATCAGGCTTAAGTGCTTAATGTGCTTTGAGAGAGCACTCGAAGGGGTGGGATGTCTCTTGGGCCTGTGTGTGTGTGTGTGTGTGTGTGTGTGTGTGTGTGTGTGTGTGTGTGTGTGTGTGTGTGTGTGTGTGTGAGATAGAGTTATAAAGAACGGTGTGTGTGTGCGTGTGTGCGTGTGCGTGTGCGTGTGCGTGTGCGTGTGTGTGTGTGTGTGTGTGCGTGCGTGCGTGCGTGCGTGCGTGCGTGCGTGCGTGCGTGCGTGCGTGCGTGCGTGCGTGCGTGCGTGTGTGTGTGTGGTTGTAAATAAATGGCAGTATAAGGAAATGCTATTAAGCAGTCAGGAAGGCGTTATTATGGATCCCACCGCAGTTCTAGGCAAAACCCGCTGTGATTGGCCAGTATTCATAATCACGCGTCAGGAAGCCTCCTCACTTCACCCATGCATAAACGCAGAGCTTCAATCCATAACTTTGATGTGCTACCTGGCAGTGTTGATTTCGTCGACTAAAACCTTTTTCACTGACGAAAACCAAACAAAAACTAAGCTATGATGACTAAAACTAAGACTAAATATATTGACAATTTCGTCAACTGATAAAAACTAGACTAAAATGTTAGCGAGGGACTAGTGGAGAAGAGATCCTGTAGGACTAAAAGACAAGTCATTTTATGTTTGGTTGCGACGGGTGTTGCGCTCTGAAAATAGCAGATCTACAAGCTCACAACGCGTCGCAGCGCGACGCGTTGTGAGCTTGTAGATCTGCTATTTTCAGCATGCAACCAAGTGTGAAATCAGCCATTATGACGCCATCAATTCCTGCCAAAATAAGTTTTAGTCGACCAAATCAACTGTAGATTTAGTTGACTATAATCTTCATGATATTTAGGCGACTAAAACTAGACTAAAACTAAAACATTTCAGATGACTAAAATATGACTAAAACTAAATGGAATTTTATTCAAAAGACTATGACTAAAACTAAAACAACATTTTCTGTCAAAATCAACACTCCTACCTGGTCTCCCACATGAGAGACCAAAATCGCTGCACCTCTGCCAATAAAGCTTCCCTGCTTGGTCAGGGTAGATATTGCACTATGAGCTTCAGGAAGAATAGTTGTCAACCTGCAGGTGTCCTTCCCAACACCAGGGTCTAAATGTCTCAATGGAGGGAGTGGGGAGACCCACCTCTAACCACTGCAGATGTACCGGTATACTTGTATACTGCAGTGGTTCTCAACCTGGGGGTCGCCAAATGATTTGGGGGGGTCGCCATATTTTTTGGTGAATTTGAAAAAAAAAAAGTTTTTTTTTTTTTTTTTTTAACAAAATATGTTATCTTTAATTCATGTTTTATCAGTTAATTTACTCAATTTACCCACTTTTTGCAAAAATGTTTTGATAATAAACAATTATCAAATAACCTATTATAATTAAATAACCTTTGCGCGCGCGAACGGGACCGCGCGCGTGCACGCGGGGGGTCGCGGGAAATAATATCATTATTTTGGGGGTCGCGGCCTGAAAAGGTTGAGAACCCCTGGTATACTGTATACTTGTATACTTTATATTCAATATTATTATAGTATTTATTGGCCTTCTCGTATTGTGGTGTGTCTACTAATGGCTGTAGCGTGTTCAACCCCTTGCAGGTCTCTTTATAAGGAAAGGTGCGTCATGCTAGGTGCGTCATGCTAGGGGCGTGACAGACTGAGAAGAGAAACACACAGTCTTTAGACCTTGTTTGCGTGCGGGAGATTTATTTTTGTCTTATTGTATTCTATTGCAAGTTCAGTTCAACCTGCAACAAGCGTCTATTATTCCAGTCTGTCCAAGAGTGACTCACACATAAAGATTGGTTAATGTTTTATTCAAATAAGTTCCAGATGGCAGCTTTAACAACTTTCAACATGGCATTCCTATTTTGGGCATGTCATTATATTGGCCAAAAATAGTCAAATAGTCAGATCTTTTGACTAAACAATAACTACATCGGATCCATGGGAGCTCCGGTTCTTTTTTCCATAACAGTTTTGGACATACAAGGTTTCTATCCGACAGCCAGTGGTGGAAAAAGTACTCAAATTCTTTACTTAAGTAAAAGTACCAATACTGCAATATAAAAATACTCTGTTACAAGTAAAAGTCCAGAATAAAAACATTACTTGAGTAAAAGTACAAAAGTATTGGCATCAAAATGTACTTAAAGTATCAAAAGTAAAAGTACTAAATATTTGAAAATAGCCGATCTACAAGCTCACAACGCGTCGCGATGCGACGCGTTGTGAGCTTGTAGATCTGCTATTTTCAAATAGCCTAGGTATAAAATAGGTTTAAAGTGGTTAATGTATGTTTCATTATATCATAGTTTATATCTGAAAAGTAACTAGTAACTAAAGTTTTCAAATAAATGTAGTGGAGTAAAAGTACAATATTTGCCTCTGAGATGTAGTGGAGTAGAAGTAAAAGTATTGGAAATTGGAAATACTCAAGTAAAGTACAAATACCTCAAAATTGTACTCAAGTACAGTACTCAAGTAAATGTACTTAGTTACTTTCCATCACTGCCAACAGCAAACAAATATAAACTGATATGTTGTGTGTGTTCTACCAGGGCCAGTGACGGAGCAGAAGGAGGCAGAGATCACCCACAGCCCGGCCTCCAACACCAGGCGTCCGGCCGACAAGAACCTGGGCCCCATGCTGCCCATCACCAAGGAGATCCTGAGGGACTTCTACACGCCCTTCAACGAGAAGCTGGCCAAAGTTCTGCGGAACGACTCCTTCCGCTGGGAGAAGGACCATTCGAAGCATATTTAAATGCCTGATTTTTATACCGTGGTTGTGTCACGCAACTAAGTATAAAATCATCCTTATAAACGACTGTCTCTATCGCTCAGAACGAGGAGGAAGAGGAAGGCGATGAAGAAGAAGGGGGTAAAAAAAAGAAACCACTGACACATCAACCGGCGATCATTATTTTTTTGGTTATTTTTGTTTCATCTCTATAAAGTGCCCATGAAAAATCGATGTTATTTAAATTATTTTTTTAAGTTATAAAAAAAAGTGGAGATGAATCAAATCAAGAACAAAGAACAAAATAGCACAACTGGGTTTGTTCCAATGATTTCCTTTGTGTTTGAGTGTGTGAGTGTGTGAGTGCGTGTGTGCGTGTGTGCGTGTGTGCGTGCGTGCGTGTGTGTGTGTGTGTGTGTGCGTGCGTGCGTGCGATATTGATCCTTTTTTGTGACCAGATGTACAAAATAAAACAGTGGACTCAAAGAGTTAAGACTCCTGTGTTGTCTGGCTTGGTTTGATGTGTTTTGTTTCAAATACAGTAATAAGGAGGTCAAACTGTGTTCCAGAGTCCAAACCACTTTACTTGGTGAATAGTTTTTCTCTTCATTTCTACTTAAATTTCTAATTAAAAACAAAAAAGTCTGGCTCAGGGCCTAAGTGGTCTCTCTCTCTCTCTCTCTCTCTCTCTCTCTCTCTCTCTCTCTCTCTCTCTCTCTCTCTCTCTCTCTCTCTCTCTCTCTCTCTCTCTCTCTCTCTCTCTCTCTCTCTCTCTCTCTCTCTCTCTCTCTCTCTCTCTCTCTCTCTCTCTCTCTCTCTCTCTCTCTCTCTCTCTCTCTCTCTCTCTCTCTCTCTCTCTCTCTCTCTCTGAACTGAATCTGAAGTATATAAACAAGGCTATGTCTCAAAATAGCCAAGTGAATAGATAACTTCTATAAGTAAATACAAAGAGTGAGAAGAAAGACACATTGAATATGGTATAAACAGAGTACACACTGGCACTGGACAAAGACCTAAGGGGAAGCACAGCTCTGATAATAAGGGTAGCAGTATTTTGTATACCAACACTGCCATCTACTGGTGGATGTAAAAATGGCATCGCACACGCTGACATCAATAGCCCATCTATGGCAAGGGTTCCCAAACTTTTCAGGCCACGACCCCCGAAAACAATCATATTTGAACTGGGGACCCCCCACCCTGACAAGCAGTCAAGCACTTGGAATTGTAGGCAATACACATTTAGTTTGACTCAGTTCCACAGAAAATGAAAATAAACATAGCCGAACATAAAGCTCACAAGGCTATTTTCACAATGTTTGCCTCTTACTTACGTAATGTTTGACAATTTGGCCAATTTGGTATTAAAAAAGGTCTTAAAAGTCATTAAATTGTACCCTGTATACACTTATACTGTAGCCTATATGTTGGTTTGTTGCACAAACAAATGTTGCACATTAAGCTAATCATCTGGGGACCCTCCAAAATAATTTGGGGACCCCCCAGTTTGGGGACAATTGGCCTATGGGATATATGCATACATAGGCTATATTACCCACTTCACCCCTATACATTTTATACATTTGATATACCTTGTGCATAATGCATAATGAGTACTTTAAGTATATTTGAATACTTTTGTAAGCTACTTTTACTCAAATAAACTTTGCATCACACCTATTTTTTTTTATTATTTCCAAAAAAAAATATCCCACGATTTAGATTTTTTTTCACCCAGTACCAATTGTCTAAACTGTAATCCAGCTTGGGGAGCATGGGGAGAGCACCGAACAGGCCGGCTTCTTATCATCTGACAGGGGGGGAGGGGGGGGGGGGGGAGTGGGGGGGGGTTCCCCGGTAGGACGTAGGACGTGGAAGGAACACGTCATTCCAACCAGTTCCTTTCCCCTCCATCGGGCGCCCCGGCTGACCAGGGGGAGGCAGTATAGAGACCAGGATTACTGCATGTTTTTGTGAGGGTACATACCTACAGGGGACACGGGGAGAACATGCAAACTCCACACAGAAAGGCCCTTTCGCCAACCCCACCTAGGGTATGGGCACTGATGATGCGGAGGAGAGAACATTCAGTGCCCACAGCGTCCCCGGCGGGAATCCAACCCAGGACCTTCTAGCTGTGAGACGACAGCGTTACAGATTGTGTCACCATGCAGAAGAAGCACTGAAGCAGGGATGGCTCAGGCAAAGCCTATAGGCTAATTGATACTTGAAAATCGTTTTTTTTTTTTTACAAGCGACACGGTAGGCTACATTTAAGTGAAAATGTTCAAGTGGCGATGTGAACATGCTCCCAATGTTGTATTTTCCTCATAATGCGGTAAGTGACCCTGATATTAAAGTTGTATTGAGGGCTGTGAGGCAATAACCGCGTAATTACCAGGATCAAGTCTGTGTAATGACTTCCTTTCCTCTGGTGAACGTCTTTCATAAGCGGCCAACAATTGCCAATTAAGAAACCGGATGGATTAAAAGTTTTGTAATTTGATTTTGAGGCTATTAGGGCTGGCAAATGAATTGTGTAATTAAAATTAAGACTTTCCTGACACCTCAGGCTGAAAAGACTTTCCCCCTGGAGCGTGAGGAAATTCTAATCTGAGGACAAATTCAACAACACACTTTAAATCACTTTCACAGTGTGTTGGTCGGAGAACAGGCCCTTGCCAGTGATTCAAATTGCCACCATTTCGTGTTCAAAGAACTCAAATTAAACTCAATCATTGTCATTTGGAGACTACTGCACCCTTCTAGAACATTGCTCAACGAACAGTGGTGTAAAGCAACTAAGTACATTTACTCAAGTGCTGTACTTTAATGTTGAGGTGTTTCTACTTCACTGGAGTACTGTATGTCCAATTTTCAATACTTCACTACATCTGAGGAAAATATTGTACTTACAGTGCACTACAATTATTTGAAAAGTAGTTTCTAGCTACTTTTTAGATTTGTATTACTAAACATACATTAACCACTTAAGCTCTATATATATTCCGGCTATTAACACAATATTTGTATACATTTTGAATACTTGAAGTGGGACATTCTGCATAACAAGTACTTTAACTTTTTGTACTTTAAGTATATTTTGATGCCAAACGTACTTTTACTAAAGTCAAATCTGAATACCAGACTTTTACTTGTAACAGAGTATTTCTACACTGTGGTATTGATACTTTCACTCAAGTAAAACATTTGAGTACTTTTTCCACCACTGTCACCGAATGCCATTAGGAGAGTAAAGTGCTTTTTCTTCTCCTCCCCAACAACAGCTTGTATTAGTAAACAGAGATATAGCCTGTTGGCTGATTTGATTGATGACTGTTTATGTTTTGTCAGAGCGCTATCCATGGTGCTGAATTCTTCTACCTTTCTCTTTAGCCTCTGGAGCCAGTCTCTGCTTTCTCTTTGACCTCTCTACAGTACTTTGCCAATACTATAGCCTAAAGTCACTTCCAACTTGCTAAAGTACAACTAGGGCAGGAGTTTCATGGAGGCCATGTGGTCCCTCAGTTTGGCACTGATGGGAAGTAACTAAGTATATTTACTCAAGTACAATGTTGAGGTATTATATATACAATTTTCAGTACTTTTACTTTTACTCCACTACATCTCAGAGGCAAATATTGTACTTTTTACTCCACTCCACTACATTATTTAAAAACTTTAGTTACTAGTTTGAAGATTTTGAGTATTATTACATACATTAACCACTTCAGCCCTATACTGTACTTTGGCTATTTGAAAATAGCCGATCTACAAGCGCACAACGTGTCGCTTTGCGACACGTTGTGAGCTTGTAGATCTGCTATTCAATCTGCTATTTAATACATTTTAAAACTCGTGAAATGGGACATTCTGCATAATACGTTCTACTTTTGGTACTTTAAGTACATTTTGATGCCAATACTTTTGTACTTTTACTCAAGTAAATGTTTTATTCCTAATTTTTACCTGTAACAAGAGTATTTCTACATTGTAAAACATTTTAGTACTTTTTCCACCACCCGCCCTACACGCTCTAGAGTCTAGGGGGCTCCCACCTCGTAGTGCTTTAGTGAAGCCTGTGAACAGTTGCACTTGTCAACAAGCAGTTCCACGTCCTGTGGGCCATTTGGCCAGTATATAGGACCACAATAGACCAGAATGGAAATAAGCTGTCAAAGCTTTTTGGTATTTATTGTTTTGACAGATGTGTGCAGTTGTGTGTTTATGCATATGATCTTGGTCAATAAAGATGACAAATCAAATCAGTCAAATCAAATTATTCCAGGGCCTGGAGTCATTTACAGGGTCTTCTTGGCCGGCCCTCACCGAGCCAGCATGGACCAGATGGAATACTTGAGTGTGGTGGCCGGAGGGACACCGTGAGTTGTTGTACTTTTACTTTCCTTCCTCATGGTGCCTGCCTGCTGCGGTACAACAGGCTGTTGATGACAGAGGGACTGGGCCAATGCATAAAATAAAATGCCTTGCTGTCTTTGCCCAGTGCGGCCGACGCCATTCGGAGTAATGACCTGCTGCACGCCAACCCTGGAACAGGGGTTGCCAGATCTGCTTATTATAATTTCCCCGCACAATTATATTTGAAAGTAGCCGATCTACAAGCTCACAACGCGTCGCGATGCGACGCGTTGTGAGCTTGTAGATCTGCTAATTTCAAATAGCTGATGGTGCTCATGTGGCCATGTGGCCCATAGTCGCTTCTTTTGGGCTGGTTTTCCTAGACCTGGTTGCTTGTTTCTCTCAATAGAATCTGGCAACACTGCCCTGGAACCGGCTGAGGATAACATCACTGCCCTGCCACCGGATGCTGTCAATGCACTGAATGGGACATTTTCAAGTTTAATCAGACTATTGATTGGTCTAAGTGGGTGAGATACTGACCTATACCGACGGGGCTCAGTAGGTGTTTTGGACTGCGACGGAGGCGCGTTGTCTCAAGCCAATTTTTTTTTTTTTGCGTCTTTCTTATATTATTTGACCATTTGGCCAATGTTTGACCAGTTGATGCAGTAATGGGCTTTTCTTCTTTTTTTCCTTTTTTGGGGGGGTGGATTTAAAAGGTCTTAAAAGGACGACTTCACTCATTTTCAACCTGTCTTCATACAATAAGTCCTCACTAATGCACATGATAATATGGCACCATTTTTGCCTTCTCAGTCTGTGTCTCAGAGGAGGGCTGTGGACAGTTCAGAAACCTGCCTACCAGTGACATCATCGATGGGGAATCCAAGCTAATAGAAAACTACAGGCTTTCTATTCCTGGAAAGTTAAAGGCATTTAAATCTTGAAAAATACAAAAACATTCCTAACGATGATGTCACTGGTAGGCGGGTTTCTGAAGTATCCACATATATCATATCTCCTCGTATGAGACACAGACGAGTAGAAAGAATTACACAAATTTATCAGGAGCATTAGTGACCTATTATATGAAGATTGTTTGAAAATGGATGAAGTGGTCCTTTAAATTGTCACTTCACTGTCATCTGATAACCCCCCCCCCCCCACTCCCCCAAAATCACGTGGGGACCCCCGACCCACTGATCTACCCGAGCAAGAGAGCTTGGCGGAATGTAGGCTACTGAAGTGCTTTATCCATTTTCTACACCAGAGGGCAGAAAGCAATCACTTACAAATACCATAGTCTCTGCCTGTTTGCTTTTCAATCCTATGCTCCATAATAACAGCAGTTGCACTCCAGTCCTGTGATATCTATTCTACCAGGCAATTTGCCAAATTGCATTCATGTCTCCAGGTGTCCGAGGTATGAAAAACAAATCTGCGATTAGAAAATTGGAATGAAAAGCTGCAGTCCTTAGGCCATTGAGACCTGAAGCCGATTCTACATGTCTCCTAAATCTCAACAGTATTCTGAAAAACTTATGTTTCTATATCAGTGGTGCTCAAACTTTTTCATGTCAAGGACCCCCTAAATTATATGCATTTGGCCGCGGACCCCCATCAAAATATTTTGTTCCAGGGACCCCCCAGAAGCAAATATTTGAGTTAAAAATGTTCGCTTAAAAATATACATATTCAAAGTTTGCACACATTTTCACGAATTTTCAAAAATAGCAGATCTACAAGCTCGTAGCGCGGCACTCGGTGCCGCGCTATGAGCTTGTATATCTGCTATTTTTGAATAGCCCAAAGTGTAAAATAATGCTTTTTAGCTCAAATCTAAAAATTACATAGTTCCAGGTCTTAATGGGTTAAGGTCCCCAGGCACACAAATTACATTTTCATGTGAATTTTTTTGGGAAGGGTTACAGTACATTAGTTAAGGATTTATTTTATTTTAAATATATTTTAGCTCTGTGCCTCGTCTCTTGACAGAACGTAGTAGAATGCCGTGTATAAATCTGAATTCTGCAATCTGTTCTTCTCACAACAGAGTGTAATTTAATGAAAATATTATTGGGAAAAAGTGATCTCAACTTATTTGCATATTTTGTTTTGGCGTGAAAGAGCCAGTTGGCTTCGCCGAAGACGTTCTGCCCCAATTAGTGCTCCAACCACCTTCAAATCCCCTTGTAATTCACAACTTACCACAGAACTCAATTTATGTCTGTCAGAACATATAGAATGATATGAAAAGCGACACACACACTGTTTGAGAAGCTTCAGCCATTTGTTTGAAATTAGGCATTCATGCTCTATGTTTTCGTGCAACACTGAATTGCCAATCTTTTCGTGTGTGGGAAATTCATATGGTCCTTAGTACGCTGGCGAGTTCTTCGGTGTGCTGTTAACTGTCTCACAGACCGGAGAATGATTATCTTTGTCACTCAGGCATGCGGAGAAACCAAAGTTTGCAGCTTGCAAAACAAGGAAAAAAAGGGAAATTTATATCTTTGTTATGTCTGTGTTTTAGCCAGTTTTAATGTTTTGTTTTTATATAACTCTATGAGCCTATAAGTGGACCCAGTGAACAAAGAGACCCTGAATCAAGTACAAATCCTCTGTATTCCTCTCAGAGCAGTGTAGGATATACCCTGCTGTGGGCTTTCTGCATGATGACACGGCTGTTCAGGGAGCTTAGGGACTAGAAAACACACAAGGCATTCTCTTACAATGCAATAGATCAAACACCTGCCCTTGCCAGTAGTCTCCTCTCTCTCTCTCTCTCTCTCTCTCCCCCCCTCTCACTTTCACTCTCTCTCACTCTCTCTCTCTGTGTCTCTCCCAGTACCTGGTACCATGGTGCCTCCTTACATAATAGGGAGGAGTGGTTCAGATGGAAGCAGTGTTTGTGAGCCAGTGAGGCGCAGTGGAGGAAAGTAACTAAGCACTCTACTTACTGTAAGTACTGCACTTAAGTACAATTTTGTAATTGGATTTTCCAATTTCCAATACTTTAACTTCTACTCCACTACTACATCTCGGATCCAAATATTGTGCTTTTACTCGACTACATTTGAAAACTTTAGTCAGATATAAATGATTACATTAGAAAACATACATTAACCACTTTAGCCCTATTTTATATCTAGGCTATTTGAAAATAGACGATCTACAAGCTCACACCGTGTCGCATCTGTCGCGTTGTGAGCTTGTAGATCTGCTATTTCCCCAAAAATGTTACTTTTACTTTTGGGACTTCAAGTTCGTTTTGATACCAATACTTTTGTACTTTTACTCAAGTACATTTTTACTTACAGACTTTTACTTGTAACGGACTATTTCTACATTTCAGTATTGATACTTTTACTTAAACATTTGAGTACTTTTTCCACCACTGAGTGTTTGTGAGCCAGTGAGGTGAAGACGCTGGCTGGCCATTTTCAGGTTTGATTTGTGGGAATCACAGCAGGGTGCTAGATGTGGCTTGCGGACATCTTCTCCCCAGTTTAATTTTTCCCTTGTCAGGTTGGATAAGCTTTGAGGCCGAGGGCTTCAGCTAAACAAGCTGTCGTTCCTCCTACCACTCAGACGTTTTTTTTCGTTAGTTTTTTTAACGTTCTCTGTTTTTACCCATATCTCTCATCCTATCGCCTATCCAAGCGAGCACACCCTCTGTCTCTCTCAGTCCCTCTCAGAGGTGGAAGAAGTACGCAAATATTTAATATATATATTTAATATTTAAATAATAAGTATCAATGCCACAATATAAAGACCCTGGACTGTGTCCAAAATGTTACTTGAGTAAAAGTAAAAAGGTATTGACATCAAAATATACTTAAAGTACCAAAAGTAAAAGTACTAAAATTTTGAAAATAGCAGATCTACAAGCTCACAACGCGTCGCGAAGAAGTAGAAGTATTGAAAATTGGAAATACCTCAAAATGGTACTTAAGTACAGTGCTTGAGTACATGTACTTAATTACTTTACACCATTGGTCTCTCTATTGCCGTTGGTCCCTCTATTGCCGTTTCTTGAATTGCTCTCTCAATTCAATTCAATTCTCTCTCTCTCTTTTGTTTTGCTGTCTCTCTCTCTCCCTGGTGCTGTCGCTCTGTTCAGTGTCTCTCTGTTGTTCTCTTTTGTAGAATCTCTCTCACTCTGTGTTGAGGTCTCTCTCCGTTTGCTGTCACCCTTTCTCGATATCTCATTCTCTGTCTGCAGCTCTCTCTCTCTCTTCTCCTGTCCTCATGGAGTCAGTGAATTAAACTTGAATGAATCACCGTAGTTGTAAGGACTTCACAGTGTGATAGAGGACAGCCGTTATGCAATAGACTATACCCTATGTCTCACAGTTCCTAACTAAAGCAGTGCATTGTGCATTGAAAAAAAAATATATATATTTAATTAAACAATCCTCATGAAACAGTAGCCTTGATTGTGGTACACTGTATGGGTTTATGGTACTGGCAAACCCCAAAAGTACAAACCTGACCATCCCTTTTTAGTAGTCTACCATCAGTGGTGTAAAGTTACTAAGCACATTTACTCAAGTACTGTACTTAAGTAAAATGTTGAGGTACTTTTACTTGTCTATACCTTTACTTCTAATCCACTACATCTCAGAGGCAAATATTGAAAACTTCAGTTACTTTGCAAATATAAATTATTACATTATAAAACATACATTAACCACTTTAGCACTATTTTATACCTAAGCTATTTGAAAATAGACGATCTACAAGCTCACAACGCGTCGCAACGCAATGCTTTTACTCAAGTACATTTTGAATTCCAGACTTTTACTTGTAACAGAGTATTTCTACAGTGCAGTATTGATACTTTTACTTAGGTAAAACATTTGAGTACATTTTCCACCACTGCCCTTAACCCCTTAGCACTTAAAACAGTTTTCCTGAGGATCGGTTTCGCTTGCTCTTTCTATGCACGACAGCTGACTCCATCATCATAGTGGGCATGACTGAGGCTCACGCAGCGCCTTTGAGTATCTAAAGATTCCATCACCATAATGCCATGCAAAATGCTTGCGGCAAAATGGTTTATTCAAGGAACTTTGTTTGATAGCTCGAGAAAATTCCCCATTAATCAATGTCTCAACTGGGAGACACCAGGGTGGTGTTTGGATGAAGGCTGTCCTCTATCGCTCCGTGAAATCCTTTATGACTATGGTGTTTCATTAAATTTAATTTGCCAGCTCCATGAGGACGGGATAATCGAGAAAGTTGCAGAAAGACACAGAAAAGACAGAAAGACATAGAGAGTGAGACACATTTTGATATAGTTTTAGTCATAGTCTTTTCAATAAAATTCCATTTAGTTTAAGTCATATTTTAGTCATCTGAAATGTTTGTTTTTGTCTAGTTTTAGTTGACAAATTATCACAAGATTATAGTCGACTAAATCTACAGTTGATTTAGTCGACTAAAATGTATTTTGGCGGGCCTTGATGGCGTTGTAATGGCTGATTTTACACTTGGTTGCATGCTGAAAATAGCCGGTCTATAAGCTCACAACGCGTCGCAGCACAACGCGTTGTGAGCTTGTATCTGCTATTTTCAGAGCGCAACACCCGAGCGCAACCAAACATAAAATGACTTGTCTTTTAGTTCTACTGGATCTCTTCTCCACTAGTCCCTCCCTAACGTTTTTTTATTTGTTCGAAGTGGTCAATATATTTAGTCATAGTTTTAGTCATCATAGCTTAGTTTTATTTAGTTTTTATGTAGTTTTCGTCGGTGAAAAAAGGTAGTCGACGAAATCAACACTGGAGCGAGAGACATTTCTCACTAACCGTAATGCCAATTTAAAATAATGGTTTATTTGAAAAGAACCTCAACCTTGAGATGTTCAATGTGAGGCCCCATCCCCGGTCAGGTGGTGCTTTCTCTCCGTCCAACATTTGTGGTAGTTAAACAGTTCCGCCCAGAGCATCTGTTTGTGATATAACCTACTATATGCAATGTTATCCCTTTTGGACACATACTGTACTGTAGAAATGGGCCCTATAGAAGATTCTGATTTACAGAATATTTCTGAGCATAATTGTGGTGCTCAAAAGGCTGTTATGTGGGTTTCACTTCAATTGCAAAGGAAATAAATAAAACGAAACTTTACAAAACGTACACGGATAAATCACAATCAACCAACCCACAAAGCAAAGCAATAGCTGACTGTAGTAACCTTGGAACATTCCGAGTGCTCTTTGATTGGCTTCCTACTATTTATTTGTGCAAACACATGGTTTTGTCTAGTCGTTGGGAGAGGTCTCCTGTGGCTGGATATTGATTGTACTGTACTGTTTCTATTGGACCAGATCTCTATCTGTGGAAGGATGTTCTAATCCAGATGTGAACTTGTACTTTTTTCGTCTTTCCCCAGGACTCTTGTCCTCCTGCAGTTGTGTGTGTGTTCTGTTTCTGTTACTGCTACGTGAGGTGAGCTGTGTGTGTGTGTGTGTGTGTGTGTGTGTGTGTGTGTGTGTGTGTGTGTGTGTGTGTGTGTGTGTGTGTGTGTGCGTTGTGCGTATGTGTGTGTTCCAGGGTCAATGCTCTTCATCCGCTCGCATCTCAGACTTCAGCCAAGTGTTTCACAACAAGCGCTGCACAGAATTCTGATGCGACTCCATCTGTGCCTGGGTGAATAATTTCCTCCCGAAACAACTCGATGTCCAGATGTACTTCAGGGTGCCCGTGGGTACAGTAACCTATACAGCCCGTGGATGTCAGCAGTGTCCAACTCCCGGCATAAACCTCGCTCTTCCTGTCGTGCCCAGTATAGCACTTAACTCATACTGGAAAACTATATATTTAATTCATATATATTTTGGTATTACATGATAAAAGAATCCGGAGAAAAATTGAGATCCCGCACACCGTCTTCACTTAAAGCAAAAAAGTATGTTATTACATCGTTTCGGTCTGCTCCTACACACCTGTCCCAGTAGGTGTCCAAAATGACCTTTTTTTCGCAATGATAAAAGATTCCAAAACACCCGAACACGGTCATCACTTGCTCAATAAAGAAAAAGTTTAATAGCGCAGCGTTTCGATCAAGGACCTTCTTAAAGCTCTAAAGTCGGCCAGGACACCCATGACCCTTTCAAATTGCATTATAAAACAAAATGTGAGACGCCAGAGGGTTAAGTCATTCAGATGCCTGAACAAGGTCCTTGACCGAGGGTTTTGTGCTATTAAACTTTTTATGATGATGCCTGACAAAGGTCCTTGACCAGAACGTTGTCTATGAAACTTTTTCTTTATTGAGTAAGTGATGACTGTGTGGTGTGCAGGTGTTTTTAACTATTTTATCTGTACATAACAGTATACTCCACCGATGCACCTGTCGCAAGGATTTTATCCAGATTTTCTTTTATCCAAGACTTTTGATTACCAGCATTATATTTATAACGTTTTAAACTTTCCAATAACATTTTCTTTGGGGATTCTAGACAGTTATTTCTTATAATGAAGATGTACAATATTTGTTTCCCTGGCACAACAGGGGGAAATATTAACACCAAAAACTAAATAAACAAATATCGGTATCAGGTCAAGAATTTCCATATCGTTGCATCCCTAGTTTCAGTCATAACGCATTTCGCTATCCCAATTAGTCACTGTCTTTTCACTGACACGCACATAAGGGTTGGTTTAGGTCACTTCCAACTGGAGCTCATCCCAGCTATCAGTGAAGAATTCAGAGAAACGCAGGTGTCCAGGAGAAGAGGAAACTGTAGCACACCGAGACGCAGGCCGCCACTTAGCGTAACGTTAAAGTGACCACCTCCAACAGCGTGACGAATAGAGGGAGAGCCATAGCTGTCGGTCACCTGCTGTACGGTAACTGAAGATGTACGTATGGTGTCCGGATGTCCTCGACATCCTCTCCTATCAGCAGGGCAGCTTATAGTAATAGTTTTCCAGATACGTTGACAGCTGCAGCATCGCTTTTGCCAGGGAGGGCGTCTAGGGAAGCCATAATAACTCGACAGAGATATGATGTTGTCATTGGAGGGTTATCAGAGCAGTTTTGCAGCCATGTGCAGAAACGCAGAAGTTCATAATAGCTTTGTGTCAACAGGTCTCTCTGCACACGGTCTTTGAATCAACAAATCGTTGTCGACAATTTATATGCTTAAAGGGATAATTCACCGCAAAAAAAAAAATCTATCGATTAGTCACCCCATGGAGACTTGAATTCATGGATATTTTTTGTTATTCTCGCATTCCTAAGTCAATTATTTGATGACCAGTGGACCGGTAGGCAGCGGTTCCGGTAGGACACACAAAGGAGATTAGTGGCTTAGGAATGCGACAAAAACAAAAAAATATCCAGGGGCGCCCACTGGCCTAGTGGTCCAGGCGCATACCACTTACGCTGGAAATCCAGCTTGACAGCGTGTCGCGGGTTAGACTCCCGATTCCCGACGACCTTTGCTGTGTGTCAAGTGAATTCAAGTCTCCATGGGGTGACTAATCGATAGAAAAAAAGTCATTTTGGGGGTGAACTATCCCTTTAACCCATTTAGACCTGAGACCATTTCTAAAAACGCCTTCTAAAAGCCAGTTTTCTGAAAATGTTCAAATTCTTACTAAAAAAATAAATAAATAATGGTGTTACTATATATATAGCAACAACTAATGAGACACAGAGGTGGCTCTCGGATTTAAGGTATAACAACGTATAGGTAGCAACAGGTCTCAATGGGTTAAATTGTGTTCCGTCAGGGATCGAACAGCCATCCCACCTCGCATTGGAGGAATGTCCTTACATTTCCCCTTTAGATCTCACACGTACTCAGCCGTTTTTTTGTACATCATCTGCAGCCTGAGAAATACCAGCCCACAGGCCAGCTGGCTGTTAACTCTCCTCGTATTGATTAGCTCGCTCTTAAGCCCCGAGCTCAGACTTCTAAACTCTCCACGTCTCACTCCATCACCGGGCCCGTAAGCTTTAGCCTACATTTCTCTATTCACTTCAACTGCCAAAAGGCAGGAGTAATTCAAGAAAACATGCAATCGGAAACTAGCGGCTTATGTTTCGGTACCTGGTCAGTCCAATAACAAAGGGAGGGGGGGAAAGCCGTGCGGCACTATTGTGCCGCACTCATCAGTATCTAGGGATATGAGACCTCCAGAACACACCGTCGGATGAAACAAGATAAGCCGACCGCCCTGTTTATGAACCTGCTCCACCGATCAAATAAAGTGCGCCTCAACTCAATTTCATATCCTCCCCATGACCTTTATTGGCAAATAAAGCAAAAAACACACTTCTGCATTACACAAGATCGAACGAATACCAGCAGCATCTGCATCCCAAGCGTTGGTTCACCCGGTCTCGTTCCAGCATTGGAACTATGTAGACACAGTAATCAAGCTAATTAAAACCACCACCGAACCAAAATGCTAGGGTTTATGTGGTTAACCGATTTAGACCGGGAACGCATCTGTGTGTCATTTTAGATTGCTTTGGGCTATTCAAAAATAGCAGATATACAAGCTCATAGCACGGCACCGAGTGTGCTATGAGCTTGTAGATCTGCTATTTTTGAAAAGAATCGTGAAAATGTGTGCAAATCTTTGAATATATATATATATTTTTAAAGCGAACATTTGTAACTCAAATCTTTGCTTCTGGGGATTCTACAAATGTCTTCTAAATCCTAACTCGTTTTTCAAAGACTTATGTTGCTATAATCAGTGCTTCTAAATTTTTTTTTTTGATGTCAAGGACCCCCAAAATAATATGGTCGCAGACCCCTATCTCGCGGCACTCGGTGCCGCGCTATGAACTTAACTTAAAATGACACACAGATGCGTTCCCGGTCTTAAAGGCTTAAAACAGTTTCGCGGTCATAGCATTAACTTGATGCATGAATAACACTGCTGATACGGACTGTAATATGCTTGTGTTTTCAGAGCGGCTGTGCAGAATCAGGCTACAGTGTTACATTTATTGGGCTGGCTGACAGTGCACCTTGGGACTCTTGCTGCTGTGTTCCAAGCCCGGACATCGGCCAAAAGCTGCATGGCCAACAGAGCTAACAAGACTCCAAGCGCACTGCTTTGCACGTGTGTCTGTCTGGAGGAGAACGAAACAAACCGCCGCCACGTCTAACATGGTTTTCCATAGACACATGGGAGCAATATCAATACTTCCAATGCAATCCCATGCTTTTATTATGCTACTTGGGGCGGCTGGAGGTTAAGAGGCCTTCTGAGGCCTTCCGAGGCTGGTAATCAGAGGGTCACCGGTTGGCTTCGAACCCTTGGCTCGAAGTGTCCCTGAGCAAAACATTTTAACCCCCTAACATCACCCCAACTGAGCAATCCGAGCATCTACTGGGTGAATGAAGAAAAGTAATTTCCAGTTGACAGTACCAGCCTGGTGAGGGCTGGTGATGAGGCCTTGTTCAACAGTCTGATGGTAGCCGAGTGGAAGCTGTTCAAATCTGGTGGTCTTGCCATTGATACTACGGTAGGGGTAGGCCTGCTTGCCTGGCCGTGGTCGTAGTAGGGGTGTGAACAGTTTGTGGCTGGGGTGGTGCATTCATTCAGTTGGATGGTGGGGGGGGGGGGGGTTGTATAGGAATACAAGAATCTCAACCAAGTACATCTACTTAAGTACTGTACTTAAGTACAATGTTGAGGTATTTTACTGGAGTATTTCAAGTTTTCAATACTTTTACTTCTACTCCACTACATCTCAGAGGCAAATATTGTACTTTTACTCCACTACAATTTTTTTACAACTTTATTACTAGTTACTTTGTAGATTTTGATTATTATTACAAAACACACCTTAACCACTTCAGCCATATATACATTTCGGCCATTTGAAAATAGCAGATCTACAAGCTCACAATGTTTCGCGATGCGACGCATTGAAAATAGCTTATAGATCTGCTATTTTCAAAACATTTTTATACATTAGAAGAAAAAAAGAGGTAATGGGTAATGGGACATTCTGCATAATGAGTACTTTTACTTTTGGTACTTTAAGTACATTAGTACTTTTTCCACCACTGATCTTAGCCCCTCAACCTGACTCTAATCCTATAGCCTTAAATCGTTATTCAACATACTGTACGTGTTGAATCTTCTCAGGCCTCCCAGCCTGTTCTCTGTATCTGAGAGAACAGAACAGTCAGAGACAGAGAGGGTCTGAGAAGCCTGCCTCCTCAATTCATGTCTGAAAAACAGTGCTGCTGCTTTGCTTTCCCCCTCTGGCTTTACTTGTCAACTGTAGTGAGTGGAAGCGGAGTTATGGAGCGGGGTGGGGGGGGGTGGGGTGGGGGTTCCGGGGGTGGCTGGCTGCAGACCTGGAGCACGAGCACACATACGGCCCAGTAGGCAGTTTGACGAGTCACGACCACCAGGCAAGCTTGAATCACGACCCATGCAGGGCCCAGCTTAGACCAGCTTAAGTTGACAATAAACCAAGGGCCGTCAGTTCTCTATCTATCTATTCATCTCTATTTCACCTGTGTAGCACGACACAAAGTGATTTCTGATAACATTTTGAGAGTGCAGCCACGCTGGAATCAGTTGTAATATTTTCAAAAGGTCACATATAGTACTTGACCATGCAATTAAATGAGACTATGTTGAGTTGACAACATCAGCATCTAGAAATGTTGGTATTTTATATTTTAACTATATACAGTATATAGCAACATCATACCTTTTTCAGAAAACTCTGAGGATCTAGAACAGTGGCTGGTTCTCAAAAATAGCAGATAAACAAGGCAAATACATATCATTTTGGGTGTCCTAATTGGCACGAAAAAGTAGCACGATTCCACTATTTGTAGAATCGGCCTCAGGTCTTAATTAATGGGTTAAACTAGCCTTTGCTGAATGTGAAATTAATCAATATTGAGCAACTTGCGTGGCTTATTATTACTGAAGCTAGAGTGTTATCAGAAAGTACTTTCAGAAAACACAAGAAAATACATTCTGATAATAACCGACGTCGGGTTCAGAAAGGTCGTGACACTGCATGCATGGGCTTTATATCTGCCAAGCAGTGCTCCAGGTTCTACTGCAAACTCCCCCGTCTCCATTTAGCGTGCACGGTGTGCAGGTACAGCCCACGAGGGCAACGAGGTTCCCTTGTGCCTAATTAAACCTTTAAGACCGGGAACTCATCTGTCATTTTTTAGATTTCTTTGGGCTATTAAAAAAAATCAGATATACAAGCATAGCGTGGCACTCATTTTTTTGAAAAATCGTGAAAATGTGTGCAAATCTTTGAATATATATTTTTTTAAAGCGAACATTGGGGGGTCCCTGGAACAAAACATTTTACAAATATTCGCTTTAAAAAAAGTGTATACAAATATTTTCAAGATTAAAAAAAACAGATCTACAAGCTCATAGCACGGCACAGAGTGCCGCGCTGAGCTTGTAGATGTGTTTTTTTTCTTGTAGATCTGTTTTTTTAAATCATGAAAATATTTTGATACACTTTTTTAAAGCAAATATTTGTAAAATGTTTTGTTCCAGGGACCCACAGAAGCAAAGATTTGAGTTACAAATGTTCGCATTCAAAATACATACAGTATATTCAAAGATTTGCACACATGATGCACACACGATGTTTCACAAATAGCAGATCTACAAGCTCCAAGCTGCCGCGCTATGAGCTTGTTTTTTGAATAGCTATTGTTGAATAGCCCAAAATAAATCTTAAAATGACAGATAGAGATGGTTCCCGGTCTCAATGGGTTAAACTTTTGTCTGTTTGAGTAGTAGTAGGGTTTCAACAAGGAAGCCCTGAAGTCAAACCAGAGAGGCATCTCTGATTATGTTTGCTTGGAAAGGATGTGAACTTTTTAATAAGCTCATTTACAGAAGTTTTGCATTTTATGTACAAGTTTCCGACTTGTTTTTTATCGTTATTATTCTGAGAGAGGAATAAAAATGAAGTCAAGTTGGCACTCTGCCCTGTAGTCCTTTCACAGAGAGCACAGGCTGTTACCAGTCAGAACGACAAACATTGTCTCTAAAATGTATGCACAGTGACAGTTTTAAATTTGAGTACACACCCTGTGTGTCACCCTTGAGGGATCATCCGGCACGCTGTGTGCGGTTGAAGCCATTCTTCAGCGGATTTCGTTTTTAAGTTTTTTTTTTATTGCCTGCCCAGATGTCGATAATGCCAGTAGTTTGAGATCCACCCCTCCTAATGAAATGCACATGCCTGGAGGAGACTCGCAAGGCAGATTCCAAGGTCGTAATATGGAAAATTACTTGTTATGGATCCATGAATATGTCACATTGCTTCTTTTTTTTTTTTGTTGGACATGTAAATAACAAATGATACGAGGTAGCGTGTCCTGGCTGTCGGGGCGGGGAAGGGATCTGTTTGTCCTCTGTCAACTCCCAACATCCGAATTCGTTAGACAGATGGGCTGCGAGCCAGTTTGACACACACAAACACACACACACACACAACCACACACACGGTTGCATTTGATGGATGATCGCAAAATATGTGTGCGTGCACGTGAGCGCATAATGTCTGACTTATACGTTGTTGCACGCTGGTGTCGCGCACAAGAAGTAGCAGATCTACAAGCTCACAACGTGTGATGCTGTGATGGGTCTGTGAGCTTGTGGATCGCTCATTTCCGGTGTCTGTGCCAAGCGCAACCAAGTATAAGTCAGGCTTAGGAGTGTGTGTGTGTGTGTGTGTGTGTGTGTGTGTGTGTGTGTGTGTGTGTGTGTGTGTGTGTGTGTGTGTGTGTGTGTGTGTGTGTACATAATGTTAGCATGTGAGTGAATCGGGGAAGCGTCAAGGAGAGAGCGGGGTTACCATCACTCTCCTCATGCAAATATTCGTTGGCCTGTACCCAGCGTTTCGAGAGGAACTCTGGGTTCATTACAGTCTACTTCAGCTGCACATTTCTCACAGGCACCAGCTTAAGTCAAAATCTGGGACACTGAGGTCGCATTGTTTCACAGTCAGGTTTTCCTCTCATCCTAAATTACCAGTAGCTCCACTCCAGAAAAAGGGGGAGGAAAAAAAAGACACACACCTCACTTTTCTTATAATCAGCTGCGTGGTAAAACATCTTAATTTAAACCCTGAGTCCACCAATCTACTATTCTGGGCTCAGAACAGTGAGCTCCATTTTGGTGCCCCATCTCATTTCCCCAACCCGTGACTTATTTCATCTGGTGAACCTCTCTCTCCACCTCCTAGATTTATATCGGTGCTGAATGTACCGAAAGCCAATCCCTCGTGAATCAAAGCAGATTCCCTATTCATTAATTATAAAAGGTGGCAACGCATGCAGAGGCAAACTGAGGGATTTTTAAAGTACGACTGCAGCTCTAACCCTGTCACTTCACTCCCTGACACCCAATTAATGAGAATCCAGCCGGGGATTTTCTCCTCTCTAAAAGAGATTATGGAGGGAGCAAGAAGCTGTCACTCCGCTGCCCTGGGTGCTCTTTTGTGAGAAAGACAGCCATTGTCACAACATCCCAGCTGGCTGGCTTTGTAGCTCGAAATGCGTGCCTTTGATATATGCCTGTTTGTTACCTTGACTTATTATTTTTTTCCCCAGCAATACAGTTTACAGTTACTGTACTTATTTTAATCATTGCTAAAGAGTGTTTGTTCAGTAACACGGGTCTGTCTCCCTGTCCCTCTAGCTCTTTAGTAAACCGAAAATGCATTTTCAGGTCGAGATACCAATTTAATCCAATCAGGAGAGAGAACCCATACAGGATACAGGATAAACAAGTGAAGACAGAAAGAAATGAGCAGACACATTTTAAACTGGAAGACTATAAAATTGAAGCTGATAAGTGGGTACTCTTAGTTTCGTTTTAACCCAAAAAATTTAACTTAGGCCTACTCTAATTTTTTTTCCAAAATAGTTCTAAAACAGCTAAAATAACAGATCTACAAGCTTGTAGACCGGGAATTATATAGCTATGTTTGCAAAGTACTGTATAAAGGTTTCTCCCAGCAGGATGGTATGATAGACAGTGAGGCGTGACCTTGACCTTTTTGATCCAAACGTTCTTCATGTCCTCAGGGCAGGCTACAGATCACTCCCACCTAGTTTCATGAAAATCGAGCCATCCCCTCCCAAGTGGTATTGCTTGCAGACCGATTGTGACTTTGATCTTTGACAAAAAAAATGTGTGTCATCTCCTTGGGCAGCCTACTGATCATTCCCAAAAAGTTTAATGAAAATCTGTACATTTGGTCTCGAGCTATTTTGCTAACAGACAAATGGACAATAAACGTTTTCAACTTTTCATGATTTTTTTAAATACATTAATGCCCTACATCATCATACAAGAGTGTCACACAACAGTAGTGAAAATATGAGATATACAAGTTCACAATGTGTCACGATGCTACGTATTGTGAGCTTGCTTGTAAAGAAGTTTTATACAAAGCTATACGGTTTTGGATGTATGAGGTTCTATATTCAATACTCCCAAAGCGAGACCTCTCGCTTCGCATTTCATAGAACTGGGGTTATGGTAGTAACCTATAGTTTTCACCCGACAGCGATGCTTTGTCGCTGAAGATCAGTATCCTTCTGTTGATGCCACAGCCAATATTATAGAGGACGGACGAACACACCTCCTCATTTAAAGTGGAATATAAGTATTGGAAGTAAAGATGCATTCAGTCAGCATACGGTACACTACAGGGGGAACTGAGAGAAGTCGTATAGTGAACTGCAAAGTCAGCCCAAATCTCCATATGTCTAACTTTTAATTGACTATAAGCACAGAGAGGGGGATTCTTGTGTTTCTGGATGGTGTTCGTGGTCGTCTTTAAGCGCGCACTGGGCAGCCATCCTAATTGCTCCAGTAATACAGGCTTTCTTGCAGGGAGGCCTTGCCAGTATGTCATGCATTGGGAGCAGGCTGACATTCTGCAAAGCCGTAGTTATTTTAAGGTGTGCAGAGTGGGAGGATGTATCTTGTCTCGACGCCTCTGTGTCAAAATCACAAAGCGCCCGCCCCCCCCCCATTCTCCTCCCCACCCCACCCACCCCTCCGCTATGGCTGCTGTCCTCTCATATCTCAGCCCCCCTGATTTTCTCGCACCCTCTGCTTCCTCCCTCCCTCCCTCCCTCGACAGTTTAGCTCAGCCGAGGGGAGCTTCACAGGCGTGGTGGTGTAAATGAGGAGTGGGTGAGGTGGTGGTGAATGCCTGCCTGGTTGGTTATAGGGGATTGTGTGCCAGCTGAGCAGTCCTCCAGCTGTCCGCCCCCGCACACCCAAAGACCCTGTTCCACTCTGCTCGCCGTGCCCGTGCCCACGCCATGAAGCCCCTCTCGTGCCCCCCAGCTTCCCCCATCCATGCCTCTATTCAGAACCCGTCCGCCCGTCTTGATCACACCGGGGCGTAAAAAGAAAAACCCAGTTTCCATGCGACCTTTTGTGAGCAGAAACGTCCACCCCCCCACCTCTTCCCAGCACACTGTGCCCCCCCCTACCCAGTGGTGGAAAAAAGTACTCAAATGTTTTACTTAAGTAAAAGTATCAATACTGCAATGTAGAAATACTCTGTTAGGGCACGGTCACACTGCACTTTTATTCTACCTCTGGGGCGGAATCTGCCAATGCTTTGTCAATGTAAATGTGTCGATTCATGGTCTTGCGATGTTTTGACCATGAATCCACGCATTTGCCTTGACAAAGCATTGGCAGATTCGGCCCCAGAGGTAAAATAAAAGTGCGGTGCGGTACTTAAGGGTAAAAGTCCGGAATTCTAAATGTACTTGAGTAAAAGTATAAAAGTATTGGCATCAAAATGTACTTAAAAGTACCAAAAGTAAAAGTACTCATTATGCAGAATGTCCTATTACAAATCCTATACAAATCTTTTAAAAAATTGCAGATCTACAAGCTTGTAGATCGGCTATTTTCAAATGGCTGAAATATATATAGGGTTGAAGTGGTTAATGTATGTTTTGTAATAATAATCAAAATCTACGAAGTAACTAGTAAGTTACTAAAGTTTTCAAATAATTGTAGTGGAGTAAAAGTACAATATTTGCCTCGGAGATGTATAGTGGAGTAGAAGTAAAAGTATAGACAATTGGAAATACTCCAGTAAAGTAAAAGTACCTCAACATTGTTTACACCACTGCCCTACCCTAACCACCACCCCCCCCCCCCCAAAAGAAAGAAATAGGTGTAATAATGAACCAATGGGCTCAAAGTGTTCAGTGCAGAGGCTCAGAGGCGAGCAGAAAGCCCACTGAGCCTGTGTGCCATGAGGCCACGCTGCACCGCATGATCTCCCCCTTAATTTGTTTTGCCTCAGGTTGATGAAATGTCAAAGCGCCACATAGTTATTTGGTCGTTGTGCGAGTTGCTCCGTGGAATCCCTGTACTCCCGATGACTTAATTCTTTGACGCCTGCGAGGCAAGCCGCTCCAACGCGCTCCGTTAAAAAGAGATGCCAGGTGTTTCAATAATAATACCCAGGTATATCCTGGTGTCTCTAGTGTTCCCACGATTAAATGCATGATTAGATTGCATGATTAAATGCATGATTAGCCTTTGTTCAGTGGTGGAAAAAGTACTAAATTCTTTTACTTACAGTACTGTAAGTAAAAGTATCAATACTGCAATTTAGAATTTAGTATTGGTATCAAAATGTATTTAAAGTACCAACAAAGAAAGTACTCATTATGCAGAAGGTCCCATTTCACAAGTTTTCAAATGTATAAAAGTCCTTTGAAAATAGCCGATCTACAAGCTCACAACGCGTCGCAAAGCGACGCGTTGTGAGCTTGTAGATCGGCTATTTTCAAATTGCCACAGTATATATACAGGTAGGTCTGAAGTGGTTCTGTAATAATAATCAAAATCTACAAAGTAACTTGTAACTACATTTTTCAAATAATTATAGTGGAGTAAAAGTACAATATTTGCCTAAAAAGTATTTGGAAATACTCAAGTAAAGTACAAATACCTCAAAATTGTACTTAAGTACAGTACTGGAGTACATGTACTTAGTTACTTTCCACCACTGCCTTTGTTATTGTTATCTTTGTGCGGTATGACTATGAATTACATGTTGAAACGATACAGTATAGTGTATACTGTATATGGTACATACAGTACTGCTGCTGGCATGCGGAATAATTTGTGTGTGTGTGTGCGCGTGCGTGTGTGTGTGTGTGCTCGCGTGCATGCGTCTATAAGAACGAGAGGGATAGAATAGAGAGAAACCAACAGAGACAGTGGGAGAAAGAGCCCGTATTATGCCAGCATGATCGGGTGTTTGTGTGCTGCATGAGTAAGAGAGAGAGGGAGAGAGGGAGAGAGGGAGAGAGAGGGAGAGGGAGAGAGAGGGAGAGGGAGAGCCAGCAGAGAGCGAGGCACGATGAGAAACAGACAGCGATGATGTGATGAGCTTTGACATACGGGGCATAGTTCCATCTCTGTGTTGCAGCATGCCTGGATGCTGCACACTGAGAAGAGAGTCACTCCGTTTTACTTAAGACTGCTCATTAATGTGTAAATCACTAAGTCCAAACAGGTCTGGGCATCACACACACACACACACACAAGAAGAACAGACACAGAAATGAAGCCGTGATCATGTATTTTTTGACATTTCTGAGTACACCGTGTTGTAAATTATAATTGCTATGCACCCTTATATGTGTGTCTCAGCGTTCAAAACCAGAGTCATGCGGAACTGGCAGCGTTGGTGACAACCAACGGTTTTCACAGCAGTCTTTAGCTTTTTTTTGGGGGGGGGGGAATCCAGGCTCATCTGTCACCGCAAAAAAAAGGTATAAATTGACATGCCTCCTTTTTGGCTGAAGTAAAGCCCTCTGGGGCGCTTTACTGAATTGCAAATGGGTAAAGAAACCTTTAACTCCCCCCCTCCCCCCCCCCCCCCACCCTCCCAGGAAAATAGCAAACTTTACTCCGGTTCCAAAAGTCAGTCCCTGCCCCAGACAGAGTGGGAGGAGATGTAGATGAAAGCAGATCCCGTGGAGCAAAGTGTCAAATGTGCACTACAACCCCAGACAGCCTCTCATATGCCTACAGTGTCTCACTTGTACCCACTCACTCCACAAAACGACTGTGTGGTCTTCTCCTTAGAACCAACATTTGTTTTAAGACTTGAGAAAAAGAAACGACACAAAACTTTTTTTTTTCTTTTTTTTGCTCGAGCCACCTGACATCATTTAAAGAAGAAAATCACTTTTATCTCTTGCTTTTCTCTCAGTCAGTCCGTCCGCCTCATCCGTCTTCCTCTCTCCTCTCTCTCTGTATCGCTCCCGTCCCACCCATCTCCCACCCATCTCTCCCTCCCTCCCCCCCAACACCCCCTCCCTGCATTTTTCCCCCAGTCTGAGGCTTCCATGGACCCTCTGGCTCCGCTCACTGCTGCCTAAGGAGAGCTCTGAGAGAACTTTGTGAACTCCCCGTGTCGGCAGTGGGAAGAGGGGAGAGAGGCAGTTGATGGGATGCAGCCTGTCAGCAGCAGCAACATCAACAGCAGGCTCCTGTGCAGACGACGACCACGCCGGGACCCGACGATGCCCGATGAGATGATGATGACCCCCAGGGCCACAATGAGACACTGCTGGCGCCTCAGCCCCTTCTCCCTCGCTCTCCTGGTGCTGCTGGGGATCCTCTTGGGGCCCGTGGGTCACGGCCACGCCGCAGACGATGAGGATTACTACATACAGGAGCTGCTTTCCAGAGATCTGTACAACCGCGTCGTTCAAGAGCCAGAGGAGCCGCAGCCTCCTGTGGCCTCGGTGTCCCTGGACAGCCAGGAGGGGCCCGTGAAGAAAGCGCCGGCGCCCAAGAGCAAGGCAGTCAGCAGTGAGAAGACGGGTAAAACGCCCTTTAAGCCAGGTAAAGGCACTTTCCACACAGCAAAATCCTCAGTGTTGTTTGTTCAACTGTGAGAGTAAAGTTTTGACCCTTCCGGTCCATTTGAGTTAAATTAACACTGAGGATTGTTGATGTGCAGTGCTGATGAAATGTGTTTCTTTTCACTCCACGTTTCAGCCTTAAGGTCTTGTGTGTACTAAAAGCCTAATCACCCCCTGTGCAATGCTGTACAAAAAGCATAGTCATACAAAAAAGATTGTGTTTCTAGTACTCTAGTCTAAACCATGGGAATCAATCATAAGAGAAATAGTCTGTGACAAGGAAGTTGTGTGTGGGCACAACTTCCAGGTTAATAAAACTCTTACCAGTTGACTGCGATGTCAAATGTATCAAATGCTGTAGCAATAAAGTAAACTTTATTTGTATAGCACTCTTTAAAACAGAGTTACGACACGTTTCACACAGCATCAAATATAAAAACAAAGGAAATATTGTGCTAAAAACAAAAACAAGCATAGAATGATCAAAAGAGTGTGAGAAGCCTAATAAAAGAACAAGAACAGATGACTAATTGTATAGTAAAAGCAAGTCTATAAAAGTAGAACTCAAAGTTCTCACTTAATTTCTCAAGCTATCAAACTTTGAAAGTGTATCGCTAATCCTCAAAGCATTTTGTTTTTTAAAGTAATTCTGCTCATATAACGTTAAATATAGAGATTAATTGGAGAGAAAACGGTTGATTAATCGTTAATGTTTCTGCTGCAGACTAATGGCCATGTCTGTCAACACTGAACGGTAACAGACAGTCAAAAGGAATGCCTGCTGGCATTGTGTATTGTGTTTTTAGTTAGCACTTGCGCAGGCAGATCAGGACACATTTGAAAAATGATTTGAAGAGGATAAAGTTGTTCCAAGTCAAAAGCAAAAAGCAAATCAAAGAACAGCTTTTCATTTCATTAAAAGGCAAGAAGACGACCTACTTTTATCCCCAAAAGTCAACTGACATGCCCCAGACACCCTTCCCGCTACTTGATGAATTGAAATGGAAAATGTAAGACAGAACCCTGGTGTCTAGGAGTTAAGAGGACCAGCTGAATTCAATTCAACCGGTGATGGATGTGAGGAAGAAAAAAAAACAATAATACCGTCCCTCACAGGTAGTCGTATAGCTCACCCCTCCTCATAGACAGCGATCAGAGCCAGAGGGTTCTGTGTGGCCTCCACAGTAATAAGCCTATCCAACTGCCTGCAGCTCAGTGGCGGTAAGGATCGCATTAGCGCAAACCGTGTTGCCGCGGAACACACGTGAGCTCCATAATTCCCCCCCTAAAGACAGCTATAAGGAATGGCAGGAGCCTGTCATGAGCCACGGGGCTTGTGCAGCCAGCATGTGCAATGGCAGGTCTGGAGGCAGGTTTCCCGTCCTGCCCGCTGATTGGCGGTTGTTGCTAACAGGCATGAAGGTAGTAGAGGTTGGTCTGCAAGTTGATGGCAGATAACTTGAAGCAGCTGCAAGGACAGTGACTTAATGGTTCAGGCATCCATCAGCCTCAGGGTCACCTGCTTGCTGCAAGTGTGACTGGAGAAGGAAGACGGTTAATCATCTTCCTTGTCATTGTTGTTGTGAGTTGTTCAAGTACACGCGTCATATTATATCAACAGAAGGGGGATGTTTTAGTCCTGCAGGCCCACTAATCTGCACTGTACCATACTGTATCTTGTACATTCATTTGTATAATGTGAAACCTGGCAACGCTTGGCCAACCCTGACATTTCCAGGTTGGCCTGATTTTGTCAGCATTAACGCCATCCATTATCACGTCGCCGCTGCTCCCGTACAGCACAATCGAAATCCATTAGCTTAAATCACATGCGGCTTTATAAGGCATTGTTCGGGGTGTGTAACCTGCATGCAGAGTAGGTCTGACGATAAGGGCTTTCAGATGTGTAAAAGATTGTTATCGCATGGGGCCTATCATGACCTGACACTCCGTCAAGTAAAAATGCACATTCCTCGCTCCCATATACTGTAGTTCCTCCACACCTCCTGGAAAAACCTTCCACACCTCCCCGGGTTCATGCTGGGTATTTATCGCTTTGAACCCCTCAGGTAGTCGGTTTGATAAATGGGATCAGTTAAAAGTTAACACTAGGTACAAGTGCTGAATGACAACATGTTGGGGTTAGCAGGACACAGGCGTCATCAATATGTCCGTACACGGACGAATGTGTCCGTGGCAAATACTTGGTCTTGTCCGTGGCAGATCCTTCGATTTTCTTTTTTTTTAAACATTATAATGTTCTTATTTTGATCATAAGACCCAATTCAGAATATGACACGTATTTACTACGACACTATGGCATATTAGGAGTCCTAGTACTAGTGGTCCTCAAATGTTTTATTTGCCAGGAGGACCACCTTAACTCTGAGAGTGTACAAATGGAACCAAATGAACCCTTACGGGTCCATTTGGTTCCATTTGTACACTCTCAGAGAGGGCTAGAGGAATATGTGTTTCTGGTAATATTATTGACAGAAATGTCCACCACAACCCAGCATGGCGATGACCCCTGGCAGGACAGCAGTGGAGTTTTGTGTTGTGGTGTGTTGGTTCTGGTCCATGTGAACAATGGCTCTGGGGTTCTGTCTCATTCTCCACGCTGCACTGAAAAGGTCAGTGGACACACGCTGGTCCGGTCAGATGCTGTCCAGCATCTTTAAGACGTAAGGAATGGCTCGGAGAAAAGCAACGTAAATAATGAAGCTTTTGAGAGAAGAGACGACGTCTTCCCTCATCATCCCCTTCATCTCTTCAGGATCCATTTTAGGACCCAGACCTTCCAGTTTAAACATTACAGATCTGTTATTTGGAGTCTTGGATTACAAGGTTGAATCAGCGTTGATGTCCAAAAGCACTGGTTACCAGTGACTGAGTGAATGTGCTTAAATTATAGCCTGCCTAATGCCTATTAAGCCACTTAGCGTGCCAAATGAAATCCATGTTTTGATATGTCTAACCCATATCCTTATCTGGAGTACTAATGTCAGTCATGCCCAAATATGGAGTCCACAATGTGTCAGTTAGCTCCATATATGGAGTTCCTGGTGGTCACTTGTACCCAAATATGGAGTCTGTGACTCACAGTGGTAACCATAACGACTAGGACTCACACATACAGTATTTAGTGAGTAACTATGGCAACCTATCCAACAAATATATATTGATTGATTGATTGAAAACTTTAATCAGAAATGTCAGAACATTTCAAAATACTTTTTCAAATAGTGAAAATAGCAGATCTACAAGCTCACAATGCATCATGGTACAACGCGTTGTGAGCTTGTAGATCAGCTATTTTTGCTATATTTTAAATAGGGATTAAGTGGTTAATTCATCATATATTTTATATAAGTTTGGGTCCTAAGAGTCCCTTCCCAGAAAGGTAATGGAGTTAGAAGTACAATATTTCTATTTGAAATGCAGCAGACTGAAAGTCATGAGCTTGAGAAAGAAAAGAAACTGTCCACTACTGCCTGAATGCAAAGAGGTGAGAAAGCATTGAACTTATTTGAATTATGCACCTCCATGACACAAGTGTCCTTCCCTTTCTGCAGGGAAAACGACAAACAGAAAGGCGGAAAAGAGCAAGAAGGGCGCCCTGAAAAGCCCCAACAGCATTTCAGAAGGCGAGGGGCAGTACGGTGCCGTCAAGGAGGGTGAGTAAACAACCACACCTGGGATAGTCATGATCCCCCTCGTAAAGTTATCTTTCAGCAAAGCTGTCTTCCCCTCCCTCAGAATAATGACAAACACTTTGGAAAAGGGGGTTAAATGCTTATTTTTCCTTGAGAGGAAAATATTGGCAATAACAAAAGATGATGCTCTCAGAAGCGGAGTCGGAGATGAAGCCTTCCGTTTGCCATGGATCGCCGTGTAATTGCCACAGTGTTGCCAGCGGTGCTACGGTAGCCTCCTCTCGGGCTCACTGGGCTGCTGTCGGTGTTTTGAGTCTGTTTTTTACTGCCTCGCACTTCTGGTCCAAGTGAAAGGACAAAACAGACTGAATGAGGACTTGATTTTGAACGTAAGCATCTCTACCTCAAACCTTCCGGGACTGTGATTGAACCCATATACTCAATTTAGTAGCCTATATTTGTATAGTAAAAGAATCGCTGCGTTTAACAACCCAGGAAGGTAAACACACGACGGGGTCTAACAACGGTGTGGCTTCCATGTGGATCTCAGACTTCATGTGACATACAGTACAGTATCTATGACATAATATGTCATAGGATCAGGCTGAAAGGTGCCCATATGGAGTCATATTATGATTCCATATGGGCACCTTTCAGCCTGATCCGACCAACATTGACTGCCATTATAAAATGTAAGTTAAATATGTAAAAAAAAAAACGCATTGAGGAAATACATGCATTGAGGTACTTCCATGGCCTTCAGGCAGCATGCACAAGACATTTGGCACTGATAGGTTCAGCAGTTCGCGAGATTTGACTAGACGCACACACACACGCACACACACAAACACACGCAGGCACACGCGCATGCACTTGGCCCCTAGGAGCCATGCCGTAAAAACACACAAAACAGAGCCATGCCGTAAAAACACACAAAACAGGGAGTGAGGGCCAGTGGTTAATTTATGTCGAGGCTGTTGCAATGCCCAATCTATGCTCTGTTGTACGACAGTATAGCACACTAAAATAGCCACTCTCCAAGCTCACAATTCGTTGCAGATGTGACGCATTATGAGCTTGTAGATTTGCTATTTTGACACCGGCGTACAACAAAGTATAAATTGAGCTTAAGAATGATGCTCGGGCCAGACAGGTGGAAACGATGCCATTTGAATTTGCATTTGGAAGATGATTGGAGATGTTGAGCCCTCTGCTCACAATCTCCAATCATCTTCCAAATGCATGTTGGACGGCACGGCACGGCACGGCACAGCACGGCACAACACAATACAGCACAGCACAGCATGTGCAGTTCTAATAGGCCCAGCAAACATCCAGAATCTGGAGCGCCACGGACCCTACATCATGTTTTTGTGTCAGAAATGATGACTACTGACCTGTTATCTGAATTATGCCGTTTGTTTAATGCCTCCGTACCTTGGGAACAGCTGCTATATCATCTGGACTACACTAGTGGGCTTAAGTTTTATGGTGAAAAAGTGCAGAAGGCCGTAAAACACTTGGACTGGAGTCCACCACAGTGTGTTTTTTTTTGTTCAGGCTTCTTCAAGATTCCAATAAAATGTGCACCCAAGCAGCAAAAACAAAATGCAGTATAAAAAACAAACGGATGTAAATTATTCCATTGACATCCGATTTTGTATATTTCCAAACCGAAATATAAACCAAAATATTTTGAAGCACGGTGGAATTGTCATTTGCCAGCATACAGCAGAACAAGAGCACATTCATTAAAAGATGGACTCAGCCGCAGAAAGGGATTTGCATGTTCACTTTGCCAGTCAACCATAACGCCGTACAGAAGAACACCGTCATAACAAGATGTTTCTATAGAAGGGCCAGCAGTAAGCTCACGTATGGACAGTGCGGTTGCAGGGGATGAGTTGTGGTATATGACAGCACGTCTTCCATGGTTATGACGGTCTGGACCACTGACAAGGGAAATCAGAAAGTTCATAGAGTCTTATACAGGCTTTTTTGATATGCAGCTGTCTGGCCGTGTGTGCTGGGAGCTGCTGTGATTCAGAGCGGAGTCACACTCATTTAGTCAATTATGTGGGCACAGCACTTTGTCCTCGATTCAGAGAGGTTACGCTCTCTTCTCCGACTTCTTTTCCACTCGGCTTGACAAGTTTTCCAGGGCGCCTCCGTCCGTGCGCGAACCGATTGACGTCACGCTCTCGCAGCATAACAACAGTCGAATCAAACGATGCGTCGATATCGATTAGTCGAAGGCCAAAGTGTTCTTGAGATTGGAAGTTGTTTGTTTGCATGTTACGTAAGCATCACAGAGAGTGAAGGAACGGATCATAAAATCTACCATATGACTGTGATGCACCACAAGGGGATGGGAATTAAGAGCTTGTGACACACACAGCCTGACTAATCTTCAATCTCATGTTTTGGATATTGGCCCTCGGCATTGATGTGGTCAGTGGCGGAAAAAGTACTCCATTTTTAAACCTAAGTAAAAGTACTGATACTGCAACGTAGAAATACTCTGTTGATTCAAAATGTACTTGAGTAAAAGTACATACGCATTACCAAAAGTAAAAGTATTCATTAATCGGAAGGTCCCATTTCACAGAGTTTTCAAATGTATGCATACAAATCTTTTGAAAATAGCAGATCTACAGTACAAGCTCACAATGCGTCGCAAAATACCTTGGAATTGTACTTAAGTACAGTGCTTGAGTGCATGTACTTAATTACTTTACACCACTGGTGGCCATGTGGCCTAGTTAGCAACACATGATCGACACTTGTGTATTTGCATAGTACTACATTATTGTCAAAGTCGGATGGTTTTCAGCACCTCCCTGCAGAGAAACTGCATACAGATGGTGATAGAGAGATTTATGGTCGATAGGAAAGCACGCGGCTGTTTACGCCTGTTAACCTTGTTCCTTTCGGACATCTGTGAGAGTCAGGTTGACCCTAATGAGTTGTTTAACACCCCCCCCCCCTTCTCGGGGCCCAGGGGATCGTGTAGAATTCCCCAGGGTAGGGTTAAGGGCTGATCCGAAATATATAGGCTATACAGGGCTTTTCAGCTCAGGGTCACAAGTGGGGCAACACGTGTGGTTTCGTTGCTGTATAGGGTTACTGTAAATATTTTACTAATTGGTCACACAAGCGGCCTTGCGCCTGCTGGCTTATTCATCAAAACTTTTCACACCACAACTTCTCAGTGCGAAGTCTGCCTGGTTGTAGACAGCCCTGCGGTTAATCCGCCAAGCATAAATTAGATCCCGGTTATGGTATGTGGACTTTGGATCGAAGAGAAGATTACCGTGGGTTTTTTCTCTCTCCCTTTTCAACACGTCAATGTACTTGGTCTTTTCTGTTGAAAGGATGATGGACACTTCTCTACACGGCAAAATCCTGCGTGTTAATTTAACTCTCTCTGAGAGTAAAACTATCGCCCTCGTGTCTATATGTTTACACTCACTGCAGGGTTAAACTAGCAATTGGGAATTTGTTGTGTAGAATCCCTCAATCCCCCCCCCCATTTGATGGATAACATCCTGTGGGCCCTATTTTCTCCGGTGCCTTACCCATTATTATCCCTAAACTTCTTTGCCATTTTTTACTATTTTTAGAAACATTTTCAAATAGTTCAAATAGCCAATCTACAAGCTCACCACATGTCAATGTAGAACTATTTGAAAATGTTTTTAAAAATAGTTAAAAATGGCAAAGAAGTTTAGGGTTAATGGGTAAGGCGCCGGCGAAAATGGAGCCCTGTGTCTCAAACGCATAAAACCAACACATTTTTTGTGTTGATTTGTTTATACTGTAGCCTGTACTGTAACCGTTCAACTACAAACTCTGACCCGAGGTCATCAGTCGGGCTGAGTGCCCGCGTCGAGTTGGTCAGAAAGGCGGTTGTCCAGAACCACCGATCCGAATGATACGCCTATATTATTGGCATATATGGAGATCCATTTGTCCGTAACTGGCGAGATGACTGCTATGCCCATATATGGAAATGCCCATATGTGGGACCGGCCGATTTCAAACTGGGTTTACATGTGTATAAAATATAAATACAAGGGATTAAGAACTTACAGTACTGAACTTTGCATTTCTAGAGTCTTCTTTCATCTGAAGCAGTTCATGGTGTTCCTCTGTGGACAGTGACATCTGCAGCACATGCTGCATGGACAAACAGACCCATAATGCCCAGTCGGAAATACTTGCTTTGAAATTCCATAGCTCTGGTCCAGAGAGAAGTCTGCAAACATTATGATCTGACCCAGGGAGCTGCTGGGCTGGCCGGCCAGCCAAGGATCTCACAAGTCAATCATCGCGTTGCCTGTTGTTTAGCCTCTCACCGGGTGATGGTCATTTTAGTGTATAAAAGATGAGCTGATCGCACACAATGAGCTTGGTTTGGTGGTGAACAGCATTTCACTTTTCTGTAATCACTTAATCCATTAAGACCGGGAACGCATCTGTGTCATTTTAGATTTCTTTGGCTATTCAAAAAATAGCAGATCTACAAGCTCATAGCGCGCTATGAGCTTGTAGATCTGCTATTTTGGGGGAAAATCGTGAACATTTGTGTTTTAAAGCGAACATTTTTAACTCCGATCTGTGCTTCTGGGGGGTTGAAAAGTTGGAGCACCACTGATATAGCAACATACTGTTAGGATTTAGAAAACATTTTTAGATATGTATTTGGCCGCGGACCCCATCTCAAAATGTTTCGTTCCAGGGACCCCCAGGAGCAAAGATTTGACTTACAAATGATTGCGTTAAAAATATATATATATTCAGAAGATTTGCACAAATTTTCATGATTTTTCTAAAATAGCCAAAGAAATCTAATAATGACACACAGATTGACACAGAAGTTCCCGGTCTTAATGGGTTAAAGATGGTCAAACAAACTGCACATGGTCTCTAGCGCAAAAATGAAAACATCATGAAGTGATGCACGGGCCTCGCTTCACAGTCCATGACTCCTGGATTCTGTTTTTCAACGCCAGCCCACATCTTTTGCCAAGGCATTTCTGTAGCCTCAACAACGTGCATGGCTGTGTAATTACGCTCAAACAGTAGGTCATTACGGAGAGCGAGCACTGTTGCTAAATCAATAGAAGCATTGTGAGGGTGAAGTGGAAACTGTGGGAGTCCATTCCGTAAGACGTTGTTGCCCTTGACGGGTTTTAGGGCTGTATCACGGATGATGGGCATCATTGTGCATGACTGATCATGGATCTACAGTACAGGACAAAAGCCTTCAGCAAGATGTCAAGGACAAGCTGTCACACTGTAGTCTGTGGTTCTTGGGGTCTGGGAACACCCTCAATCGAGTCCTTGAGGGGGTTCCAGGGGGTGCGATGATTGATAGCAATTGATTGATTCCAAACGGACCCTTAAGGTTTGTAACGCAGAGAGTAGTACAAATTGTACTACTTTGTATCTTTCATGTCGCTGGCTTCCATTGAAAATGAATGGTGACCGACAGCTTTGAAGCGGACAGTGTGAACGTGGCATAATGCTGCAACTGGTTTCAACTGCAGTTACAATGCTATACCAGCCAGTTCGGTGTTATGTTTAACCCCAGACTTTTCCTGGCTCGCCAGGCGCATGTTTGACGTCAACGAGCACAATTCAACAGTGACACGGCAACAGATACGCTGCGTCTCTTTGCAGCTTTGAATCTTTTGTATCGGCCAGTGTGAACGCAGTGTTAATTTTGACAGCACATTTTTATTCATCTGAAATGTTTTACTTTTAGTCTAGTGTTAGTTGACTTAATATCATAAGATTTTATTCGACTAAATCTACAGTTGTTTTAGGCGACAACAATTTATTGTGGTACTGTATGCTTTGATGGTGTCGTAATGCCTGATTTATACGAAAATATGCAGACAATGCTCACAACGCGTCTGCGACAGACATTTTTCGTCATAGTTTTAGTCTACGAAATCACCGCTGGTGTGAACGCAGCGTTTGACCCCACATGCAGCACTGTGCTGCGTAATGCCCCAGGAAATAGCTCCATTTATTAGGGTCCATGGTTTGCTTCTTGGGTGCCAAGTTATGTTATTATAAATTATTATAAATATAGCCGTTTCAACCTGCTCTAAAATAGCTCTCATATATTATACTGTACAGTTTGAAAGCGGTGACAGGTGTGCATATTTGATTTCAGAAATGCAAAAAAAAAAAAAGGAGAGAGCGAAAGAGGCAGCTTCACGGCAAGTGCATTTATCAATGACATGGGTAGCTTTGGCCCGATTTGAAATTTATAGCTGTGTCATGAGAATAAAGCACACAATTACTTTCCATTTGCTTCATTTGGGTCCATGCACCTTTTCTGTTTTGATTTGCCAAGAAAATGAGATGTTTAGCCGTTTGGGAAAGGGAGAGGGGAATGTTGAAATGTGATGCGGGTGACCTGAGGATCTCTTCACATCTCTCTCCATCTCTCTCTCTCTCTGTAGGCTTTGTACTGGCTTTAAGACAGTCTTGTTTGATGCATCTGTTATGACTTAGTTTCACTGGCAAGTTGACAGGTTCTAAATAAAGTGTGAATAGAAACTTTGACACTGATGGATCAGCCATTTTAAAAAATACTAAAAGATTAAAAAAATTCAAAACAATGTCAAAGAAATTGTCTAAAATAACAGATCTACATGTTCACAACATGTCGCATTGTGAGCTTGTAGATATGCTATTTTTTTCATTTATTTACATGTAAGTGATTAAGTGTCCTGGTTGTGCATGAAAGCATATTTCTGTAACCAGTGGCAGACGTTATGAGAAATTACCACACGAATAACAGGTCAATTTGTCCTTCTTCTCAACTAGAATGCCCTCCAATGGGACTGGAGACGTTGAAGATTGACGACTTCCAACTTCATGCCTCGACCACGAAACGATATGGACTTGGAGCACATAGAGGTCGTCTCAACATCCAGGTAAGGTATTATTTTTGTTATCTCAATCAAGTACTGTAAGCAAAACTTAAAAATGACCCCCAATCTTGGCATAGAAAAACTACCATTCCAATGCCTGATTATGTGCTCAAAATGTGCAAACTGATCTATGGAGATGAGGTTGAAAAGTTACAAAAAAAGATGCTTTGCCATGATTTTGGTAATTCTTCAGTTTTTACTCCTCTCTAAACCATTGGTTCTCAAAGTGGGGCCCGGGGACCCCGAGGGGTCCATGGGGGGGTTCCAGGGGGTCCCCAGCAAAAGGTGTTAATATACAGAATCACAATAATTTTAACCACTTTATCCATATTTTATACGTTGGCTATTTAAAAATAGCTGATACAAGCTCACAGCACATTCGTGCCATACTGAGAGCTTGTACATCTGCCATTTTTAAAAATATTTGAAAAATATGAAAACATGTTTTGAAAATGTTTAAACATTTTGATTTTTGAATAAAAGATTTACACAAATCTTATCTTCTGGGGGTCCCTGGCACAAACCATTTTCAGATAGGAGGTCCTCGGCCAAATACATATCAATTTGGGGGTCCTTGACTTGAGAAACACTGCTCAGTACCTGGTGTGGCTAAATGTGCAAATTAATAATTTCTTGACTGTGTCAGTTTCACAGTCGCAAGCTTCTCTGTCAAACAGGCGAATGGGAACACACTGTACTCCTGTTGTATCAGGACCATATACCTCCCATAACATTTAATTACTAACGAATTGTTTTAATAATAATAATCCCCTGATGTGAATGAACTTCAACAACAAGTGTATAGTTAAGAAAATGTGGAACTTCTTGATAATCTACAGTATGTAATCCACGCATTTAAAAAAATAATAATAATAATTGTAGCTAATGCCTTAGATACAACATTGTTCTTGTGAAGACATTTTTACTAATAGGAGTGTTTCAAAAGATCAATAGTTCCATTTAGCAATAGAGACAGACAGGTAGAGAGAGTAATGCTTCTGTGAGACTACAAGTGGGCGGTGAAACAGTGGAATCCAGTACAGGGCTGTTGGATGTGTCTGCATGAATACAGATTTCTAACACTTTGTACAGTTTTTGGAGAAAATAAAAATTGGGATGTATAACAGAAATATCCAGTGATCATTATTTATGAGAACATAGGCCTGTGGCTCACCATCTTTAAGCCCTAGGCATGGATTGGGACAGACAACGAGTTTACACAAAACCTGATGCAAGCATTACACCACAGGCAATGCCACCTGCATATTTAAGACAGCTTGCATGTGAACGAACATAGTCCGAACATAGTCCTCAGACCTTCTGTGTACAAATTGAACCAATAGGATCTATTTGGTTCCATTTGTAGGACCTGTAAAGGTCCATTTTGATTCCTAACTCCTGATTCCTAATTCCTAATAGATGCTATGAATGGAATTAATAATAAACAGCATTAGAAGCATACATGGTAATTCACTGAATGAATCAATAATTGAACTGACTTTGACCTACAGTATAACTATAAAACAGCATAGCTCCCTGGGTTGTGGTGGCGGCAGAGACAGCTTCCCTAGATGGAGCTGCAGTCTACAGGCCACTTTGGCCCTTCTCCTCTTTTCAAGTCGAATCATATCTTTTTGGTCTGAGTTTCAAATCAATGATTTGACATGACAACAGGGACTCACATAATGATGTTAAGCTAACTGCATGGCACAATGTCAGTTGTGATAAAACATTTGAATGATGTGGATCTTGGAATCCACACATGAGAACGTTGTGGGCTCCAATGTGGATCTCAGACTTAATGTGGCCAGACTGTCAGTTAGTTATCTAAGGCGTCAGTCGTCTATGACATATCTATATTCCATCATAAAATGAAAGTTAAATACTTCAAAACGTATAAAACATAATTATGTGAAACTGTTCTTTTGTGGCCGACTGGCAGTGTGCAGAAGAAATCCATTGATTGAAAAGAGAGACAGATACACAGACCGACAGACCAACACACAGACAGACCCTCTTATTGACAGCTAGCCTCCTACAGAGCCTGTAGGAACGCCTAGAGTCAGCGCACTTCAGTGTGGGTGACATGAATATGCTTCAGTTTGTGTCACAGTGTTAACGGGAGGGAGGTAAGCAGAGAGAAAACAACACTGCTGCCATCAAACCGAAGGGCAGATCCCCAAACCTAATAAAGAGGATCAGGCATATGGGAGGAGAAGGAGGTATTTCCTGTTACTGTAGGCTCTGCCTTGAGGACATGAAGCCGAGAGCGATGTCTGGTTCGCCTCAATCGCTACTCCCAATCGGAGCATTATGATTAATGAAACACACACACATGTAATTCACTCAAGAAGTGCAATGCGTTATCGAAAACCAGTGAAACAAAGCCATTGTTGTTCAGTGATTTGTTTACTCCTCTACGAGTACTGAAGGGTGTGTGTGTTTTTGGGTGTGTGTTTTCTGCGGGTGCACATGTGCAGATCGGGGAGCATCGGGGGACAGAGATAATGCACCCCAGTCTTGAGGAAAATTATCTGCAAATCTGGAGGAACACAGGGGGAGCAGATGTGGCTTGTTGAACCAGGCCTGTCTCCAATAGGCTTGGTTTATTTCCATTTCTATGGCGGGTACACTTAAAAATCCTGAGTGTTCATTTAAAACTGCGACGGATCCATTTCTACACTCGGCAAAGTTACATTAACACAGAGGCTTTTGCCGTGTATGATTTCATTCCAGACACCAATGGCATTCTAATAACATTCTGATAATTAGGGACATATAATATGATCAGATGATTCATTTGTCTTTACAAACTTACAGTAAAGGTTGCTGAAGTAGGAGACTTGAGACAAACTATGCACTTTTAAGCCTGATTCATACATAGTTGAACACCTGTATCACACATTGAAAATAACCGATCCATAAGCTCACAATGCATTGCGGTGCGACCCGTTGCGAGCTTGTAGATCGGTTTGACATGCCCTCCCAAGTCACTTCAGCCAGCTGGCAGCCTGGCACACATCATTTCCCCCTTTCCCCATTTTGCGCTGCACTTATCTGATCCTAGGTCAGAATAATCATCACTTTATGCTTTTTGCAGTATGGTTCTTCTCGGATCCACTCAGGCTTTACACATAATGATAAATGGACACGGAACCCGAGGTAATAGAATCTGAATCGACCCAGACCAGTTTGGCCAAAATAAGACAGGGACCCAAACCCGTATGGCTCTCAGGCATTGTTGGGTATTTTCGGTTCGGGTAGACCCGTGAAGACCTCTATATGGATAGCAAGTTACTAGGTGTGCAGTTTGTGAATGAAGCACCAATGTCATCATGCTAACCTGGATATTAGCAGTGTGAGGTGAGCTGTGTGGTTCACTGTGATTGGTCTACTTCTGTGTGGACTGTGATGGTGCAACAGTGTCAGTTGAGCTGTGTAGTTCACCGTGATTGATTGACTATTTTGGGGACATAATGCAGATGTACTGTAGCCCACCTGTTCAATTCTAACCCCTTAGCATTTGGATGTGAATAAGTGAGGGTATACCAAAATGTATTAGGATGTGTCTACAGTAGCTAACAAAAATTGGCATATGATTCTGACTACTGAGATGCAGAGAGGCCTGGTTAGCTCATCAAACATCGAACACCTATACTGTTATTGCAAGCTTAAAACTATCTGCATCATACTTAACTATAACCGTTATAGTTTTAGCACATGAACCACATTATTATCAGACGCATATCAAATCACAAGGATTGAACGTAATACCAGAAAAGTATGTATTACAAAACCATGCGAGTCACCCCTATAAAATGTCCTGATGGCCCCAAAGAAAACAAAACAAAATAATACCCGGGGCTTTGAAACGCAGTTTATGGTACCATTATCGTTGGCACGGTCCTTGGAGCTCATTTGAAATCCCCAAGGGATGTAATGTCCGTACTCACAGTTCCTTTGAAAAACAGAAAGCTGTTGCAACCAGTTTTCCAACTTCTCTGTCCAAGATGAGCATTGCGTTGGAAGAACCCAGTACCGAACCTCTGTCTGTGTGCACATGCACAAATGGACTCTCTGGCGTCAAGTCCTGAGCAACTTGTGTAGCAGCCAGCCTTTGAAGCACACTATCCCGAAAACCATAACACTAAATAAACTAACCTCTAACTATAAATGTCCATATCTCTACAGTTCTCAGATAGCGTCCATACTCACTCAGATTACGGAACTTACAACCAGCTCTTTAAAGGAGACACACCATGAATTTCACTTTTTTTTATTTTTTTTGTATTTTTTTGGCTCCCCAGTGTCTCTTGTACCCCAAAAAATATTTTCTTTTAACATTCAGTCATTCATTCTCATTTCAGAGATTTTCAGAATGGGCGTGTCTGAACAGGCCATCTCAGAATGGCAAGTTTGCTTACCTCACCAAACTTTCTGCCCATGTATTTTGACAGACAGAATTGCTCAGTACCGCAGTACAGCACCCCCCTAGCCAACTGGACGTTTTGGTATTGCAGCTGAAAGTGCTTTATAAGCCTGAGAGAATTGACTTGGGATGAGTATATCTGAGTGTTGATTTAGGCTCAAACCTTTTGAAAATGGTTTGAGGGACATACACCATATGATATTAAATATCAAATATTTTTTTTTAATTCATGGTGTGTCTCCTTTAAGTCTCTCTGTTTTCATCCTCTCTCTCAGTCTGTCTCTCTATCCTTCTAGACCCACCCCCTCTAAGACCCCGCTATAGGTTGGCTATAACAGGTTAACACCTGCTTCCCCAATAAACAACAGAAGGGACCTGAGACGTTCAGGGAATACTGCAATTTTCAATACCTTACCAAACTGTACATTTATAATTTTTAATGCGACACCAGCAATAATTTAACGTGCGCATATTTTGAGATATACAGTATATTTTGCAACTGAAATACATATAAGCAAAATGTAGCAGGGTACTACAGTACATACATTACAGATGGTCTACTTTTGTGGGGACATAGACATACTGCACACACACACACATGCGCGCGCGCACACACACACACACACAATGTTCTAAGTGGCTGGCCCCCCTTTTACACTGTAAAAATCTGAATCAGAATGAACTTCATTCAACGTTTACAGGTGTTAAGAGCTCTATCGTTTTTGTTATTTTCAGAAAGAGAAAAGAAAAGAAGAGGGGGGGGCAGGGAAAGCAAGGAGAAAAATAAATCAAAAGACATCTACATATATACACATAGCATATCCAGCTGGTGCAGTATGTATAGGTTAGACATATGGTGTATGAACACAGCAGCAGGTACTGGTATATGCACATATTAGACATTAAGGTGCAAAAAGAGTATCAGCACATTCATTGTACATGAGATTAATGTGAGCGTATCAGCGCACTGTCAGGTACAGATGGCGGTGACTTTCACAGGTACAATCCACATGGTAGATCCACAAGGAAAAATAAAATCCACGGCCAAAAGAAAGTCTCTATAGCTTCTTCCATACTATAATTTTTGGTGGGCTTTGTGCAAAGACACAATGAGAGTGGCGTAACTCAAAGTAACTCGACAGCTGACTTGACAGTGATTAAGATATAGTGCTAAAATGCACTTATACAACTCATGCTGTCATAACTGGGGATGAACGCGGCCTGTCAGCATATTCTGAAGGTTGCGTAACGAAACGCACCGCGTTGTAAGCCAACAAGCCCAATTCATCATAGCACTATACTTAGTTGTTCTGGCCTTTTTGGATGGAGGAGGTGCTTGATACATTATAATTGGGTTAACATTTTTAGCTGCTAATAGCTGACGCCAAGTAAGTGTCACCGGGATGTATCCGCGAGACACATCGAGAAAATGTACTGTATCCGCATATTGCTGGAGAAAATTCAGAGATGCAGTCAGCTGTATCAGAGAGGAGCGGCAGGGGGTTTTCAGCAGCACTCTGCTTGTCTGGTAAATTTGGCCTGCACGCAGACCTATATCTCATCTTTCCCTGCTCCCAGTCACTCCCTGTTCACTCCCTATTACAGCGCTGGCATGATCCTGCCAATCCAAATAACCTCGCCTACATTCATACAGTAGCACTTTTGTAGTCTCAGCCAAGATGCAGCACAATAATCTGCCCGTACTCATTATAAATGTGAAAGATGCAAAGGTGGGTTTTAAGTGCTGTAGGCGTGTAACATGTTAGCGAGTATAAACTCATCTCCTACTCATAGATTACCACATGCAAACCACAAATCTAAACATTTATTTAGTGTATATATGATTACGCATGTTGATTTTTTTTACACATTTTGTCCAATACGCAAAATAAGATTAAGTTTCAAGTCTCCGCCTCCGTCCATCCCCATAATTTAATATCCATGTTTGGCAATGCCAAGACAGTTACCATACCAACGTTACTCCAAATAAACACCACAGAAAGGCAGAACTGTGCGCAAGGCAGTTTACTAAACTACAGAAAGCATATGATGGTGATTGGTGACACAGTTAAAGTTGTATTGTTCTTTGGATATAGGGTTATTGCTTCAGCTCCTATTCATACGTCTTGAGTGAAGTTTTAAAGCAGTCAAAGCGGTCAAGTCTCACAACAGAGGAGTACGGGTCAAGTCACAAGAGCTGTTTTTCGGACTCAAATCTCAAGTCTGCAGCGCTGCCCTTTGAGCACCTGCACAGTCCTTGTGGGCGTGTGCGTTCATGCACGTGCGTGTGTGTGTGTGTGCATGTGTATATGTGCGTGCTTGTGTGCATGCGTATGAGTCTGACACAGAATCTCAGCTGCTGCTTCTTTCTCTCCCTGGCAGGCTGGCATTTATGAAGATGACCTGTATGACGGGGGCTGGTGTGCCGGGAGAGACGACCCACTTCAGTGGTTTGAGGTGGATGGCAGGAGGCTCACCAAGTTCACCGGGGTCATTACACAAGGCAGGAGCTCGCTGTGGTCGTGAGTATAAAAAACAACACTCCTACAGACATGCGCCGGTGCGTTGGCTGTTAGGCTAATAGGCTACACCGTTTGAATGAGATGTTTCTCTCCCCCAAGCTAGAGCAGAACACTGCAGGCCCACCAGCTATGACTATGAAAGGGATAGATACAGTACTACAAAACTTTTTCTACACCATGTACAACAGCCCCTGCCTGGCCTTTGGCCCTTTAATAACTTTTGTTTTGTTTTGTTTTGATACCACTCTCTGGGATTAATTAAGGATATTGGATATATGTGTTTGATTGAGTTGAGTGCCTCATGCACAGAGAATCCTGGCCTTACTGGTCTCTGAGACCCTAAATTATCACTCAGGATTTGACTGTACATCTCCGTGAAAAGTAATTAAACTCCAGAGGAAATAAAATGGAACACAGATGTTACCAATGCTACCAATTAATGCTGTGTTCCATTCAAGGTCAAACCGAGTCAGGGTGCTGCTATTGTACTGTACATATCGGCTCAGTGAGGGTGAAATTTGAGGGTGTGGATATTGATTTATCCTGGATCACAACTCATGAGGTGCATGCACCATTCGAGGCTGAGTCAACATGCTGTTTCCACTCTTTTTTTCTTTCTCTTGTTTCTCTCTTTTTCCCCCTTTGCTTCTTTTTATCTCTCTCTTTCCTCTTTTTCCTTTTCCCTTGTCTTCTTTTTGGGCTTTTTAGGGGTAAGTAGGTGGGTGGGAAGGTGGGAAGGGGCGTATTTGGGGAGTAGGGGGATAACAGGAGGGGATGTTTTAAAAATAAATAAAAAAAACACAAGAAAGCACTGATCAACTTGAGGTTGCTGATAATCCTACCGGTTGATGTATTTATGCGAGGTAATATATACTCATTTGGATGTATGTGTTGTGTCACTGCAAAATGTGGAATAAAATGTATTTATGAAAAATAAAAACATATCGGCTCAGTGGAAAGGCTATTCTTCATTAAGTGGGACGAAACTTTAATTAGTATCATTGATAACACCTGTGTTTACCGTACTATCTTCATGTCTAATATGGCTGCCGTGAAAAAGGTACGCTAACGTCACGTGTTCATGGCATCTTTCTCTCATGCCCTTGGCTCCCAGAAGAGAGAGATTGGGCGTCATCTGTCCTCCTCCCACCAACTTTACTCACTCGCTATTCCGTCTTTCACTGCCAGCCCTCTTATCTTCCTCACAGAATAATTGTTCCATTAGAGTTCTGCCATTGTGAAAGTGGTGGATATAAATCTCTTGGTCTATTTGCATGCAGGTATGCACACAGACTAACATTCAGAAGCACACACACACAAGCACACAGACTCACTCACCCACACCCAAACACCTCTCTCCCACACACACATACGCACGTACGCATTTACTCACTCACTCTCTCTCTCTCTCTCTGTCACACACACACACACACACACACACGCACGCACGCACGCACGCACGCACACGCACACGCACACACACACACACACACACACACACACACACACACACACAATAAGTACATGTATTCAAGTACAGTACTTACTGTAAGTACACTTTTGAGGTACGTTTACTTGAGTATTTACTGTAAATCTCTACTCCAGTACATCTCAGAGGCAAATATTAAAATGATTTGACAGCTTTAGATATTGCCTACAGATGTATTTCATGTATTAACCCAGACCTGAAGCCGATTCTACATGTCTCCAGTCCTAAATCTCAACAGTTTTCTGAAAAACGTATGTTTCTATATCAGTGGTTCTCAAACTTTTTCATGTCAAGGACCCCCAAAATAATATGTATTTGGCCGTGGACCCCCATCAAAATATTTTGTTCCAGGGACCCCCAGAAGCAAAGATTTGAGTTAAAAATGTTCGCTTTAAAACAATATATATTCAAAGATTTGCAAACATTTTCACGATTTTTCAAAAATAGCAGATCTACAAGCTCGTAGCGCGGCACTCGGTGCCGCGCTATGAGCTTGTATATCTGCTATTTTTGAATAGCCCAAAGTGTAAAATAATGCTTTTTAGCTCAAATCTAAAAATGAGACAGTTCCAGGTCTTAATGGGTTAATACAAAACAAACATTGAGTGATAAATGATGATGATTATTATTTTAGGTCAAGTTACCCAGCAGCAGCATTTAAAGTAATTAAAATCAGCTCTTTTACCAGTTGCAACATTAAAGTGATGAACACATTAATACACTACTACAATCCAATAATATGACCTTTCTGTATAATGAGTATCTTTATGTTTGTTCACGTTTATAAGTACTGTGTATATATTACTTGATACTTGATGAAGTAAAGTTTTGAATACAGGCCTTTTGCTTGTATAACAGAGTATTTCTACATTGTGATATTACTACTTTTACTAAGTAAAAATAAGAGTATGTCTGCCAGTGCCCAGACACCTCTCTCCCACACACACACACACACACATACGCATTTACTCACTCACTCACTCCCTCTCTGTCTCACTCACACACACACACACACACACACACACACACACACACACACACACACACACACACACACACACACACACACACACACACACACACACACACACACACACACACACACACAGTGTATGCTGCAGCTATGCTATACGACTGTATACCGTATGCCATGCAATCTGACTCATCTAAGCCCTTACTGACCCATGGGACAATACAGATAATTGCTTGCCAACAACACTAGTTATGATAGCTCTTCTGCATTACAATGAAGCAGTAGTCTCTATAGGCTCACTGAATACATTTGCTGAAATATTATTTCAACAGTTCAGAAATCTGAACCCTGTCATCTCTAATTTGGGCATGCATAGCTGACATTCTTCAAAAATAGAAAAAATAACAGTTCTAGCTCCCAAACAACGTATCGCATCACAACGCTTTATGAGCTTATGGATCGACTATTTTATCGCAATTATAAAATAGGGCTTAAGGTCTCTTTACACACAGAAGCTATGACAAATAAACAAAAAATAAAATCACCGGCGAGTATTTTGCATCACAATTATTTGCTGTAGTTGATTGTTCATTCATACAGGTTGTTGTCTTTATTTGCAGTGAAAAACTCGTTCTGAATACAAATCGCGTCGCTTCATCAGCGTGAAAGACTGATTTTCAGGCAAATTAATTGCACGGAAAAAATCATTCCCATTTGATTGTGTAGGGACCCTTTAAGTGGCTAAAAAATGTAAGGAGAAGGAGACACCAGCTTGCTCAATAATTAAACAGTTTTATTAAATTTGCAACGTTTCGGTCAAAAGACCTTCCCTTCCTCAGGCATCTGGTGGTTAAAAAAACAAAACAAATTTAGCTGCATCTGGGGGAAGAATGGAACAAGAAGGCCCTCAGTTCACCAAGCAAACCATTTACTTTCTGCTGATTATCACATTTTTCCTAGAAGCTACGTTCACTCTGCGTCTGACCTCTAATAATATTTGACACATTCTGGCCTTTGTACTCCTTAATTGGAAAGGGTGGCACAGACCTCTGGAAACTGCTGTGTGGCTACAGTGCTGCGCGTGTGTGTGTGTGTGTGTGTGTGTGTGTGTGTGTGTGTGTGTGTGTGTGTGTGTGTGTGTGTGTGTGTGTGCATGCATGCGCATGTCTCTGTGCGTGCTCGTGCATGTGCGTGTGCATTTGTGTATGTGTTGCGAGCATGCGTGCGTGCGTAATTTCCCTTCAAGTTCTGCACTATCTCCGTGCACAGAAGAGCACAGCCTGGGCAGAAGGGACAGAATTTCCCAGCAATTAGCCGTCTAGGGCTGGGTTAGCTGTCTGCAGTTCCCAGCTCTGGGACTTCTGATCATAACAGAGCTTTATAATTAGCAGGCCGGGGAATTCTTACCAGAATATCCCACTGACCGTGATGCCTTTATCTGTCATCTTATACACCCTACTGTATAACCCAGAACATCAGGTACAGTAGCGCTGTGTTCTAATAAAAAGTGCAATGGAAGGCGTCCCATCGTTTGTGTGTTCCAATTATGGGCATGAGAGAGAGAGTGTTCTGAAGTTGGAGGTGTCATGTCTCTGTGCCTTGAATAAGTTGCTCTCGATTAATCCATTAAGACCGGGAACGCATCTGTGTCATTTTAAGATTTGTTTGACTATTCAAAAATAGCAGATATACAAGCTCATAGCGCGGCACCGAGTGCCGCACTATGAGCTTGTAGATCTGCTATTATTTTTCAAATCGTAGAAACTTTGAGCAAGATCTGTGCTTCTGGGGGTCCCTGGAACAACATATTTTGAGATGGGGGTCCGCGGCCAAATACATATAATTTTGGGTGGTCCTTGACCTTAAAAGTTTGAGAACCACTCATATAGCAATGTTTTTCAGAAAACTGTTAGGATTTAGAAGACATTTGTAGAATCCCCAGGAGCAATGATTTGAGTCACAAAATATGACTCAAGGCACAATTTGAGTCAAAAAATATATATATATTCAAAGACTTGCACACATTTTCACGATTTTTCAACAATTGCAGATCTACAAGCTCTTTGCGCTATGAGCTTGTATATCTGCTATTCTTGAATACCCAAGGAAATCTAAATATGACACACAGATGCGTTCCCGGTCTAAATGGATTAATATTCTAAGGTTGCTACTACTGTAAGGAACAGAGTCTGGGGCAGAATCAGAAACAATTTGTTGCCATGTATGAGGTTCACTCAAGGAATGTGGCTTGGCGCGGTGACAACCCCAAAGTGAGGCAATTAACTCAGACTTGATGTACTAAACTACATCCAGGATTCACTGAACAGTGCATTTGCTGAACACAGCCTGCATGCATTCAGACAGAAGCCTATTCATTACACGGCCAATCCACTTTATACTGTCTTTCATATTGTTATCCTATCTTTTTACTAGTGTTCCTACTTATCCGGTACTTGTTCTCTATACCCTTACCTGTCTCTTTGTTTCATCCTTACTGTGGTGCTACAATACTATGAACTGAATTTCCTTAATTGTTCCTCCTTCAATAAAAGTGTATCTACTGTAAATCATTGTTTCTCAAAGTGGGGTCCGGGGACCCCCAGCCGTCCTTGGGGGGGGTACCAGGGGTCCCCAGCAAAATTGGTTAATAAAGCGTCACAATCATTTTAACCCCTTTATCCATATTTTATATTTTGGCTATTCAAAAATAGCAGATATACAAGCTCATAGCGCAGCACAGAGCGCCGTGCAATGAGCTTATAGATCTGCTATTTTTAATACATATCATTTTGGGGGTCCTTGACATGAAAAAGTTTCATAATCACTGCTGTAAATAACTCCTGCAATTCAAATAATTAAATTTAAATATTGATTTGACTACATACAGTATAACTGACATTTGGTCTTACTATACAAGTCTTACTTGTGCTGTAGTGTACGGTATATATGCTCAGCAGAATTCTCTTTTCACAGTCAGTGCACAGCTAGTTCATAAGTATCTAGATAGAATCCACTAAAGGTGCACTAGACATATTGCTCTCGTCTAGTTTGAAACTGAAACATGGCAGATCGTTACGAATGTTCTAAGGGGTCACAGTTTGACCTCCTAACTTGTTTCTAAAGCGACATTCATCAGAAGAGACATGTGTGCTCATATGTCTGGATGCGTGCCGAGCCATATTGTCACGGACACCTCAGCCTAATAAGACATTTCTCTTCCTCTCCCCTCATTACACCAGGAGTGATTGGGTGACATCATACAAAGTCCTGGTGAGCAATGACAGCCACACCTGGGTTACGCTGAAGAACAGAACGGACGACTTGGTGAGTGATGGACATTACAAAAGGCTAATTGGATTTCGGGGGAAATCCAATTAAAGTATAGCCCTGACGTACATATATCTCTCTGCAATACTGACACTTTATTTTCAGCAGCAAAGAATCCTTTGAATAGATCCTTTTAGTCGCCGTCATACCTTCCCCTTGTTAACTTGCTGCAACCAGTCAAATACTGCATAAGTGGATGGCAAAAAAAAGAACAGGATTCAGTTTCTCAGCTCTCACTGGGAAGTGAGTTTAACTAGACTAAACACAAAAGACAGATGTCAGAGGCAACACAAGAGAGGGATAATGAACGACACGGTAATACAGGACCCCGCTGTGGAATGGCGGGGGGTTGCATCACCCTGAAGGAGTTAATTGGTGCAATGATCTATTTTAACTGAAAGTCCATTTTTGGCCATGCTACTGTATATATGGTGGAAGCAAAACCAAAACAATCCCTCTATAATTGTGATGTAGCCTAAATGTGCACATTCTGGTTAATGATGCCAAATATGGTATTTGGGATACTTCTCCTCCTCTAGTCTGACCTACTGTAACAACCTCCCACGTCACCCCGCTCTTCCAACTTTTGTGACAAATACCCGTTTGATCTTTCAAAATGCCAAAGGTGGTGAAAAAACATCCCACTTAGAGGATTTAATAAGCTGTCATGAAGTTCTACTTGGGTTGTTCCAAAAGGAAGACATATATTTTACTCACATACTTTCTTGCGTGTTGAAGATGAAGCTGACCAAGACAATAGAACCACAATTAAAATTATAATTAGACTAGGTCCAGAACTAGAGCAGTATATGGCTGGACCACAATTATTTATCTATTTTAACGATTTTTGGCATGTTATTATGCTTTATCTTAGATTGGTCAGTGTAGAGAGACAGGAGACCAAGGGGGGAGAGACATGCAAGAAAGATAAGGGCCGGATTCGAACCATGGGTCATCAATGCTCCTCGTGCTCTGAAGGAGCATTATGCTCTGTGTACCAACTGGCCAAACTATCAGGCATTTCAAAATATCCCTTTTATTTTTTTGTACTTTATTGTGTTATCCTCATCATTGTCAATTAATGTGTATTTGTTGCAGTAATACATACAGTATTTTTTTTCAAAATATGTTATTTACAAAATAAATCACATACAAATCAAAAGACTGTACAAAACGGAGGGCTTAGAGGAATGAATCAAAGGCAGCATAGCTGGACCACCGCCTGCTTCAACCTGTGTTAAAGCACTCAAACATGAATGCTCCCAAACACTGACATACTAGACATCCGGGACTAATAAACTTCAAAATAACATTTACTGTTGTTAAAATAAAGAAAGGCACAACGGATCGTTTCTCTCTTGCATTTAGCTTATGTTTCAGCACTAACTAAACTAAGTGATGTTTTCATCAGGCATAGTGTTTTTTCTTTACCTATTTTGTATTAAATACATTTGGCCAATCACCTGATAGATACACTTGTATTAAAGGGATAGTTCACCCCCAAAATTACTTTTTTTGTATCAATTTCACCCCCAAAATGACTTTTTTTTTAATCAATTAGTGACCCCATGGAGACCGGTAGGCAGCGGTTCCGTTCATGAATTCAGGTCTCCATGGGGTGACTAATTGATAGGACAAAAAGTCATTTTGGGGGTGAACTATCCCTTTAACGTTGACCTGCACAGCGCCAAAGTCACCGAATTACACCAGTGAGTGAACATTACATTACAAGACGTCCCCCGGTAACAATAATCCCGTCTGGATATGTCTTTATGATACAATGACATTATACCGGAACCATGATAAATACACAAACAGGCCTGTGAAATTGCAATAACTCAAGAGTAAAAGTGAACGTTTCACGACCGGAGACAAATATGCTCTTTCAGGTTAGTTTACGAGGAATTGAACTGAATATTGCCGACTCATCATACGTCTTCAGTCCCAACAGCCGTTAGTTAAATGACTACTGTATTTCATACAGTTAGTTACATCACAAATGTGTATTATCTGAATAACTAACATATCTAGCTGAAGTTTTCTGGTCAACACTTTTTTTCCCCTCTCAGTTCTGTTGCGATCAGCACTGACCAAGAGCTATCCGTGCATATAAACAAAGCTGTACTCCTGTACTTGGCAGACAACCAATCTGCACGTTCACAAGCAAGAGATCATACGGTACATAGCCTATAGGCTTGTATTCTGCTCATAGCTGATCGCAGTATTGATACTTTTACTTAAGTACGATACTGCCCATAGCCTAGAGGGAAAATGTATCTCAGATTGGCTAGTTTGTTGTTAAGCCAACCCAGCGTAGACCACAATAGCCAGGGGGAATGATTGCTCTGCAATTGCGTAATCCGTTGTTAGGCCAACCGACTAACCAATGCTGTAAACTTCATCACAGTCCGTGACATTCACAGGTGTAGGGGCCGGCCTGCTGGTCCAGACAAAAATAGCTCCACTCTCAACTGTTTATTCCGGAGGTGGAAAGTAACTAAGTAAATTTACACAAGTACTGTACTTAAGTACAATGTTTAGGTATTTTTAGTAGGTATTTCCAATTGTCTGCACTTTTACTTCAACTCCACTACATCTTAGAGACAAATATTGTACTTTTATTCCACTACAATTACTTGAAAACTTTAGTTACTTTGTAGATTTTGTTATTATTACAAAACATACATTACCCACTTCAGCCCTATATACATTTCGGCTATTTTCAAAAGATTTTTATACATTTTAAAATTTGTGAAATGGGGCATTCTGCATAATGAGTGCCGGTACTTTCTACTTTTGGTACTTTAAGTACATTTTGATACCAAACCTTTTGCCCTTTTACTCAAGTCAATTTTGAATTCCAGACTTTTATTTGTAACAGAGTATTTCTACATTGCAGTATTGATACTTTTACTTAAGAAAAACATTTTTAGTACTTTTTCCACCACTGGTTTATTCACTATGGATTGAATGTGCTTTGCCTCAGTAGATCTTCGTTGGCAACAAGGAAAAGGAGATCCCGGTCAAGAACCGATTCCTGAAGCCAGTGGTCGCCCGGTACATTCGAGTGAATCCTCGTTCCTGGTTTAAGAGTGGCAACATCTGCATGAGAGCAGAGATCCTTGGCTGTCCCATGCCAGGTGACGGGTTTGTATGGGCCTTGTATAAACCCATTATAAAGACATGAGGCCGATTGAACGAATGTCTTCTAAATCAGTAGTTCCCCCAGGACCCCCAAAATGAGAAATGACATGTATTTGGCCATGGACCCCCATCTGACAATGTTTTGTGCCATCAGGAACCCTCCCAGAAGAGAAGATTTGTGTAAACAGATTCAAAATGTTTCAAAAAATATTCAAAAATATCAGACGTACAAGTTTGCAGTGTGGCACGAAGTGACGTGCTGTGAGCTTGTATATCTGCTATTTACAGAAGAAACCATGTATCTCCATATTTAAACTTTTTATGTTTTTTCATAAATGAATGCCCTACTTCGTCACACAAGAGTGTCACACAAAAGTAGCGGAGAAAAAACAGATCTACAGGCTCACAACGTGTCGCAATGAGACGCGTTGTGAGCTTGTAGATCGGCTATTCTTACGATAATATATATTTTTAAACAGTCATCAAAAGGGAAGGGGGGCGCCTATACAGATCCCTGGGGAACCCAGGTCAATAGGGTTTAAGTGGTTAATCTCTGGATATCATAATGTGTTTTTCTGATCCTCTGCAGACCCCAACAATTATTACCACAGACGCAATGAAGTCACAACTACAGACAACTTAGACTTCAGACATCACAGCTACAAAGAAATGAGGCAGGTAAGTTGCAATAAAGCCGGCAATATCCGATTTCGATTCTGCCCCTTTTTTGCCATGTTTTATTCATGAAAGGTTCAGCTATAGATTATTCCTGCACAGCACCAGAACATGTCAGCGATACAATATTTTTTGTGTGTTTGCTGCTCAAACGATGCGTGCGCTTCATCCATCAAAGCCGCGTGCCCTCTGCGAGAGCAGATTGATGGGAACGTACACCGTGCCAAGCCAGTGAAAATGCATCAAGCATCTGGACGGGTCGAGGCATTTCTTATTCATGGCGTTGTCGCCACACGGTAGCCTGTTTGTACTGCGCACAAAGACGGCTGTATTTGCCAGCGTGCGAACACTGTAACTGAATGGCTATGAAGGTACGAGAGTTGTGAATCATAATCTCCTCTAAGCAGCTCCTCCTAAACAGCCTGCTGCTAGGCCAGCATCCCGAACTTCTGTTGAGTGAACCTCAATGAGACAAACTCACGCAAACCCTTAAACGGTACGGGTGACTATGCAACTGCGGGCATTGCTGGAGTGAAAAAGAAAAAGATATCAATTCAGTGTTTGAAGTAGGAACGTTTTTTGCGGCTAATGTGCATCATTAGTCATAGGTCTTTAATACCTCTTTGACCTTGACATGTTGCTCTATGTGCAGGTGGCTAATACTCGCAAGTACCCCAGGTTTTCCTTCAGCACACTTTAAACTTTCCGGTACCATAACCTCACAGGCTGCAAGTGGAAATAGCTCACGGTATCTACTCCATTAAAGTAAATGCCTCCTCGGGGAGTAAAAGTCTTCAATATGGCTTTGACGGAGTCCCGAGGTGAAGCTTTTTGACAGGTTTTTGGAAACGCTTTTTACATCGTTTTAACTTTCCAGTAGTCCCCCCTGGTTATGTTTAAAAGCCATGGGTCGTGCCGAAGGGGTTGAAACTGGGTTCTAAAAGCATGTGAGGACAAGTTTAACATGGAGTCCCTCCAGACAATGATGTGGCACTTTATCAAGGCAGGATTCCCCTCAAACCGTCGTTTTAATGACACCATTCACCTAGAGACTATGACCTGATAAGTACATCATGTGCTTCATTAACCCATTCAGACCGGGAATGCGTTTGTGTCATTTTAGATTTCTTTGGCTATTTAAAAATAGCAGATCTACAAGCTCATGAGCTTGTAGAAAAATCGTGGAAATGTTGTGCAAATCTTTGCTTTAAGTGCTTTTTAACTCAAATCTTTGCTTCTGGGGAATGTCTTCAAAATCCTAACAGTTTTTTGGAAAAAAAGGTATGTTGCTATATATCAGTGGTTCTCAAAATGTTTCATGTCAAGGACCCCCAAAATGATATATATTTGGCCGTGGACCCCCATCTCAAAATATGTTGTTCCAGGGACCCCCCAGAAGTTGTAAGATGAGTTAAAAATGTTCGCTTCAAAAAATATATATTCAAAGATTTGTTCTTGATTTTTCAAAAATAGCAGATCTACAAGCTCATAGCGCGGCACTCGGTGCCGAGCTATGAGCTTGTATATCTGCTATTTTTGAACAGTCAAAGAAATCTTAAAATGACACACACAGATGCGTTCCCGGTCTTAATGGGTTAAGTTGATTGTACTTCCCAAAGATAGAGCAGCCTATATGAGTGGTGATTAAGTGGATAGTAGTACTGTAGGTAAAAACTGATAATGCTGGAACAAGTCATGCATTGTTCCAGGCGATATGGGCCAGGTGTAATTGTTGAGGGAATAGCAGGCTATTATAGCCGAGAACGTGGCAAGAATTTCACACATCTTCCCTTGTTTTGTGTACCGAAAAAAAACAGATGTTTGTTTAATGATTTACTCGGTAAAAATCTAGGTTCAACACGCCTTAATTAAAACCTGATCACTCCCGACTGATTAATGATGTCCCCACAGCAGCTGGTGCATGTGGGAGCATGTAAACAAAAATGTCTAACATTAATGCTGCTTGTCGTGTTAGCCTTCTCCCCGCTGTAATTCCTCTTCTCTGTCACTGCTCTCTCCCGCGCGCACACGCACACACACACACACACACACACACACACAGTATACGTGGTAGGTGTTATTGTTATATTTGGCTCACAGTCACCATGCAATTGCTGTGGTCCATCTGTTCCCCAATTCCATCCTCATGCAGTACATCATCATGCCTTGACCCGCGTCTCCTCGCTCGGCACCTTTTATTGCTCAGAACATTATTAACCCAAGACGCCTTTTTGTTATTGTTTTCATTGCCATGGTGTTTCAGCGACACGATATGCACAACACCGTGCTAACGTTATGAGGCAGCGCTTTCCACTTGAGTGCCAAGGGAACTGTCTGTACTTTGTTAGGCGTTTGTTTTGGTAAAATCATATCCAGACTGACTAGAAGAATCGGATCTAGGGGAATGCGATGCTGGATATACTTCGATTTCTTTTCTTTTTTTTTAAGTTTAAAGAATAGTGCTGAATTGATTAACTAACCATTTCAGCAAATTATTCTCTCGTCTCTGGTGGTCTTTGTTTAGGCCATACATGGGCAACTGGCGGCCCCGGGGCCACATGTGGCCCCCACCTTCACTTAATGTGGCCCGCAGGTTAATATCGGAATACTGATATATTATTGATTTCAGCTGTTACAATTCCAAACATGCAAACATGACCCACTTTGATTACTTATTAGTAGCTTAATGACTAGTATTTTATTGTCTTTTTTATGTCCAATGTATTTGTATTTAAGTTCATAAAGTTGACATAAGTATAACTAAATGCATTTGAAATTCCAATAAAATAATATTAGAAAATAGCAGATCTACAAGCTCAACGTATCGCACTGCGACGTGTTTGGGCTTGTAGATCGGCTATTTTTTCTACTTTTGTGTGACATAGAATGACGAAGTAGAGCATTAATTACGAAAAAAATCACACCCAGTGTGAAGTGAGCGGTGCTATTTATGAGTTATTAATTTCATCATGCGTCTCGCTAGCCAATCACAGTATACGTCACAGCCAATCAGCCAATCAGAGTACAGCGAAAGACACATTTTCACGACGGAAAGAAAAACTTTCGCCACGGATGGGTCCTAAACCCTTTTATAGGAGCGGTTGCACCGCTCAAAAAGTACAGAGATAAGAGGTTTCTGTATGCAATGTGGCCCTCTGCAGTGAGAGTGGAAATATAGTGGCCCTCTCCAATATCAAAGTTGCCCACCCCTGCTTTAGGCTCTTCAGATCTTTGGTAGCCTACTGGCTGTCCAGAGTGTTATTTGAAAGAGATTAGATCCAATGTGTGTATTCAGACACCGTCAACCTATCCGCAATGGTTGCTGTGGTAACGACGCTTTGCCTTGTAGGTGAGAAAGAATGCTGTCTATCGCTAATAAAATGGGCAACTGTTTCATCCTGCCTCGCATTTGTTGTTGTTACCGTCTTTTATCTCCTTATATTTAGACTATAAATGTTTTATTTCCCTCTTCAGTCTTGATATATTGTCTTGTTCCTTCAAGCCTCTACTGGGGCATTCCCTCCCCCAAAGTGCTAGCAGACAGGTAATTTCTTCCTCCGATTGGAATCAGATTGTTTTTATTAAAGCTTCAATCTGTAAGTTTTATGTCCTTTCCTGACAGAGAGAGGTAATTGCAACCGTAACACCAGGGATCGAACTCGGGTCTCCCGCACATAGGAAACCAAATCTGTTTCCAGAGGGAGATTGGGGATTATGAGCTTCAGGAGGGGCTACTTGTCAAATAGTGACACCATATTCATTGAAATATCTCCAGGATTGAGCAAAGAAATACCAACTTGGAAGAGTTCAGGTCAGGAATGGACGACGTCATCCGTTTTTACATGGAACATCATTCTCAGATGTGAGCGCCCTCACTGTTTCACACTTCTTTATTTTATTTTTATGTTTTCACCTAAAAACTTTGGCTTGCTCTAGCTCCATCATACTTTCACTTAGAAGCTCCATTCAGACTTGAAAATGTTCATCTCTGGGCTTTTAAATGTGTTTTAATCTTATCCTTTTTGAAATATTTCTTGTTCTTGCTTTTCTTTCGGCTAATTCCCATCAGGGGTCGCCACTGCGGATCATCTGTTTCCATCTGCTTCTGTTTTCGGGATCTTCCTCGCACACTCCAGCCACCTGCATGTCCTCTCTCACCGCATCCATAAACCTCCTCTTTGGCCTTCCCTCTTCTCCTCTTGCCTGGCAGCTACATCTTCAGCCTCCTTCTCCCAGTGTACCCCTCATCACTCCTCAGCACACGTCCATATATACCATATATATATATACCTTTTTAGTCCCCAAACTTTCCAACCTGGGCGGATCCTGTAGTCATTTCTGATCGTGTACCATCCTTGTCACTCCTGGGAATCAGGAGTGACAGTTCTGCCACCTGGAGCTCTGCGTTCTGTCTTTTCGTCAGTGCCGCCGTTTCCAAGCCGTACAGCATAACTGGTCTCAATACCATCTTATACATCTTCCCTCTCACTCTTGCTGGTACCCTTGTGTCACAAATCACTCTCCTCCATCCTGCCTGCACTCTTCTTCACCACTATTCCACACTCCCTATTACTTTGGATGGTTGATACCAGGTATTTATCCTCACCTCACTAAATATTTAACTTTAAAAATGTGTATTTTACGCTTTAAGAACATCTTGTGTCGTACGTCAAGAGATTGAGCCTACACTGTTTCTCCAGGAACAGAACCCATCTAGTGTATAATTTCTTCTCAAAACTTTGGCGTTTCGACTCTTTTTTTAACCTATATACTTTTTGAAATATTCCACTTTTTATTAACTGTACTTTTATACTGGAAGTCAATGGATGATTCTTTATATTGAGCCCACACGGATTCTTCAGGAACAGTAACAGTCAGGGACACCTACTCACACTGACACGAATTAAACGAAGTATGTACCAAAACACGCATACACACACACACACACAAGCATGCACACGCACGCTGGGAGTCCGTACCGTGCTCCATCGTTCAGTGCCGAGCGTTGACGCTCAAGAATAGAACCGAGCTCTGAAAGACGCGGCAACAGGTTTTGACCCTTCGCACACGCCTGACGCTCGCAGTGTGTCAGGGACTTTACTCTGACCTTCGCTGGTAACATCTTCAGAGGGAGACTATGATCAGTGAACATGTATGGAAAGAGTGTGTCAGTAAAAGTGTGCGTGAAGGTGTGTATGTGCGTATTAGAATCAGGATCGGAGAATGTGAGCTTTCCTTTGTCACAGTCCAGCTGGACACTGATCCTCCGGAGATGCCGCTGCACCGGGAGATCAATGGCTTTCCCTGGTGAGTATTTGGCTGTGTATTTACCATTATGGAACTCTATAATCCAGAATTTACCCCCCCTGTTTCCTTTCCTCTGAAAAGACTCCGGTAACACACCCACTGTCCAGTGTGCATTGTCTCCAACCTCAACATCCCAGCTGTGAGTCCCTGAGTTGAAGCCCTCAGAACCCAGGACATTTCCATAGTAGTCATACCTCTCTGGGTTGTCGGGAAGCTGCTGTGCCTCACCACGTCTCACACTGGTCAGATCATCAGACAGGATGTACAATGGATGGGCAGCGTTGGGGTCCAAAATCACCGGAGTGTAGGGGGCAATGTCCTTCATCTTGTCCCAGACTCTGAAGGTCAGGTTACCCAGGTGTTTGCCAACGTCCATCAGTGCTCCTGAAACCAGTTGTTGGTCCTGCAGTGTGAGCTGGACTCCTTCCATTGTGGCCTTGTGGTTGTGCAGGAATGAGATGTGTTCAGCTCTCAGCTCCTCCTCCATGGCTTTGATGACGTATGAAAGGATTGACACCTCTCTGTTCAGACCCTCAATCTTCTCTTTCATCACCTGAGTCTTCTTCAACTCTTCCTCCCTCAATGCAGCAATCCTAGCCTCCTCTTCCTCGTGCAAAAACTGATGAAGCTTCTTAAACTGCTCCATAATATTCCTCTCCGTGTTCTGGGTCTGGACCTTAATGTGTTCTGCTGCTTGGTCACAGTTTGTTTTAACTTTATTAAAGACCATCAGTTTATTCTGTAAGATCTTCAGAGATTTCTGGACTTCTTCCTTGAGAACCATTTTCTGACATTTCTCTTGAGTGGTATCACACAGGTTCTTCAGAGCCAGGTTACAGGGTGGATCATTTACTGAAGATGTTTTATAACAAAGTGGACATTTCTTATTTTTCGTATGTGTCCACCATTTCTGCAGACAGTCTTTACAGAAGCTGTGGCTACATGACAGGAGAACAGGATGTTGAAATATGTCATGACACACGGGACAGGACAAATCCTCCACTGAAAAAGCAAATTGGGAAGCCATTTAGTCTCGGAGTGAACCTACTGTACAGTACAAACACTGTTCAAGACAGCAAATTAGCCAGTCAGTTGTGGTAACAAGTCCTCCTCTAGAACGTTCCCTAAAAGTTCACGGTTACTTTGGATAGTGGTTCTTGTTATAGTCCGATTCAGCAGCTGGTTAACACACGTTTGAATGAATACAATACTTATTCTTGTATATGTGGAATAGACCAATTTAGAGTGGACATCACTGTGATGTCACTGCAGTTACGAGTGCATCGTGGTGCGGATCAGGCCAGTGCTATCTCCATGTCTGCTGATTACATTCCTTTATGGATTCAAGTAGTGCCCTTTATGCATTACGTCACAAACTACCTCTGTGTGCAAGCCTGTGAGTCAAGCCCAATGGTCGAACCCGTTTTCATTCGTTAATAGTGGGCACCACCAACCGGCCCAAATTTGCAATACCTCGGGGCCTCGTCCCCGTCATGCTGCGCCACCGTCTCACACCTCCGCCCGAGGAGACCTACTCCCTCCACCGCAAGATGGCCGGCTCCTTCCTCATATGCTCTAAGCTCGGGGCTAAGATCGCGTGCAAGGATATGTTCCTGGACATCTACAAAGCCTACACCCAGAGGAGACAGGCCGGCGAGGCAGGCTAGGTCATGCAGGCGTAGTAGGGGGCCGAACTGAACTACCCAGTCCTCTCTCTGCCTTGTAGAGCTGTAAAGAACATTCAGGGCATATTTGCCAGTATTAGCCATAGATGGATAACACCGCAAGGTGGATCATGACAGGATGCCCAGAAACCTATGTAAGGGGATGAATGACCCATTCAGTCCCAACCTTTAGTGACCCAGTCGATCCCAACCTTCCCATATCTGGAGATCCCCATAGATGGGGACAATCAACCTCCCCAAGTCTGACATCATAGACTCTCTCTTAGACGGCTATATATGGAGATAACCGAAACGTCCAGGACTGTCCCAAATTTGGGCATAGCGATATATATGGGGATGCCTGACACTACCTGACATCATCGTAGTGACATTAGGGCCGCAGCCAACAGCATATAAAGGCTCGATATGCCTTGGTTGAGTTGAGTTACAGCAGCGACCCAAAGAGACATTAACTCGTTACAGAGAGAGAAGAGATGAGAATCCGGCAGTATAGTTGATTCCCACAGCCTAAAGCACCACATATCAGTTTCCCTACTTTGCATAACGGCTTTCGAATCAGTCGATTATCAGTGCTATACCTGGCTATTTTCAAACATTTTAGTACTTTTGATACTTTAAACATACTTTGATGCCAATACTTTTGCACTTTTACTCAAGTAACATTTTACTTGTAATGGAGTATTTTTATATTTTGGTTATATAGAGGATATGCGTGTGACATCATCATCAAACCCGGAAGTTATGCAGGAATGCCTACTGAGTGTCAAAAAAATACTTTCTGGCCTTGACAGCCCATGCATCCAAACAGAAAAGTCATATCTGATTGCATTAAACAACATTAAACAATGTTAAACTCATTTTGCATGTTTCTTTGCCACTCGATTTGCCACTCGATGTGCCATTCACTTTAAGCATGCGCATATCCTCTATAGTATAAGTAAAACATGTGATTACTTCTTCCATCACTGCACCTAGGCCTGTCACAATTATTACATAATCGTCTAATCGCAATGATTTTAGATAATGGCAATTATTTTAGCATAATCGTTTCGTTTTCAAAAATAAAAAAGCAGAAATACCAGATCTACAAGCTTACAACGTGTTAGTTCCTGATGCGTTGTGAGCTTGTAGATCAGCAATTTTCTAGATCAGCTGTATACATTTATTAAATATGTCAATAATTTCTTTATATATTTAAGTTATTTGTCATATCTGCCCTGTGCAATTTTTTATTACGAACAGAAATACAATTGTTATTCCTATGTTCCAATGTTCAATGCCAAAAACACAATTAAATTGTTCATCGCAATTATTTGGGTGACAATTAATCGTCAACTTAAATTTGTAATCGTGACAGCCAGTGGCGGAGCGTCCGGGTAGGCCAGGTAGGCGGCCGCCTACGGGCCCGGGACTCCGGGGGCCCAGGCCGTCAGATCACATGGACCTTTATTTTATTAGAATTAGACGCAATTTGCGTGCTCCGCCTCTCCGCAACTTTCCCAGAGATTCACCAGCTTACATGGAACTGCAAATATATTCGAGGCACCCCAAAACACTGTTGGAAGCTCACCCTAACCCTAAAACCAAAAAACACACTCCGCCCAAAACCCGCAAATTTTGGCGCGCACGGGCTGGGCACACACCACACGTGTGTGCGCAGGGGGAGGCCTGATCAGTGTCTTTCAGTTGTTCCGCCACTGGTGACAGCCCTAACTGCACCTTCGTCGTTACATCAATACCATAGCAACCAATGCAGATACAACATCCAAACTGATCACTTGCAAATGACGGCGTGGACAGCCAGTCCTAAAGATTGTGTTTGATACTTTCCTGCAGTTTGAACAATGGCTTTGGGTCGAGTTTTACATCACATACTAAGAGCTAATTGCCAACTGTTCTTCTCTCACAGCTTATGAAGGTGGTCAATGACATGTGCCCCAATATCACACGGATCTATAACATAGGGAAGAGCTACAACGGTCTCAAGCTCTATGCTATAGAGATCTCGGACAACCCAGGAGAACACGAAGTTGGTAAGAATATCAACAAAACTGTATCATAAAATAAAAGGACCATCGATCAATATCATGTAAATGACATCAGAGCACGTCAGAGTTTTCTGACAGTGAAAATGGAGCCGGGTCCATTAAATGAGCCAAATATGCCTTATACATTATAATTGCCCGCTATAACAAAAAAAAAAAATTAAATATTGTAAACATTCCATAGGGCTGGAACACATGGACAAATGACATCATCAACTTGTGATGGGCGTTGTCCCCCTTTAAGTAAAGGATGAACTATTTCTAAAATAACTAAAATATTTAGTAATTTTACACGTTAGTTATAGATGGTAATTATAATGTATTAAGGCATACAGTATGTGTCTTATTAGCCAGGGATCCTTGTAACACTCTCAATTTTTACTGGAGTGGGTTCAGTTGCACACTTAATCTTTCTCCTTCATTCCCTAATCTCTCTTCATCCCCATACATGAAACAAGGCGAGCCAGAGTTTCGCTACACAGCGGGTTCCCATGGTAATGAGGTCCTGGGCCGGGAGCTGCTGCTGCTGCTGATGCAGTTCATGTGCCTGGAGTATCTGTCCGGAAACCCGCGGGTACGCCACCTGGTGGAGGAGACCAGGATCCACCTGGTACCGTCCGTCAACCCCGATGGGTACGAGAAAGCCTTTGAAGTGGTAGGTCTGAGAGACCCTTACAGACCACACTGCATCATGCACTGACCTACTTGGGGCAAACACACCCCTCGGTCCTCACTGTTACTCACTGAATTTATAGGTAGCTATATTTACTGTATATGGCAGGTGTCTGCATGAAAATGGATTCTATTGAAGATATACTGTGTGTTAAATAATACAATATAAAGTCAAGGTCAGTTTTTTTTTGTTAGATGCCTGACATAAGGTCTGGGGTTTACATGAGTTTCAGAAATGTTCACGTTTTGTTCTAGGACATAAAATATGTCAGTGAAAACCCCACTCGTGAATTTTGAAGTTTTCAATTTCTCAAAAACGGCAATTGCTAACAAGTGGCTAAATGAGGCTACTTGTCGGGGACATTAAATGTCATCACATCAAACATGGGAGCATTAGTGGTGATGATGTTGAGGTCATGCAGCCTGTAGTTAGTTTAAAGCCCAATATTAGCTTTTTACTTTTGCATTTTGCAGACGCATTTATGCTTCAAACATCTTGAAAGTGGTGTTCATTTGTGAAGATTATCTTACTGAACAAGTGTAAGTGTTACCTTTATTTGCCACAGAGCTTATGTTCGGCAATGTTTATACACTCACGCACGCATATATAAAACTAAAGAATGCTGCCATACAATCAGTGCATTCATTTGCACACATTTTAATGGAATCGTGCTGAAAACTATCTGGACGTGAACCGATATAAAATATCACTGAGACGCACGTAGGCTTGGATGCATAAATTAACTAAATTAACCTCATCACTGTGTGATGAAAAAGGCTCAGTGCAGTAATGAAGAATGAGCAACCCAGATGAAAAGCATGTCTGCACATTGAAAGACAGCCACGGTCATTTTAAGGCCTGGTGTGTGTAAACAGTAAATTCATCCATCTGTTACTCAGAGGGGGTACGAATGTAGCCAAATGATTTGACTTGATTTGATTATATTAGACGTCATTAAAGAAATACACATGTTACATGTTTATCGGAGAAACGTCAAGGATATAAACACAACAAAGTTGTGAGACTTATTTCCATTGTGGTCCTTGGTCTGAGACAACAATGCATAACAAATACAGGCAGTACAACACTAAATAAAAGAGCTACACTACTTACAGCATAAATAAAAAAGGATCTCATTATAAATATAAGTGTCCATACTATTCTGCAACATCGCATGCTTTGACCTTCTTCTTAAAAAAGGAGACGGCTGCTGCTGGTGCTCTTTATCGTCGAGGGTAGCGAGTTCCAGTTTACTGCTCCTCCAAATCTAAATGAGCCTTTTCCCCATTTCGGTGGTGAACGTGGGGCATGGAGAGGTCTGCAATGCTGCAAAAGGACCCATAACATACACCATTGGTTCTTAAAATGGGGGACACCAAGGGGTCCTTGGGGAGGGTACCACGGGGTACGAGGGGGTCCCCAGCAGAAGCAGTTAATATAGCGTCACAATCATTTTAACCACTTTAACTATTATTTTATACTTAAGCTATTAAAAAAACAGCATATACGTACAAGCTCTCTCTCTATGAGCTTGAAAATGTGTGCAAATCTATATATATTATATATATATATTTTTAAGCGAATATTTTTAACTCAAATCTTTGCTTCTGGGGGTCCTTGGAACAATATTTTTGAGATTGGGGGGTCCGCGGCCAAATACATATAATTTTGGGTGGTCCCTGACACAAGTTTGAGAACCACTGCCACATACACTAAGGATTTTTACAGTGTACTGTGTACACATGTGGCACAGTTGCTTCTCATTTCCCCATCCCTCTTGGATGTTGTTGTTGTCAACATGTGTCTGCATGCTGCTGCTGTGGTCCCCCCTCCTCCCCTCAGGGTTCGGAGCTCAGCGGTTGGTCTCTGGGGCGATGGAGCCAGGATGGAATGGATATCCACCACAACTTCCCAGACCTCAACTCCCTACTGTGGGAGGCTGAGGCCAAGAAGTGGATACCGCGCAAGATGCGGAACCACCACGTGCCCATCCCCGAGTGGTACCAGAACAAGAACGCCACGGTCAGTCACATGCTGTGTACAAGTTTTTATTTTTTAAACTTTTTATTAAAGCTAGTTGTTCACATCACTGTAAGATGTTGATAGCCCGTCAAGCTGTGGTTTGTAATTTCACATTTTGCTTTGATGACAGCTAGACAAATTGATCATCTGTACCAGACGTGTATCCACACGACAGGGCCAGCAAATAAAAAGGGCCAAACCAGAATTACAACCTTGAATACACAATCTCAATGCTAGGCCAGAGCACATTGCTCAAATTAAAAGATTACAGCTTTATATGTCTCTAATCAACACACATGAAAGTTGCAACCACTTCAGTTTTCATTCATGTCTGTCCAGACTCATATAGTTATTTGTTTATTTAAAACAATGGATCCTCATTAGCTGACGCCTTAACGTCAGCTAGTCTTCCTGAGGTCCAAGGACGACTTACGAAAAACGTATGTTGCTATATCAGTCACTACTGATATATAAAAAATATATAGTTGAAATATGTAGTGAAGACTTTGCAGGAATTTCATGTTCATGTTGGGTGGTCGCAGTGACCTTGACCGTTGCGTTAACCACCAAATTCTAATCACTTCATCCTCGAGTCCAAAAGGACGTTTGTGAGGCATATAATCAAATTCCCTCTCAGTGTTCCCGAGACATTGCGTTCAATGGGACATACGGACGGACGGACCATAAAGATGGACAGACAATCCAAAAACATAATGGCCAGGGCTGTCTCGGGCAGAGCCATAAAGAATACGATTGTACAAAAATGACAATAAACCACGGCAATAAAGTAAAAAGTGAATGCCATTTCCGTCACCGTGCAAAGACACAGGTGTGGTAATTGATAAGCGCTCATGTTTTAATTGACAATCATCCTTTTTATAAACGCAACAAAACAGATCAGACAGTGACGCCTCTCTGAAGGGAAGGACAAAGCAGCCGCGCGTTGTTGAGTCATTCAAGCGAGATCTATTTCTGGAGAGATGGGGGTATTTTCGACGAAGCGGCTGTGAACTAATTCAAGCCCGGAGGCCTATAAAAAGACTCTGCCTCGCGGGTGTTTTTGACGTTCGCCGAGAGCACCAGCGAGTCACGCGCCAGCCTCAGGAATAGCTGCTGCTGCTGCTGCTGCAGCTGCGGGGACATGAAAAGCTCTGGGATGCTCATCTGTGCTCAGGAAGCTGTGAAAAAAACGTCCTCATTCTTCTTGCCAGCCAGGGCTTTAGAGATAGTACAGCTGGTAAACAATGTGAGCGCACACAGAGAGCGGGGCAATATCCCTCCTGTTCTCTAATTATAGCTTGCATATAAATGCAAATATGAGCTGTTGGTTCGATGCAGGGCTTGCCAACTGCTGGAGATTATTTGTTCTCTTTTTAGATTAAACAGCAGGGATTTTTCCTTCATGGGGGGTCTTTAACTTTTGAGGCCTTTTTTATTTTTAAACTGTGCTGTTAAATTATGGCTGCATTGCCTTGTTTGATACCATAATATTATATGTCACTGCACTGACTCCCACCCACCCCTGCCTCCCCTTGAGATCACAATGCAAGGAAATTGGAATTTGTCACTGTCGAGTGCGAAACCTTGTATGTACAAAAAACTTTACTTTTCAAGAAATGAACAAAATAACCTGTGTTCCAATGTAGTTATTCTTTAGTCATATAGGCTCATGTTAATACTTTTTCATTGGTTCAATATATCAATAGTTCAATACACAGGCAGTTAAAACACTTTCACTTTCAAACATGTTCGAAAATGTTGAAAATAGCTACAAGTTGATGCGTTATGAGCTTGAAGATCGGCTACTTTTGTGTGAGACCGTATATAGTATGATGAAGTAGGGCATTAGTTTATGAAACCACAGTCATGTTAATTGGGAACATAAAAATGTGAAATATGGAGATACAAGGTTTCTGCCCGACAGCAACAAATTGTTTTCAATGTCCCAGAGTTAATTAAACCAGTCTTGGTACTCACACGATTTCACAAATGAATCCCCCCCCCCCCCCCAAACGCGCGCGCGTGCGCACACACACACACACACACACACACACACACACACACACACACACACACACACACACACACACACACACACACACACACACACACACACACACACACACACACACACACACACACACACACACACACACACACACACACACACACACACACACACCCCTATAGGCAGTGGTGGAAAGTAACTAAGTACATTTACACACGTACTGCACTTAAGTACAATTTTGAGGAACGCGTCGCGATGTGACACGTTGTGAGCTTGTAGATCTGTTATAACATTTTAGTACTTTTACTTTTGGTACTCTAAGTGCATTTTGATACCAATACTTTTGTGCTTTTACTCAAGTAAAATTTGAATTCTAGTCTTTTACCTGTAACAGAGTACTTCTACATTGCAGTGTTGATACTTTTACCTAAGTGAAAATTGTGAGTACTTTTTCCACCACCGCCTTTAGGTTGCCATGGAGACGCGAGCGCTGGTGGCATGGATGGAGAAGATACCCTTCGTGCTGGGGGGCAACCTCCAGGGAGGCGAGCTGGTGGTGACCTTCCCCTATGACCGCACGCGCTCGCAGGGGGTGACCCGGGAGCAGACCCCCACGCCAGACGACCACGTCTTCCGCTGGCTGGCCTTCTCGTACGCCTCCACCCACCGGCTGATGACCGACGCCAGCCGACGCGTCTGCCACACCGAGGACTTCGCCAAGGAGGACGGCACCATCAACGGGGCGTCCTGGCACACGGCGGCAGGCAGTTAGTGTCCGTTTTCCGCCGCCCTGGGTTTCTGGCTCGCTTCCAGCTAACATGGTGTTAATTAACAAGCATTTCTCAGCAGGGTTCAGTTTTGTTTGAAAATAAAATAAAACAGAGGCAGGGATTTTTTTCTTAACCACGTATAGTTCTGCGTATGACAAATAGCTAGGAAATTCTAAATGTAAACTTCCTTATTAAAACCAGTTTTAATTGGGAAATGTTGCCCTATTTGGTAACCATTGTATAGAAGCAATAACTCACTACAAGCAAGCATTGGTATACAGTAATGTCATAATATATCACACCTAATATGGGGCATCATTAGCCCCTTGTGATACAATGACAATATACCATACCATGGCATCTTGTGAGTTATTGCTTGAACCACATGAACCCTAGTGTCCCTATTCTGGGGCGAACATTTGGCAAAACTAGCCAATCAACATGTTGCATTGTTATGACTCGGCTTGGCTTGAGCTCGGCTTGCAAGCTCAGCTATTTTCGGCAAAGACATTTGGTATAGAGGGAAAAAAGGAGCGGACAAATTATAGGGCCCTGGGGGAACCGCTCAAGTATATATGATTAAAGTGGTTAAATATAGGTCTATATCTTCTAACTCTTAACTAATTTAATCTTACCTATTAACTCATTATATCTACTATATCTGAACTTGGTCATTGTCTTTTTCTCGGCAGGTATAAATGATTTCAGCTACTTGCACACCAACTGTTTTGAGTTGTCGATGTACGTGGGCTGTGACAAATTCCCTCATGAGAGTGAACTTCCGGAGGAGTGGGAAAACAATCGTGAATCACTGCTTGTGTTCATGGAGCAGGTACACGACACACACACACACACACACACACACACACACACACACACACACACACACACACACACACACACACACACACACACACACACACACACACACACACACACACACACACACACACACACACACACACACACACACACACACACACACACACACACACACTTTGTGTCGTGTGTCACTTTGGAACTATATTTAGGAAGTGTGACTTCACTTTTTGACCTGCCATGGAGTCTTGTTTTGTGCAAAAATGCTGTATTCACAGCACTCCAACTTCTTACACTGATGATATTCTTATCTGTGGAGTGCTCAAGCATCTTTCCTTGAAGCCTCACAATGATGATTTATTGTAAACTAATGTCTTTCTTGACATTTGGGAGTAAATCCCTGAAGTTAATGGCAGTAGGTAAAGTGCCTTTGACTTATATGATATCAAACAAGGCAGCTCACTCAGTGTTTGCTGGATGAGGGATGATGTTCTGCTGAAATGTACAGATAAATCACAAGTCTTCATCATACTTTGCATACACATCATATATATGTCAAAGTAAAAGATACTGGTCTGCTGAGAAATGCGGAAAATAATGACACTGACAGAATGCTCTGAGGCGGTTAGTGCTAGATTGGATGGGCCGGAAGGGATGGGGCGCTCACTTTGTTTCACTCTCAACTGAATAAATGCATGCCTTTCTACACTTGAAGACAAGGCATGTGCGCCAACATCGAGGCCACGAAGCTTGTGAGGCACGCCCGAGTGGGCAGCTAGGACGAGTGAGTGCATGCCCGTGCCGAGCAGCCGATAGCCTCGCACATCGGCGAACACGCTGTCAGTGTCCGGATGTTACCGTTTCAAAATTGCACACAGGACGTTGAGCGAAACAAGACAAGTGCTCCCCCAGGCCCAACATGACCAGATTCCTCCCTGCGTTGTTGTCTCCGCCAGGCCGAAAGGCATGGCGAGAGAGTATGTTTTACCCTCCGTCCGTCCGTCCGTCCGTGTGTGTGTGTGTGTGTGTGTCCTGTCTGTGTGTTAACAGCTAATCTCCGGCACCGTTGGCCCGGTCGCTGCGAAACTGTGCACACCCACTCCCTGGATGCCAATTCAGAACCTCTGCCACACATTTTTCACATGGGCCTGTTATAGCGCCACCAGGAGGCCGATTTGTGCAAAACCCATTTTTTCTCATTACACCTACAGCTTTTAACCAAACGTCATGCAAATCGGTACACAGTATCTCTATAGTCATGTGATCAACCCGGATCTGTCTGATTTCCCATATTGCATCCTCATTGGCTAAGGTTGGCTTCCAAAGTTTGCAGGATTGGTCCGTTTTGAACAAACTGCCTCCAATCATGAATGCAGCTTGCCATTTCCATAAAATTGCACACGCACATTCCCACTAGGCCGAGGAAGAAATGCCACTTGAACATTTTCAAATCAGCCTCATGGTAGCGCTATAACTGGCCGATTTGCATTTTTAACTATAACTGCACCGATCTGCGTGAAACTTTGCACGCACACTCCCTAGAGGCCAAGGAAAAACATTGGACTGCATTTTTCACATCTGCTTTTCACAGCGCCACCAGGAGGCCGATTTATGTAAAATACATTTTTGGAGATTATTCCTTCAGATTATGTCCAAAAAACACGCAAATTGGTACACTGCATCTCCATAGTCATGTGATTCTGATGGATCTGTCCGATATTTCATATTCCATCCTATTTGGCTTACAGTGGCTTCCAAAGTTTGCAGGATTGGTCAGTTTTAAACAAAATGCCTCAAAACATGAATGCAGTGTGCAATTTCCGTGAAAGTTTGCATGCAGATTCCCACTAGGCCGAGGAAGAAATGCCCCCCTTTTCACATTCACATTGGCCTTTATATCGCCACCAGCAGGTCTAATTTAGCAAAACACATTTTTGGAACAAAATGCCTCAAATCATGAGTGCAGTGTCATCCCATTGAAAGGCCTAAGAAGAAATGCCACCCTTTTCACATTGGCCTATTATAGCGCCACCAGGAGGCCACAATAACCTACCTGACCTGGCGGAGACCTGTGCTCCGAGGAGCACTTTTTCTAGTTTTGTTTGTTTTTCCTCTGCTTTGACAGCATGCTGCTGGTGATTCCAGCTCAAGTGTCAATCAACACTTTACTACTTTAGTTTCTACTGGCCCCGCCCACCTCTGTTTTCGCTTCTCTTCTCTTCTCAAAATAATGTAGAGAAAAGGTGACATCACTATCATGTCCAATATTAAACTTGCAGTGCCATGATTTTTGTACTTTCTGTTTGTCATTTGTCTAGGGAATCCACATTACTCCTGCCCAATGTGGTTAAAATGTGCAAGGATGTCTTGCCTGTGTATTTTAGCTTTTAGCTTCTCTGGCAAATGGGTGAATAGGAACACTTTGCACTCCTGACATACAGTATCAGCACCATGCACCTCCCATCACATTGACTTAATTGTCTCCGCCAGGCCGAAGGCATGGCGAGAGAGTATGTTTTACCCTCCGTCCGTCCGTCCGTCCGTCCGTGTGTGTGTGTGTCCCTCCTGTCTGTGTGTTACCAGCTAATCTCCGGCACCGTTGGCCCGTTCGCTCCGAAACTGTGCACACACACTCCCTGGATGCCAATTCAGAACCTCTGCCCCAATGTTTTCACATGAGCCTGTTATAGCGCCACCAGGAGGTTGATTTGTGCATTTTTACATTACTCCTACAGATTTTATCCAAACGTCATGCAAATCAGTACACAGTATCTCTATAGTCATGTGATCAACACGGATCTGTCCGATTTCCCATATTCCATCCTCATTGCCTATGGTTGGCTTCCAAAGTTTGCAGGATCGGTCCGTTTTGACCAAAAAGCCTCAAACTATGCACGCAGCTTGCGATTTCCGTGAAATTTCACACGCACATTCCCACTAGGCCGAGGAAGAAATGCCACCCTTTTCACATTGGCCTGTTATAGCGCCACCAGCAGGTCTAATTTAGCAAAACACATTTTTGGAACAAAATGCCTCAAATCATGAATGCAGTGTCTGATTGCCGTGAAAGACCTAAGAATAAATGACACCCTTTTCACACTGGCCTATTATAGCGCCACCAGGAGGCCAGAATAACGTACCTGACCTGGCGGAGACCTGTGCTCCGAGGAGCACTTTTTCTAGTTTTAAACATGATTCAGAACAAGAGAGACCTGAAAGTTAGCCACTTCGCTTGTTGACAAAAAGTGTAAACACCATTTGACCATTTATCTTGAGATCGTAGCATATTGATTTTCCTTCATTTCCAAGCAGATCGGGAAATGTGTGAAATCTCCCACATTTTCTACATTTACCATAACATACCATACTGTACGCTCTTATGCATCTCCACTGAGCAGAAGTTATGTTAAAGAGCTTGTTGATAACTAAGAGGCATAACGCTTTTCATGTGCAGGCGCACCGTGGGATCAAAGGCGTTGTGAGGGACCTGCAGGGGCGTGCTGTTCCCAATGCCATCATCTCTGTTGAGGGAATCAACCATGATATACGCACAGGTACTTCACTTCATCACATATTAGCTATACACCGTTATTAAACCTGAACCTGTTATAACTTCAGCCAGGTTCACGGCTTAATGACTACCCAGTGAATCTCTGACATCATATTGATGACATTGATGAAGGATGACAGTTTAAAAAAAAGAAATTTGGCGCTAGTCTGTGTAGTGGTTTGCGTGATTAACTGTGGACAAACATGGAAGGATGGATTTACAGAAATCTGAAGGACATACTGTACATACGGGGGACATACGTCTAGATGGCTCCCCCCTTAGGCGCCACACCATAAGAATTTATTTATTTAATTCATGCAAAGAACAGCAAAACAAACACAATTAATGTGTTCACAGCAAAAAAAACAGTGTCCAGTTTGCAGAATGCGGATGTTATTTGTCTTGTGTTCGTGAAAAGGTATGTGAGTAAGCTTATATTTTTGCAATGAAAGCAGCGGGAGCTACAGTACCCCGGGGCGTAAGTGATTCCCACGACTCTTCATTTGAGCTTATTTCCTCTGGATGAGTCACTTTCAAGCAACCAACAGAGCATTCCGAGCCCCTAGGATACAGGAAGGAGCAGCATAGAGCACTTAACAACACTTAACAGTTGATGCAAATACATTGCTCGTTCAGTTTTAATCACCCTACAACGTCAGACTGAATTAAACATGTGCATTTCTTTTTGGGAAATGTAGACTATCCAATGTTTGGAATTTATGTTTGATCATCACAATTTAACAATAATATATATATATATATTTTTTTAAAGCTTGTTAACCATTAACCTGGTGTCCCTATTTTGGTCAAATTTGTCAATATTTGGTATTTGTTAGCATCTTTTAATTACAATTTTGAAAATAGCAGTTAGCTTGCAGATCAGCAATTTTGGTATGAAAAAGTATATAACATTGATTGAATACTTTATTTAAAAGTTTGCACAAGAAAGTACAGTTCAAATACAAGGTCAATACAAGGAAATGTGACCCCGCCACCCCAGTTTTTTGTTAGTTTTCTTTTACAAATCAAACTCTACTATATACATTCAGAGCATTCCTAGGATACTGTAAGGAACAGCATAGAACACTTAACAACACTTAGAAGTTGTTGGTATCACACTGACTTTACGGGCAAACCCTCTGAGGTCTCACTCGCACACTGAATTTTGCCATCAAAAGGTGCAGCCTCGAGGTTGTCTTTGCCAATTCATGAAAAATAAATAAATGCTGCCTTCAACGTCAAAATGGTTTTGTACTTAGAGCGTGAAATCGAATGGCCAGCAGGACTTCCAGCCAATAATATTCCTGGAACTTTGCGCGAACCACCGTTTCCTCGGGGAGATCATTATAGCCCCCCCTTCGGCCATCAAGAAAACATGTTGAACTTTTAGAACTTAAAACTCTTAGAACTCTTTCCAACTACCTCCCTACAATAAAACGGGGTCTTGGCTTTGTGTGGGATGGTACCCACACAGCATGACTGTGTACCTTCGTACCTCCAGAAACGACCCCAGCCGCACATAAAAAGATATGACTGGTCCCTCACTCCAAATGAATCATCAGCAGTCGCGGAGCAAAGAGGAGACGGCGAGGGAGTGCGGTGAGATGCACATCAATATGTGAAGGATGTTTACCCAGACTCTGCTCCTGGAATTACAACTCATTAGCATTTTATATTGGCTCGTTTACAGCAACCAATTAGCTTTGCCCTTCTGCTGCACCGGAAAGCGACTGATGCAAATGCAGATGTGCACGTGTCGCCGTCAGGGGCCAGCCGTACATCAACGGCACTGACATGACATGACTTGCCATCATATTTCATTGGGCTCAGCGGTTGTACTGAGGCGCGGTGTGGGCACTGGGTGAACCGATGATCGGGAGGAGGTAAAGCTGTCATTTTTATGACTGAATCGATGGATCACAGTTCACAAGTTCGCTCACACCAACGCCCACGTACCATGCTGGGCAGAGATAAGCCACGTCAACCCAATGACACGATGCAGAGCTATCTTTAAAATAAAAAACTTCTGTGAAATATAGAACTCAAATAGGCCTCTAGGTGCAACCTTTTGTGTACGTTTAGAAGGTAAACCTTTGTATGTACAAGACTAGGCTATAGCTCTGGGTTATTTGTAGATCATATTGTGTGTTTGTTTTGTCATCTGATTATCTCTCACTCGATACTTCTTTGCAGGAAATACTGTAGAGTAGAACCATGTTTCCTTTTTACCATGACTTCAGTTTGTACTAGAGGCTGAAAAAAACCCAGGGGAACAGTCCGACTAAATAATACACTTCAAGCCTATGTGATTATTAGCGCATACAGTACATGTAGGCTTAGTCACCTATAAACAACGAATAAATCAACTCATACACACACACACACACACGCAGGCACACACCCCCGGTCTCTTTCTCATGCACTTGCTCTGATACTGTGTGTGTGTGTGTGTGTGTGTGTGTGTGTGTGTGTGTGTGTGTGTGTGTGTGTGTGTGTGTGTGTGTGTGTGTGTGTGTGTGTGTGTGTGTGTGTGTGTGTGTGTGTGTGTGTGCGTGTGCGTGTGTTCGGGTGTGCGTGTGTTCGGGTGTGCGTGTGTGTGTGTGTGTGTCTGTCTCAGCGGCTGATGGTGACTACTGGCGCCTGCTAAACCCCGGAGAGTACCGAGTCACGGCCAGGGCAGATGGCTACAGCTCTTCCATTAGGAAGTGTGATGTAGGCTACGAGATGGGGGCCACACGGTGCGACTTCGCCATCAGTCGGACGAACCTATCGCGTATCAAGGAGATCATGGAGAGATTCAACAAGCAGCCTCTCAGGTTCTCCGGGAGGCAGCAGCCTCAGCACCAAACCGGCGGGCCCAGACAAAGACGACGCGCGGGGACATAGGGACCTCGTGGGAGGGAGCAGGAGGTAGACGAGGATTCTCTGCTCTCACCATATTGGGCTGTGATCAAGACTCATATAGCCTGGGATTGGAGCCGATTCATACAGACTGTTGATGGAGTTGCTGTTTACGGGCAGGCAACGCGTTGAGATTGGCTGCTGCTTAAAAACCACTTAAACCAGAGGTCTTCAACAGGGGGTCCGGGACCCCTAGGGGGTCCTCAGAGCTACTATAGGGGGTCCGCCAAACCTTTGTGTTTTTTTTAATTAAGCACTTGAACCCTGGCATCCTTATTCTGAGGAGAACTTTAGCCAAAAATAGCCGATCTACAAGCTCACAACGCCTCGCGCTGCGAGGCGTTGTGAGCTTGTAGATCGGCTATTTTTGGTGTAGAGTTTGGTGTAGAGGGAAAAAAGATCAGACCAAGTAAAACAAAAAAAGAGTTTAATCTGCAACACAATTTTATACAATATAGAGGAGGTCCCTGCTTCATCTCTCTCTCAGCTAGGGGGTCCTTGGCCTGAAAACGTTGAAGACCCCTGACTTAAACCCTGTATGCTTTGTTGACTGGGGTCCCCCCATTGGGTCTGTTCTAGGCCCACTCCTTTTTTTTCCCTCTAAACCCCAAATCTCTTTGCCGAAAGTAGCTGATCTACAAGCTTGTAAGCTTGTAGATTCGCTATTTTCGGCGAATGTTCACCTGTTATGACATACCCAGAACAGGGACTCTAGGTCTAGGGTTCATGTGGTTAAAAATGTAATGCTTGTTTTTTGGTTTGGTTTTGCCATGGCATAAGCTCTGTGTAAGTACCTGGTTTTCTTCTCATTTGCTGTCTGACTTTGTTTCACTCAAGGACCATACAGTATACAAAATGTATTAATAATGTGTCCATTGATTCATTCCATTGATCTCATATTCAAGTACACCCTGGGCCCGTCCACTGAATTCAGATACTATACCATACTCTTTGAACTGAACTCTTTGAATATCCAAGTAAAAGTTCCTCTCAAAAACGTTATTTGGTAACCAGAAGAGGAATGACCTTTATATAATAACCCTTACAAGGCGTTACAAAACCTTTTTTACCAGCAGAACTTATACAGTAAAAGCTTCATCCTTACAAGCAGTCCTTTATATTGTTACTTATTGACTCAGTGACATTTTGTCTCTGATTTGTGGTTTTTATACAACACATTACTTTTTGAAAATTATTTAATAAACTATAATGTTTGTCTGAATGGACTTCTTTAACTGACAGCCAAGACTCTCTTTACAAAATGAAGTGCTGCATAAACAGAATTATATCCCTGCCTGCAGCCATGGCACGGTATTGTATAAGTCCTCTGTGTGTGTGTGTGTGTGTGTTTGTGTTTGTGTGTGTGTGTGCGTGCGTGCGTGCGTGCGTGCGTGCGTGCGTGCGTGCGTGTAAAATAACTCGAACAGATGAGAGGGTTTTAATGAGGCTTGGTGAGTAACTTTTGGGTCAAATATGCAACCTAAAATTTACATAAATAACATCTAAGTATGTTTTCACAAGCAAAATTATGCCATCACCATTGAATCAACATCCAGCACACCAGTCTCTATGGTGGCACATTGACCAGAATGACCACCCACAGAACCCATTTAGAACAGAGCAGAACATAATAATTCCCTACGGTAACATAACAACTTGAAACAATAAATTGCTGTTATTGTATATAGTGTGAACGTTTGGTCCATCAGAAATGTTACTACCCTCTGAGAAGTTCAAAAGTACTTTCAATACTCAGGTATTAATGTTCAGTGCAATAAAAATTGTATATACAATCAAGTCCTTGCGCTAAGAAAGAAATGCAGACAAGATTTCATCAGTGTCACAAACATAGAATAGATTTTAAGCTAATTATTTGATTCAATGGTTAAGTCCACATAACCTTATGAGTCTTACTGGCTGTACTTCAGACGTGTAAAGTTCTCAAGTTTAATAGAATACTAATCTAATATGAACAACAGTTACATTGCTTGATTTCAAAGGATAGTTGACTTAATATAAGCCTGTTATATTAACCCTGCAATATACAAATTATTTGTTTTAAATGAAAACTAACCTTTTAATGTAAAGCTGAGGATTAATCTAATCAGTGTGATTGAGAGGAGAGATGATCAGAGGATCAAAGTTTTCACCATCATTATTAAGGCCGGGATTGAACAATGTAACGGTGCAGTCAGTGGAAAAAGTAGATATTAAATCCTCTCTCAACATTATAAAATATGACCTGACACTTCTCAACAAACACTGAAGCTTTTCTCTTACAGGGAGGAGGGTCGAAGGGCTATCAAGAGCCCTGTACTCATTATCATTCCACAACCTTATAGTCCAGTAACCGTTGTTGGGTTTCTGTGTGATTGATCCCTTCCGGTTGATGGATTCTCTAGCCACTCCTATAATAGCCCAGACAGTCTTCCAAACACAGCCAAGGCCAAGCACACCGTCAATATGGAAGGCATAGATGTACCACGCACCGCAAACGACGTCAACAACACAGTGCGTACGTCACTGACGTTCTCTTGGGGAACAGAAACCATTTTTATATATAGGTCTATGACAGCAACAGTTCTGAAAAGCTACATTTACCCTTTGTTTCACTCAAAGATGGGTCAATATATGACACAGCAAAGAAAAAACAAGGTTCCTATCCAGAGAGAGAGCGAGAGAGAGAAAGAAAGAAAAGTAGAAATGGCCATGAGGAATAGGCTTACATAGACAGAGGTGTTTCCCCCATGAACCACTACAGCCACTCTGCCACATATCACAACTTTCAACAGCAGCTTTATGTCTAAGCCCAAAACCTCTAGCTTCAACTTACAACAGAAATAGCAACCTCACAATAATTGAAGTGACCAAGAGCCACAGTATACTGTACACACATACTGCTCCCTGTTACAACTCACTACCTTCAATGGCAGACTCCAACACAACATACAAACAGATTCACATCAGCATTCAATTCCAGAGCCAGAAACAGCCACTGCATGTTTCATTGCCACCCATTCGTTGGGTCCAAAAATGACAGCAAATAGTACAACAGCTGGAATCACATACAGCATACAACACAAGCAGCAGCAGCAGCGAATCAAAAAGTTCCTACCTTGAGCCGTCTTCTATTTGACTTCATCAGTTGTGTAAGTGATGGCCAGGGTCAAACTTTGGAACCCATGGATGGAGAGATACAGTAGAGCCCTCTTCACTCTAGTTCATCCCCGGATGAACCCAGCTCCAGCAGCGTCTGCAGTCTCGTCGATCCTCAATACATCTGGCTAGCTCGCCCGTACTTTCCTCCCCTGCTGGGAGTTACTGGTGTCAATGGCAGTAATAATAATAATAATAATACCTGGAATTTGTATAGCGCTTTTCAAAGTCGCTTTACGTGTGTGTGTGTGGGGGGGGGAAAAAAAAAACAGAGAACAACCTTATTAGGAAAAGACTGTATTCTGTCACAACATACTGAGTATTCCAGAGCCAGATACAGTCACTGAACAGGCCGCACGGCAAAGTCAGTTTTAATTTGGATAGTTGTCAGATATTCAACCACCGTCTAGTACATTTGTGATTTGTATTTTCAATTGCTTCAAAACAAATGAGATATTTACTTTACTTTACTTTATTATGGATCCCAATTAGCTCTTGCCTAAGCATGGTTATTCTTCCTGGGCTCCGTCACACCCAAATACACAACATTATCAGATATTGACGCTCAACAAACTCTAAATTGTGCAGGGGGTTGTATGAGCAGTGAGCACAGACACCCTTTGGATTTCTCATAAAATATTTTGAATATTTTACATGAATATAGTATTTTTACATTTTATGCTTTTATTACTATAAATTGTGTAATAATTACTGCCATACCAGTAGAACTGCACTTACAAAAGAAAACAATAATGCCTAGATTGAGCAGAGTAGCCTACTTTTTATACAGCTACAGTAGACATAGGCTATGTAGATAGATATGTATATGACCTTTCTTTCAATGGTCAAGTGACAAGGGTTGTAAAATCATGCTTCTTCCAGCTCAGAAACATTGCTAAAATCGAGTCCTTCTTTTTTGTTATGATAATTTGCAGCTTGAAAAAGTCATTCATGCATACTTTAATTTCATCAAACAAATAAAAAGTAGAATAGGAAAAATGTGTCTCTTCTCTCTTCCCTTCACATTATATTTTACACATTATAAAAGGGAGCTACACCTACAAATCTGACAACTAGGGCAGTGGTTCTCAACCTTTTAAGGCTGTGACCCCCCCAAAATAATCATATTTGAACTGGGGACGCCCCCAAAATATTCATATTTGAACTGGGGACCCCCACCCTGACAAGCACTTGGAATTGTAGGAGTTGAGGCATTACATTTAGTTTGACTAGTTTGATAAATATTGTGAAAGTAGCAGATCTACAAGCTCACCATTGTGAGCTTGTAGATCTGCTATTTTCACAATTGGTGCCTCTTCCTTACATTATTTGACAATTTGCCCAATGTTTGACCCGTTTTTATAGGATAGTATTGAAAAGGTCTTAAAATTCCTCAAATTGTCACTTCACTGTCATCCCGCCCAAAAAAAAATCATGTGGGGACCACCCTGGGGGTCCCGAACCCACAGGTTGAGAACCACTCAACTAGGGTATGCCTTAAAATAAATTGAGAGATTAAATATAAAGCGACATTACACAGAGTTCTGTTCTATTGCATGTAAATTAACTCACCTGTGGTGAATAGTTGGAAAGCCCATAGAAGCCCGCTTTGCGGCGAGATCAAAGCGCCGTCTTCTACACTCTGGTTGGAAACAAAACAAAACGACCAACGCAGTTTGTCACAACGAGTCTCTCAGCTGTCACAGGTGTGTGACTCAGCAGTATTAACTTCCTGACAACACTGACAGCTCCATTCAACTTCCCTGAGGTGGAACGTTACATTACAAGTTGTTTATTTCACTTTATTTACCTCAAACATAACAGAGCTTGTGAGTTGTTGTGACAGTCAGCCTGTTTGCAGCAGGTGTTGGGGTAAGGGGGGCGGGGCTACCGGAGGAGTTTAAAGAGCCCGCGTGAAGAGGGAGTGTTGCCAGATTTTGTGAGAGAAATAAGCAACATCTGTCTAGGAAGCCCACAAGAAGCGACTATATGCACTTTAAACCTATATACTGTACGCATCGGCTATTTCAAAAATACATAAAATGTGGAATATTTGGAAGATTTTTGAAACATTCTAACAACACAAATGGTAAAGGGCTGCCTGCTGGCACAAAACATTTTCAGATGGGGGTTAGAGACAAATACAGATTAATTTGGGGGTCCATGACATGAAAATATTTGAGAACCACTGCTTTAAATAATAGTTAAAAGAAATTGGAAGCAAGCCCAAAGAAGCAACTACACTTTAGAAACAAGCCCCAAAAAACGCAACCAGCTACTTTTTTTATTTTTATATTTGAACTGTTTGGTGCTACTATATATAACTATTAATTGAATACCAAGGACCTCAATGGAAACAAGACCACAAGGACTTTTTTGGACGGACCTTTTAGTCAAAGTATTTTAACTGTAATTGTAATGTTTTTAAAAATGTTGCCTAATAAAATATTCAAACCAATATTTACACGCAACTTAACTGAAAAAGAAGCCCAAAGTCGCTTATAATAATCAGACATGGCAACACAATAACCTGCTTTCACAGAGTGTTTACTTTCTAGGGAGTATCTGACAATAAACACATTATTTTGTGTCTCATCTCACCGTTTTGCTTTTTTTGTTTAGTTTGGAAGACTATATTGCCCTTCCGGATGTTGCCTCCAGATGTCAAGCAAGCACATTTTAGATTAAAGGCAGGGTAAGGGATTTTCTTTGGTTAAAATAAGCGTTAAATAACTATGTATTCTGATAGTAAGTAAGCCTTGCCGAGCCCTGAGGCCCATAGGGCAGGAGCCTATCTCCTGTTTCCTTATCGTGAGGCAGCTTGAGCTTGATGTACAAGTACACCCCCTGGTCATGACGCTAGTATGTCGCAGGGACTTACCCCCAATCCAACCCTTGATGCTGAGTGCCAAGCAGGGAGGCATTGGGTCCCATTTTTTGGAGTCTTTGGTATGACCCGGCTAGGGATCGAACCCTGACCTCCCAGTCTCAGTGTGGACACTCTCACCACAAGGCCACTGAGCTGATAGTACTCAATGCTATAAAGTGTTTGTTCAGAAACAGGAGTCTTCATTTCCCTCCAGCTCTTTATTAAACAGAAAATGCATTTTCAGGTCGGGATACCAATTTTATCCAATCAGGATAGAGGAAACAGATTAACTGAAAAGGTTGCATGACACCACTTCAACCTAGGTGACATAGATAACTTTATTATGTCATATTCATGGTCAGATTATTAGAACCCCACATCCCCCCCTTAGTGGAGTAAGCCTGACACAAGTATAGTAAAGTGTAATGCATTGGTTTAAATGATTCACAAACGTGCATCTTCTTTTTCGTACATGTTTGTTTCAATTTGAAGACAGTGAAACTCATTCTGACCCATACCCAAGGGCTGTGAAAGAGGCCGAATGTGACATTACACTGCATGTGTGTGGCATTGCATCAACTGTAGCCTACAAGGCATTTGTGTATACGTGTTGATAATGTGTTTTTAGATAACTCTGTGTTTCACAATGCGTTATTAGTATGCCCATCTTTGCCAGGTTATTGCGTTGACAACGGAGCAAATGTAAAGTCCATATATTATATGGGCATATCTGCACGCCCGCCACAGATGTGCCACTTTATAATTGTAGATATACTTGCAACCCAGATTATGAGTCTAAACTTGGTGTTAAACTTTCTGGCATGTTGTTTTATTCTAGGATCTAGGTCAGGGGTTTTCAACCAGTGGTCCGGGGACCACCAGTGGTCCTTGAGGGGGTTCCATAGTTAGCAATCAAATTGACCCTTATATGTCTGTAACTCTGAGAGTGTACAAATGGAACCAAATGGACCCGTTAGGGTCCATTTGGTTCCATTTGTACACTCTCAGAGTTAAATACTGATGATGGTGATACAGTGTAGATTGGGACCCCCAAGAAATCAAAATGGTTGAGTCCCTGGCATATCTTTTCAAATGGGGGTCCCTGGGCTAATATTTGTCAATTTGGGGGTCCTTGACGCGAAAAAGGTTGAAAACCACTGATCTAGGTGGCCACACACACACACACACACACACACACACACACACACACACACACACACACACGCACACGCACCGCACACATGCGCGCACACGCACACGCACACGCACACGCACCCACACACACACACACACAGTCACACAGTGATTTTCCAAAACTTTTCAACCCAAGTCTCATCATGGTACCAGGTCGGCAGCAGGAATCTCTTATGCTCCAGTTTGAGCTCCAGCCCATATTATCTCCCATATGGGTTGCATAAGATTCCTGGAAGGAGGTGGGGCGTGCCGTGGAGGATGCTGGTGGCGGAGGATGAGCGCTGAAACCCCTGTCTGCTGGTGTAGCTGTGCAAAAAAAGACACTGCAGGGAACAGCTGACCCCTGCGCCTGCATGCAGTTCAAAGGCCAGCGCTTCCTTCAGAAGTCTGTCCAACCTTTGAAGTGTGGTGCATGGTTCTGTCTGGATATCACAGGAGCGGAGTGGCAAGAAGCAGCGTTCAACCAGCTCTTAACCTCCCTCTCAACCAGCGCTGCTGAGCTGCTAAAGCAGATTAGGCTCATGGTGGGCTCGAGCAGACTTGAAGGACATCAAAGGGGACAGATCAACAAACAGAGGGAGGACGCTCTTGGGGGAAAACGTTGTGTAATTATATCCTACATGGTATATTGCAAGCGTAATAATCCATATTATGTGCATGCTGCGTGCGTGCTGTCCTTTAGGCCCAAGGGAGTATTATTATATTAATGTAAAAAGTAACGATGTCTGCATGTATAATAAACTTGGTCTCCTTTGCTGAAAATAGCCGATCTAGAAGCTCACAACGTTTCGTGTGCAAGTTTGTAAATCTGCTGTTTTGTCCAAATGTTTGCGTATTATCACTGAATGTGTCACATTATGACATTTCCAAAATACGGATGTTAGGGTTCATGTGGTTAACATGTTCTTTGAATGGCAGCTGTGATGATATATAACACCTCAGAGAACTAATGAAGCACCACCATTTGTGTGATTACAATGTGCATTTAAGGATACTTCAGCACAACTTGAGGACAACATGATGAACCATGCAGGTCCACGCAGCAACCACTACAATCACTCTGATTGCTTGACCATTGCTTGTCCAAGCAATCAGGGAGACGGAAAACTCTGCTGAGGGGAAGAGGGAATGTTTGGTGATCAGTATGCTACTGTGGTCTGTTAATGGTGGTGGTTGGTGAGTCATTAAACATTTACTTTCAAAGTTCTTCTTTGAAAAGTACTTTTACTTTGAAAGCGCTTGTGAAAGGTGCGCATCACGTCTTATAGCATAGACTCAAGGGCATGACTTTTTTTCCTATCGATTAGTCACCCCATGGAGACTTGAATTCATGGATATGTTTTTGTTTTATGTCGCATTCCTAAGCCAATATATTTGATGACCGGCAGCGGTTCCGGTAGGAGACACAAAGAGTCTCCTACAGGAACCACTGCCTACCGGTCCGCTGGTCATCAAATTCTTGGCTTAGGAATGCAACAAAAACAAAAAGATATCCATGAATTCATCCATGAAGTCACCCTTGAATATTCCTATTCAAGGGTGACTAATCAATAGAGAAAAAAAGGCATTTTGGGGGTGAACTATCCCTTTAAGTGTGTTCTGTGCTGGAACGTCTCAAAATTGGAATCTCAAGAGCCATAAAATATGGAATTGTCCATGTCATTTAAATGCATGAGTTGTTGGAGCTTTGTCAAGCCCTGAAGATATTTGTTGGGAGATGCTGAGGGAGAATTCACATTAACATTTCGAAAACATGTTTATCTGAGCAAAACAGTTTGTTACAGTTTGTCTCTGTGGGCAGTTCAATTTGTTGTTTTTGCTGAATGCCAACTGCCAAAAGAGAAAACTTTTCTCCATCGAATGTATCCCCCATTGTTGTATGTGTCTGGTTATTTCATACTTAATAGTTTATATATAAGCCTTTCCATGTGTCTCAAAAGAATTGTATTCTTAAACTATGGCGCATGAAATCACCTCACAACAGAAAGCACAAGTGTGAACCAAATCATTTGGCCATGACTTTCCTGCAGGGAGTATGTGTCTCATCTTGCAATGGAAAATTGATCTGTTTAACCACTTTCATCCTGGCGTCCCTGTTTGGGCATATCAACTAATTATAGGCATTTTTCAATTGTTTTCTTTTCTTTCATTCTTTTCTTATTAAAAGAAAGACAAACAAAATCCAAGGTTTTTCAAAGATAGCGTGTTTACAAGTTCACAATGCATTACAACGTGATGCAATACGAGCTTGGAGATCTTATATGTTTGCTGTTCGTTATACGACAAAGTGGTTAAAACTTAAGTATAAAGAAATAATGAAAAGCACTCATCGTTTTTAAGAACGTGGACTTTTGTTGTTTTGAATTCCATACAAGTCGTTGCTCCTATAGTCACAAAGGGTTTATTTTTAAGGCGACGGTGACATTTGCTTTCCTCTCTGAGGTGTAGTTGTTTCACACCTGAGGGGCCGGGTCAGTCGACCCTGCAGGTTGAAAAACAACAACTGCTCCAGCCACACAGGTAGCATCTAAGTGATGATTAAGCCATTCTATCCGGGAACGCATCTGTGTAACTTTAGATTTCTTTGGCTATATGTGTTTAAAGCGAACATTTTTAACTCCCATCTGTGCTTCTGGGGGGGGGGGGGTCCCTGGAACAACATATTTTGAGATGGGGGTCCGCGGCCAAATACATATTTTGGGGGTCCTTGACATTGAAAAGTTGGAACACCACTGATATAGCAACATACTCTTAAGTTTTAGAAAACATTTTAGATTATAGCACTCGGTGCCGCACTATGAGCTTGTATATCTGCTATTTTTTAATAGCCAAAGAAATCTAAAATCTAAAAGAGAGATGTGTTCACGTATTGAATGGGTTAAGTCATGTCTTGTGGCCAGTGGCCCCTGAAGGGGAATCTCCAGCCTCTGTGGTGAGAATCTGTGTTCAAAATCACAGTCATTTGCAGCCAAGCCTTCCTAAGCCAGCCACAGTCACAGGTTTCATTACCACCTGCATTGTGGTGTGAACCGGGGGAGGGAGAAAAAAGAAAGAAAAAGCTTTTCCTTTGCACAAAGCATGTCTAGAAAATACCACCTGAATGGCTGCGAAAGGCCGAAGCTCTCATGTCTCCCACCCACACTCTTCACTTTCCATTCCACATATATTCCCTGAACCTGAAAGGGGAAAAAGAATGGAGGTAAAAGACATAATTATGCTTTCTCCTGTGTGTCACCATGGATACACTGCAGAGGTGAATTCTGGGCTATCAAACATAACAAACAAAATGTTTTAGGGGCTTTTATTACAGAGAGTAATAAGAAGCAGCTTTGAATGTTAAGTATTTACATATGTAGTAAAGACAGCATTGGACTACTCAGATAAAAGCACAAAAACGGTCTATTTTAATAATCATCATCACCTTTCCTCCTTCATAATCACTCTTACAATCACCATGAGAATTACCCTCTCCATTGCTTCATAGTACCATCAGCGGGATTATGATTATCATCATCCTTATAATTGCCATTGTCACCCCAACTCAGTTGGAACACCATAGTCCTCATCATCGTAGCAGCATCGGCAGCAGTATCAAGCCAACCAGGTAGAATAAATAAAGATGTACCAGTACATAAATAAATTAAACCAAAATGAAAATAAAAAATAAAAAATCAACCTCTGTGAAGCATAAAGTCAACATCTGTAATAAAATGAGGTATATACCACTCAATCCAGTGTCAACTATATCAACAATAATCAAAGTGTAATACTGTAATGCATTAGAAGCAGCACATTCTTTAACACCTTAACAAATACAGTATTGTCATAAATTACATGTATATCAAAAGACACAAAAATACTTTAATCACATATTTGACATAAATCTGTCTCCATTTGTTTTTTTGTGTGTGTGTTTGTTTGTCTTAGTTTTCATATATTGTATTCGTATTCACCAACTATTGACACATTAGTAACCATATTTATCATTAATGAGAAAAATAACTCTATTCTATATCAGTGCAAAACATCAGCAAGAAATTGCCATGGTAAAGCAGAATGGGAAAAGAGAAAACAGATTCTGTTCAATGCTAATGAAGGGAAATTAATAAGGCAATGACAGGCTCTATCTACTGTAATCTCTCAACTCAATGTCTGTAAGGATTTCAATATAGATTTCTCCTCCATTTCTCCCCATTTCTATTCATCTCTGAATGAAAATGGTACAGCTATATATATAACATAATTTAAGGCATTTTCTTTGTCTTGGATGGTTATACTGTACACAGTAGTACTGTGGAACTCATCCCTATAACTATAGTACAATTACATATGGGCCATGAGGATAAAAACTAATGTAAGACAGATACCATTATGTGGATTTATTATCAAGTAATGTGAATTTCAGTTTTTCGAGCACTGTGGAAATCATTATGATGCCACATTCCATGATATATAGCCTGTATTGTAGCTACTGATCCTTGCCTCACTGGGCATTAGGGTTGTGTAAATTACTTTGGCACGTTGCATGTTTAAGTAGCTCCATAAAAAACAATTGACTGTCTTGACCATTTGAATGCATTCTGTATTACCATACTATTATCCCAATGCCACTCAATTTGTGTCTAAACTGAAAACCAGGTAGGTGAGAAATGAAAATATTGGCAGATATATTCTGCATATTGATTTCTCAAGGCTTAAAGGCTGTGAATATTCTAAACACCCACTCTATTTAAATCAACTCTTTAACAATCAAAGCCCAATCACAAAGCCCTTTGATACGGAGACATACGGAGACACTCCTCTGGCACGGAAAAATGAAAGAGTAAATAAAACAGAAGTGGCATGATGGCGGGTAGGATTAAACCTTGTCAATCATCAGATGCCTAGGACTTAGCTGTCTCCGAGGAATGTTTGTAAAGTACTGTACAACTAATTGAGCTAAATAAATATGTACAAAGTCTGCGTTCATTATGAGAATTAGAGTTGAGAGGCGGCATCGGAGGCTACGTCTAATTAAAAGCTGCATAATGACCAGATTATGCATAAAACTAATAACGCTACAGTAATGATAGCAAACATGTTAGTTTTGATTGAAGTTTCCGTTGCGGGGAGCCACCTGGCTCCATTAAGCTTGATTCATAATTCATCGCACGGCGGTGGCGCACAAGACCGCGATTCCTAATCAATGCTCCATCGTATGTAAGGTGGCACGCGCCGAAAATAGCCGATCCACAAGCTCACAACAAGTCGCATCCGACACAGTCGTACATGTGGTTGCCCATGGAGGCAAAGAAGACCGCGAATGAGAACAAATAGTACATTTTTCTTTTAAAGTCAGTGTAGCCAAGATGGCGAGAAATAGAGGAGTCGTTCTTCTCGATCTGTCCTCCCTGTGGAGCAGAAGCACAAGGCGAGTGCTGTCAATTAAACTCCACTTGACCATACAACCTGAGGGGCACACGTCAGTGAAGACAGCATGGCAGAGCTGGTTTGATGGACCATTTTCCCATTAAAAGTGCACTGGACCAATAAGACCTTCAGCTGGACATTGAGAGCGCACACGTGTGCACGCACACGCACACGCAAGCACACACACACACACACACACACACACACACACACACACACAGACACACACGGCTCATTGACGAAAGACTTTGTTCGCAAAGAATCACTTCCATGCTCCACGGTTAGGCCTTGTGTAAAATAGTTGACATACCACAAAATTATGAAACCGACTGAACAGTTCTGAGGCATGCTCTTCAGCAGCGTGCCTCAAATACCAGATTTCTGCATTATATAATTAATGGACTGACTTCAAGTTTGTATCAAGTTGGGAGTTATGCTACTTTTCAATGCTACTTTTTTCAGTACATCACACTTAAACTATTTATCCGGCATCATGAACAGTGCTCTGTGATGAAACAGCACCTGTTCCTTTTCAGATGTACTAAGAACACACGTCGGTGCATTGAAATAACTATCGAGGTAACCACAACACAAACAGACTGCTACAAACCTGAAGAGCTACCCTAATTACAATAATGAGCTCATAAGTTTGTTGTTCTTCAATGGGTGACACCATCTGTCTCTCCAAGTGGAGGTGAAACATAGCAGGTTTCCTGTATAACCACCTCACAACAAGTTCACTGCACCAATTCTGTTCTGCGCACGCGCCACAGACAAGCACAAGTTAATATTCCTTCATGTAGGAGTCGAACAGTGCTGTCCAAATCTTGTATGAGAGTCACGACATTAGCATAGACTCCCATTGCAAGAATGGAATGCGGAAATGCTCTGTCTATCTCAATGAGGAAGTTCCAATGTTTGGAACTACAGCCCATGGCAGCCCGCTTTGCGGCGAGATCAAAGCGTGACGGAACTCTCTCTGTCTATGGGTCTGGTCCAAACAAAGTTGTTGTGGGATTTGCTGTGGGAACAGCTCATATTTATCCCCTCCTTCGCCGGAGATACATCAGTCACACGCCCCCGTCATCATGACAGCTGCCATGTTCAACCCTCAGACCATATCCCACCGCTGAGCGCTCTGTCACTCCACTGCCTGTATGCTGTTCCCTGGGTTCTCGTGGCCTCGTCCGGAGGCGTTCAAAGAGCTACGCTTCAGTACCCTGTTGATGATGTCGCTGCACGTCTTCCTGTACTGGTGTCGGAGCAGGGAGTACACGAAGGGGTCACACGCTGCCTTGCTGTAGGCCAAACACTTGGAGACGATTCCCCAGTGAGGGTTGATAGGCACGGACGGAAATAACTCCACAATCCTGCAGGCAAAGCAGAAAGCAGAGAGACAAAATGAAAATGCATGTAAAAGACAAGAATGGCTCTGGCAGTGGACATAATGTGAGAATAGAAATACTAATGCAAGTAGACTAAAACGTGAATTAATGATCTATAGCGTGAGTAGTTCATCCAAAAAAAACAGTTATTTTCTATCAATTACACATCCCGTGAAGCATTGAATTCATGGAGATGTTTTAGTTTTTGTCGCATTCCTAAATCAATAATTTGATGATCGGCGAAAAGATCAAGTCTCCTACCGGAGAGAAAACAAAAAAAAATCACTATTAATTCAATGCTTCATGGGGTGTGTAATTGATAGGAAATAAGTATTTTTTAAGGTGAACTACTCCTTTCACATGTGTGATTGTTGCACCTCTTTCCTTCCTTATTCCTTTACTCTTGTTTTAATTAAAGATGTCTAAGATGTCTATCCTCAGAGGCAAGTGTTATCAACTAGCCCCTGAAGGCATCTCGATATCTCACCCTACAAAAATGTCTCTATAAACAATTGACTGTACGCTAAACATGACACTCCAAAAGCTCTCTCTCTCCACCAAAAGGCCCCGGGCTGGGGGAACCAAGAGGGCTCACACAAGAATGAAAGAGCGTCTGGCGGCCGACCTCCGCTGTCAGGCACGCTTCTTCTCTCATTTTAATGGCGCAGTTCAATGTTCTGCTTCTTTGTCTGGTATTTTAATTTAAGTTCTTCTAGGGGGCAATTCATTTCTTCAATCCTTTTGTTTGCAATGATGTGTTTAATGGGCTGCTTTTGCAATTTAACTACGAATGCAGCGTGAATGTTTTAAGTGTATGCTTGAATGAATGACACTTGCATTTGTATTGCGCTTTTCCCCTTCAGTACCCTAAGCATGCACGATGTCTGAAGTGTTTTATCACCCACTCTGCTGTGTAGCAATGAAAGATAATTATTTTCTGTTTCCAGGGCTTAAAGCCACAATCCATATGTTTTATTTCCATTGTCTCCTCTCCCAACGGATAGAGGTAATTGCAACGACGTCCGAAGTGCGATAAAGATGGTGGTGCGTCTGATCCGGCGAGCTGTGTTTTTCAAATAACTTTATCGACATTGTCAACCAGTAGGCGTAGGCTACTACAAGACACTACACTCATTACATACATTTCTCAATGGGCAGGGAGGCCACTTCCAACCACTACAGATGTGATAGATATCATATTTTAATAACGTACTCTAGCATACAGATTTATGTTAAAATAAGATTTTATTCATTGAAATAAATCCTGGATTGTAGGCTATATTCAGTACATTTCACACTGTGTCCATATAGAACAACAAGTTGTATTAAAATAGAATAGCAGAAGCCTTGAGATCAGTCTTGAATATAGGTAAGTAATGTGAAAAAGACATTTATTGTGTGCTGGCTGTTTTCTCAGTTTCACGATATTGTTGAGCCGTGCACCTTGAGAGTTTTGTTTAGTCTGGAGTGTTGCGGGCGTTCTGCTTTGCAGCGCTTTCTCTCAATCGGTCTTGAATATAAAATATGACTTGAAACAATACAATCATAAAATAGTCTTCTAATAACTTTTAATGGCACAAGAACAATGACTTTATTTTACAGGAGGTCATTGTTATCATTATTCCATGGCAATCTAATGACGCCTATGCACTTGATACGACTTACATCTTGTTGTTGTCAATACATCATGTTAATTATTGATACGAGATGCAGCTGTCTACAGTAAGGTCATCCTTATTCTTATCCTATGACGTTCTGTTCTTTCTATATCTCATAGCTTCTGGTCACGTCATGTGTCCAGCCCTATATATGCATTTCCTTGTGTGTAATAAACTTGTGAACCTGTCGCGTGATACTGCCTACGTGTGATCTTGTTCTCCACCGTGGAGAACAAACATGTTAATTATACATGTTGACTACAAATGCGTGCATTCACTACAAATGCATTCAAAACAACTTTACATCAGGGGTGTAAATGCTGTGCAAACGTTGAATTTATTTACTTTTCCTTTACTAGGCCTCAATGCTGTAAGAGTTAATCATCTGAGTAATTACCTAATTGTATGAATGGAAATCAAAGTCATCATGTCACAACATTGCAATGTCAAAGTCCTGCTCAGATTATAACACATAGTTGGGAGAGCAAGCATGTTTCAATGAACCCAAGCTAAAAAAAAGACTGGCTTGTGAACGTATAGAAGTATACACCAACTTATGTCTGCAGTGATGTTTGTTTAGCAACTTCAACAAACAAAAATTCAGAAAGTTGAAGGCATAAACAAAACCAGTCTGCCTTGCAAGAGGACAAAGTGCTTCAACAGCTATGACAGACGGTGTGGAAACTTGAGGAGAGAAAAACAACAACATAACTGACAATAACAATTAAGCAATTCATTTGTCAGAACATAAAGGGTGCACCGTGCACATATTAAGGATTTTGTGTTCACCCATTGCAAGTCAATTACAGTAGGGTGCTGTTTTCAAACTTCTATGATTTGTTTAATGCAGCTACAACAACATTTTGTTTCGACTGTTACCCACTCATTTTCTTGACTGTTGTACTGATCCAGAGGTTTGCAAGACTAGCTCCAGACACACACACACACACACACACACGCACACGCACGCACACGCACGCACACGCACGCACGCACGCACACGCACGTACGCACACACAGACACACACAGACACACAGACACACAGAGAGAGAAACAGAGACCCTCTCATAGACGGCTAGACTCTTTCTTGCTGAGCCACACCGTAAAAAAAGATGCTCTGCCATGCACCTGACAATTCAATTGTTGTGAACTTCTTGCCTATTGATATCATGCTCATTCAAAAGGGTATGTGACACCGTTAGCGGTCACTTGGCCACCGTGGTAACTGGTAAAGGCAGTTAAAAGACATCAAGTAAATGTCTCAGCCAGCAGATAAGCTCTATAAGCTCACAATGCATTGCATCATGACACATTATGAGCGTGTAGATATGCTATTTTCTGTGTGCAACACTGGCACACAACTTAGTATGAATAATCTGTATCCCTAATACTATGACAGGACCCTGTCTACTACTATTTATTTAAGAATATCACCATTTGTAATGTCACTATAATTCTTCTTGGAAATGGCAAGATTACACCACTTACCTTGTCTTTAGTTTACCCTCCAACTGTGAAAAATGTCCTTAGTGACGAGTATTTCTGGATTCCATTTCTAGGACTAAGAGTCAAAAATAACAGACAAAGAAGAGACCTAATAGGTGAGCTCAGCTGGAGGGCTACCGTTAATCTTGGTGCTTTAGCTTGGTGCAATTTCCAAAATCATCATAAAATGATTGACTGTACAGTAACTTAACTTGCCACCATACAATTAAAAGTATTCTAACACATATAGCCTTTTTACTTATGAGGTCAAGTATCATAACACTTCATAATTACTGGTCACTCACAGACTTTTACTTTTATCCAGGATCATTTACTATAATCTTCATAGCTGTAATACATTATAATGCATCATTGTGTGATTATAAGTCACTATAAGTGATCATCATCACTTTAATTTAAGTGAAACAATAGCATAAAATCTATGCAAGAACAAATAATATTTCTGCCTAAGAATGTCATTACTTAAAGCACCCAATGACAACGTTATTTATAATCACACTATATTGCACCAAGCTGAGACTGCCAGAGCTGCGTCCTGTCTACCCTGCTATATGGTTCTGAATGTTGGAGAACAACAGAAAATGATCTCCACAAACTGTCAACCTTACACACCAAAGGCCTACGGGAAATACAGCGAATATTGTGGCCCAAAACCATCTCCAATCAACACCTTCTTAGATTGTGTACCCAGGAAAACATAGCTACCATCCTTATGAGAAGGCGGTGGAAATGGATTGGGCATGTAATCCAGAAAGCAGGACAACATCACCCTAACTGCCCTTCACTGGACACCAGACGGTAAACGTAAAAGAGACCGACCCAAGAACACCTGGTGTAGGACAGTGGAGAGAGAGCTGAAGACCCTGCATCACACCTGGGGTTCTATAAAGATGCTGGCCCAGAACAGACAGGAGTGGAGATCCTTTGTTGCGGCCCTACATGCCAGCCGGCATAAAGGGCAGTAAGTAAGTAAGTAGTATATTGCAACACTGAAAATAATACATTTATATGATTATTATAAATGCATTACAACTAAAGAAATTATAATACACCATGATCATTGCCCAAATGTCTGTGAGTGTCCAGCAATTTTTAAGTTTTTCAATACTTGACCTTATAAGTCATTATAAAATGTTTATAATAAGCATGAGTATTTATGAGCATTATAATCTGATCATAATGCACAGAGCTTCATAGGAAGTGTTACGTGGATATTCTACACTGCTATACTCAGTGTAAGTGGATTGATTCATTGGTTTTAGTTTGTGGTGATGAGGTTGGTCAGAAGGGCCATATGGGACTTTCTGTATCCCCCCAGTCCCCAGTCCCTATAGAATCAGTTCTGTCCTTCCTCATTTAATATCCTGAAAAGACTATCCCTTTAAACCACTGGAGCTTTAGGTTGCATCAATCCCCTTTGGACAGAAGGTAGGCAGCTGTCCACAGTGGGCACTGTCTCCTCCCTGTCTGATGTATACATTTTTTTGGCTTATGAGGCTGTTCTTCATCTGCACTGAAGCTCCCCTGCTCCCATTTCTCCGGTTGCAGCCATTTCTGCCGCAGCAGAACTTTTTCTCTCAGAAAAGAACGAGTCAGTCCCACCGGGAGAACTAGAACAAACACATCTAAGCAGTGGAGGGTGTCTAGAAAGCAACCAATTATCATTTAACACAGTGCGTGACTCAGGAATAAAAGCCATATCTTTTCAGATGAAGACAATGAGGCCAACAACGAGACATGCATATTCATGATGTGCCCAACAGTGACAAAATTACTTGCTACATTCATCTGACTTTTATCTGCTTACTGTCTAATCAAATTAAATAAGACGCCTACAGCGCCTTTCACACATACTGTACTTGCAGTAGACTAAACTTGTGAAACTAGTCAACACAGTTGTGTCTTGATCAACAAGAGACAGTTAAAAATCTTTATGATTATTGCAAATAAATAATGCTACCAATTCCCTACATTCCCTCCTACTTCCCTATTATAAGCCTCATTAACATAGCACTACTAGTCATGGAAGCGGTAAAATCTGTCCATTACCTTTCCTCTATCCACTCTGTGTGATTACACTGACTGCAATCAAGCTGTGTCAGCATGAAGGTCGGCTACGCAGCCCCAGCAGCAGCCGTCACCCTCGGCTGAACGCGCATACAGTAGCCTCATACACACTCACTCTCACACACACAGCGCCAGAGGTTAATAAGTCAGCTCCTTCGCCACGCAGTGGAGCTTTTACTATACATGACCACACACTGTGACTCTGAAAACAGGCCAGCCAACTGGAGAGAGGCCCTACGGGGAGAGCTTTTAGTGTATTACAGTAAATCCAGTAAGAAACTGGCAAACTGCCTCCATATTAGTACATTGGTCAAAATGCATAACGAGTAGGATTTGTCACTTGTGGTTTGCATAAACGCAACATACAAGGTTGGACCCTCCTTCCCGGCTCAATCACAACTACTGCCCACAGGTTGATGCCAAATGAAACGCACCGATCAAAGTAGGATAAGAAAATAAGGGTATAGATAGTATAGGAAGGGTCTCAGCAGATACACACACATACATTTTCTAGTGGATCATAAGTAATGGAAATTCTCACTCCCAACACGGCACATACTGACGCTTGGTCAGGACCCCCTTGCGTCACGGATCAACGCACTGGGTAACCCCTTAAGTGTCACTTTTAAACGTTTAGAGTAGCCTGACACTCATCGTTGAAAACACCATCAAAGGTCTGGACCACTGGCGTAGTGGTCCAGTCACCTATAGGCTCAGTGTAGCCTGACAGCGCGTCGCGGGTTCGAGTTCCGATCCCAGACAGCCTTTGCTGCATGTCACTCACCACATCTCTCTCTCCCCATTTCCTGTCAGCCTACTGTCCTGTCAATAAAAGCCCAAAAATAAATCTTTAAAAAAAAGAAAAGAAAACACCATCAATACATTGAAAACAAACACCAAATCGAATCTTAAAACAAGTCAGAGTCGCTCGGCTTGGCTTGCACTTGCTTGGCTGGCGCCTCTCTTGGGCACGCCTCAAAGGGCTCGAGGCAGCTTCTGCCGACACAGCGCCGTTTGAGTTGCATACCGATATATAGGCAGAGTATATTAAACGATCGCATCTGGGAATGCAAAAAGTATGTTGACCAAGCATCAATATTAAGATGACTTGTGAGTGCGAATGCTTTGAATTGAGAGGGCTTACTGTTGTATGATTTGTTTTTCAGGAAATTAACCTACTGGTTATAGGCTACCTTTAATGTCTGGCGTTGCTATGGAGTTGAACTGTAATTCCGTGAATAAGGAAATTAGCTACTTATTACAATACTGTAGGAATGAGGCATGAGGCCAAAACACATCAAATTGAGCTGTTGATATTGTATTTAAGAACGTTTTTGGTTTTATTCTTGCTGTAGAACATACAGTACATGGGCAAATGGCGGCCCGGGGGCCACATGCGGCCCCCACCTTCACTTAATGCAGCCCACAGGTTAATATTGTAATACTGATATTATTGATTTCAGCTGTTCCAATTCCAAATATGCAAACATGACCCGCTTTAATTACTTCAGTCTATGTTAGCAGTTTAATGAATAGTATTAAAATGATATTGTCTGTTTTTTATGTCCAACATATTTGTATTTAAGTTCATTAAGTTAACGTGTAACTAAATGCATTTGAAATTAAATACAAATGTTACTTCTAGGATTCCAATTAAAAAGTAGCAATAACGAATTCAAGATTCCAATTCAAAAGTAACTTCAATTAAAAACTTTTGTTTTGTTTTTAGCTTGCAGATCTGCTATTTTTGCAACTTTTGTGCGACATACTAGAATGACTAAGTAAGGCATTCATTTACGAAAAAGGTGAAAATATGGAGATAAGAGGTTTCTGCCCGACAGTATGCAACACTATGCAATGTGGCCCCCTGGAATGAGTTTGGAAATATAGTGTCCCTCTCCATCATCAAAGCTATAGCACTTGTGTGTCAGCTTTGGGCGGTCGTCTCTCTCAGATCAGAGATAGATTGATGGGAGGTGAGGAGCGCCAACTGACTGATTGGCCGATTTATACTCAGTGGTGGAAAGTAACTACTAGTACATGTACTCAAGTACTGTACTTAAGTACAATTTTGAGGTATTTGTACTTTACTTGAGTATTTCCAATTTTCAATACTGTTACTTCTACTCCACTACGTCTCAGAGGCAAATATTGTACTTTTATTCCATTACTGTTATTTGACCACTTTAGTTACTAGTTACTTTGTAGATTTAGCTTACAAAACATACACAGAACTTCAGCCCTTAAACTGTGGCTATTTAAAAAATAGACGATCTACAAGCTCACAACGTGACGCGTTGTGAGCTTGTAGATGTGCTATTTTCAAAGGATCTTTGTACATTTTATGTACTCTAGAAAACTTGGGACCTTCTGCCTGATGAGTACTTATACTTTTGGTACTTCAAGTACATTTTGATGCCAATCATTTTGCACTTTTACTCAAGTAGGCCTACATTTTGAATTCCGAACTTTTACTTGTAACAGAGTATTTCTAGGTTGCAGTATTGATACTTTTACTCAAGTAAAAAAGTACTTTTTCCACCAAAACTAGCCGATCTACAAGCTCACAACACGCCCGCATCGCGTGCGCTTCTGGATCAGCTATTTTCGGTGCGTGACATCATGCAGCGTGCGACTGAGTATGAATCAGGCTTTAACAGTGGTGCGTCTCTCGGACCAGAGGGGGGCAAAAGTGCTAATGCAGCAGCAACAGCAGAGTGGCGGCATATTACTTATCACAAGGTCAGCCAATCTCATCTCTCCTCACTCTGTACTGTGTGGAGCGAGCAAAAGGGGAGGCAGAGGGGTTATGGGGTTCTAGTGTGTGTGTGTGTGTGTGTGTGTGTGTGTGTGTGTGTGTGTGTGTGTGTGTGTGTGTGTGTGTGTGTGTGTGTGTGTGTGTGTGTGTGTGTGTAAAAGTATCAATACTGCAATGTAGAAATACAGAGAGACTGTTACTCTCTCTGTTATATAAAAGTCAGAAATTCAGAATTTACTTGAGTAAAAGTACAAGTATTGGTATCAAAATGTACTAAAAGTACCAAAGTAGTAAGTACTCATTAGGTAGAATGTCCCATTTCACAAGTTTTCAAATGTATAAAAAGCTTTTGAAAATAGCAGATCTACAAGCTCGCCTATTTTCAAATGGCAGAAACAAATGTATATAGTGCTGAAGTGGGTAATGTATGTTTTGTAATAATAATCAAAATCTACAAAGTAACTAGTAACTAAAGTTCTCAAATAATTGTAGTGGAGTAAAAGTATAATATTTGCCTCTGAGATGTAGTGGAGTAGAAGTAAAAGTACTGAAAATTGGAAATACTCCAGTAAAGTAAAAAATACCTCAAAATTGTACAGTACTTGAGTAAATGCATTTAGTGCGTGTGTGTGTGTGCTGGGGGGAGGGTTGGGGATACCAGCAACAAAAGGACTTGCCGCAGTGTGCCACTGAGGTCTCTCTTTCTCTCTCTCTCTCTCTCTCTCTCTCTCTCTCTCCCCCTCTCTCCATCTCCCCCTTTCTTTCTTCCTCTCTTCCTCCCCAGAGGGCCGAGCTCTTCTCTTCTCCACTCACCTCGTGATCACGTACGGAGCAAAGCAGAGCATGAAGGTCCCGATGAAGGTACTGATCTTCCTCGTCGCCCTCTGCCGTCTCCTCTTCTGTTCCTCCAGGCAGCGCTGTCGAACACTGACAAGGCACAGCAGAAAGTACAGTACAGTACAGTACAGTACAGTACAGTACAGTACAGTACAGTACAGTACAGTACAGTACAGTACAGTACAGTACAGTACAGTAGTGGTTCTCAACCTTTTCAGGACATGACACCCAAAATAATCATATTTGAACTGGGGACCCCCCATTTTATTTGACTCTGTTCCACAGATAAATATTGTGAAAATAGCAGATCTACAAGCACACAACGCCTTGCGTTGTGAGGCGTTATGAGCTTGTATTATTTGACAATTTGGCTAATGTTTTATAGCAGTTTTTTATTACTTTTGTTGCTGTAATGGTCTTTTTCTTTCTTTTTTTTAGGTACTAAAAGGTCTTAAAAGTAACTTAAATTGTCACTTCACTATCGTCTGGGGACCCCCCCAAAATCTGGTGGGGTCCCCACCCAGAGGTTGAGAACCACTGCAGTACAGTACAGTACAGTACAGTACAGTACAGTACAGTACAGTACAGTACAGTACAGTACATTACAGTACAGTACAGTACAGTATACAGCAGCCCTGCTGTCTTTGTGATAGGCTGGTTTTGACAACCACAAAGATCACAGGAGCCTCTGCACTCACTGTGTGTGTGTGTGTGTGTGTGTGTGTGTGTGTGTGTGTGTGTGTGTGTGTGTGTGTGTGTGTGTGTGTGTGTGTGTGTGTGTGTGTGTGTGTGTGTGTGTGTGTGTGTGTGTGTGTGTGTGTGTGTGTGTGTGTGTGAAAGGCTATGTGTGCTGGGGGTAAATTAGGAAGGACCTGGTACAGTAGGAGCTGATTTCTGAGGTCTATACAGAACTATATGCTGGGTAGAATTAATTAATGCCAAAGACTTTGATCTGATGAAAGCTGCCACCCACCTTCCAGGATTACAACTTAAACCCTGCGTGTGTGTGTGTGTGTGTGTGTGTGTGTGTGTGTGTGTGTGTGTGTGTGTGTGTGTGTGTGAGAGAGAGAGAGAGAGAGAGAGAGATGTGCATGTGTGTCTATCATTATTTGTGCCTGTGTATAAAGTATGTGCGCATGCATACATTTGTGTGAGTGAGTGCGTGCGTGCGTGTGTGTTTCTGTGAGGGAGAGAAAGAGAGAGCGAGAGATAGAAGATGCTGCGCATTTGTCTATCAATATTTGTGTCTTTGAACGTGTGTGCATGCATACATTTGTCTGTGTGTGTGCGTGTGTGAGTCTGTATGTGTGCGTGTGTGTACGTGCATGCGTGCGTGAGTGCGTGCATCCATTTCAGTGTGAAAACGGTTAACCACTTAAACCCCTGCCGAAAATAGCAGATCAACAAGCTCACAACGCGACGCCACGCGTCGCGTTGTGAGCTTGTCGATCTGCTATTTTCAGCAAAAGCTTTCCCAGAAAAGAAAACAGAAAATACACTAGTAGGCCCTGAGGGACTCCACTCAACCATATGGGGTGAAGTGGTTCAAATGTCATGTCTGTAATGACTAAGTAACATGTCACTTCTTATGTCGTGGTACGAAATTGATGGTCGACAGTTTGTGCAAGATTGAAGTATAGCTTACTTCACCAAAATGTAGAGGCAAATATTGTAATGGCTTTGTTCTGTTTATATTACAGCTAATATAATATAACTTGCCAAATCCCAAATGCTTCCCAATGTAAGACATTTGCAAAATGCAAACCAACACATATTTTTTTCTCAGCAATGTTAATCTTGGTCTTTATTGAATTAGGTGTAATGTGGTAATCAGGAAGCTTTTACTGCGTGGCACAGCATACATTTCAACAGAATCAGATTCAGGAATCCCTGGCGAATACTGAGCATGAGTGCTATTCAAATGTCAAACATGGCACTGCATTCTGAACTGCTCAGCTGGATCCTAGAGCATTGGTCAAAGTGGGGTCCAGGGACCCCCAGGGGTCCTTGGCGGGGTACCAGGGGGTCCCCAGCAAAAGTAGTTAATACAGTGTCACAATAGTTTTAACCCTTTTATCCATATTTTATACTTTGGCCATTCAAAATCTGCTATTTTTGAAAATTCGTGAAAATCTTTGAATATATATATTTTTTTAAGCGAACATTTGTAACTCAAATCTTCCGCGGCCAATATCATTTTGGGGATCCTTGACATGAAAAGGCCTCTTTGATATTCAGAATCAGATTCAGGAATCCCTTGCGAATACTGAGCAAGATGCTATTCAAATGTCTACATGGTACTGCATTCTGAACTGCTCAGATGGATCCTATAGAGAGAGAGAGAGCAGGGGCAAAGCCTCTTTGATATTCCTAGTGAATGTTCAGGGTGATGGCATTCAATAGACTACATGTTTGTGGTTGTTTCCTGTGAATATATTTGCCTATTGATCCGTTTTTGAGGTTTGTTGTTTACATGATTATCCATTCTGTGGTTTTATGAAGGTATGTGGCACAGTATGCTAATTAGAACTAAACTATAGGAGGCAGGTGTATACTTTTATTTTAGGTTATATTTACTGTATATTGTAGTTTATTGTAGAACAGAACTGTTTGTAGATCTGCTATTTTTGAAAAATCCCTGGCACAAAATATTTTTGAGATGAGGGTCCACAGTCAAATACATATCATTTTGGGGGTCCTTCACATGAAAAAGTTTGAGAACCACTGCCTTACATGTTATGGGGGTCCTTGAACCACTGAGATGGACAGACAGACAGACAGACAGACAGACAGACAGACAGACAGACAGACAGACAGACAGACAGACAGACATATCAATGATACTCACCTCGGGTGAATGTCCACCAGCAGCACTAACGTCTGCATGGTGATAACGTCTATCCTCTTACAGTGGAACCTCGCCACTTTGAGCACTTTGAGGTACGTGACGCACAGCACCACGAAAGACAGGAGAAACGTGAAGGAGTGGAAAAAGACGGTGAAGATCACAAACTGAGTCCGGCTGGTGGTTTTAACGTTGGCCAGGGTGCAGGACGCGTACAGCCGGTGGTACCCGACCCAGGACAGGGCCGTGGCCACCGCGGAGAACGACACAGAGTGCGCCCACGTGTAGCCGAGCACGAACGCCGCGTCGCGGTGGCGCATCTTGGAGTGGTAGCGCAGCGGGAACACCACGGCGATCCACCGGTCGATGCTCAGCGCCGCCATGCTCAGCATGGAGTTGGTGGACAGGAAAGTCTCCAGGAAGCCCACCACCTGGCAGAAGCCGTCCCCTCCGGGGGGCTGGCCCCGGCCCACGAGTCCCACCAGAGTTAAGGGCATGTTGGACACGGTCAGCAACAGGTTGCAGAAGGTGAGGTTGAGGGTGAAGAGACCCGGCACCTGCCGCCTGATCTCCGCGTTGTAGAGGAAGCAGATCAGCACCAGCACGTTGGACAGCAGCGACACCACGATGATCACGACCACCAGCACGCAGAGAAACACCTCCGCAGTGTCCATAGTGTGTCCCACTCCCCCCACCAAAAAAAACTCAGTTATTCCCACTTTCCGTGCCTATAAAGGCTATATCCAGTCTCTTTTTGCAGTTGCAAAAATGACATTATTTCAGCTGTCACATTTCGCCCGGCGTCACCATTATGTCCACGCATGATCCCCCCACGAAGATCCACTGAAGCTGCGTGCATCCGCGCTCCTCCTCGATCTCCTCCGCCAAAGCAGGAGCCAACATTAATAATGACGTTATGTGAGAGTTATACAACGATTCCCATGATAAGAAGAAGGATCGGGGTGCGTGGGAGAGAGATCAGAAAGAAGTCACCTTCTAGCCCCCCCTCAAAGTGCGAGAGAACAGACAAACCCCCCTCTCCTCTCCTCTGCTCTGCTATCCCGACGCTGCGTCTTGCTGTGAGATGTAAAGCCTTTGTGATGCGCTCTCTCCTCTCCACTCTGTTGGGCTGCTTGCTTTGTCCCGCTCCTTGTGAGAAATGTGAAGAGCATATTAATAGGAGTTAAGATGATGGGCTTTCATTGGATTTGATAGTTGACCAGGGTGTTAAAAGACCTGTGCGCTGGACGGGTCTCCCCCTCCCCCGAGTTTACCTATCACATTATCCGGCTGTGGCTGCTTTAAGTCCACGCTTTCATCAGAGCAAATTGGTATCAATTAGGCTACTGATGTAATGTAACACAATGCTACTTTTGGAAACGAGCCTATTTCTCTAACATTCAATTTCAACTCACCACTTATAACCATAAGTGGTTATAAGACTACACTTATGGCCTATATAGGCTAGTTCAGTGGTTCTAAACCTGTGGGTCGGTACACCCAGGGGGGTCCCCACATGATTTTTTTTTTTTGGGGGGGGGTCCCCATGCAGATGACATAGTGAAGTGACAATTTAAGGACTTTTAAGACCTTTTTAATACCTATTAAAAAAGAAAACAAAAAGACCACTCAAAAGTCATCCACACAGAAAAACTGGCCAAATTGTCAAATACTATAAGAAAGAGGCAAACATTGTGAAAATAGCTGATCTACATGCTCACAACGCCTGGCGTTGCGAGGCGTTGTGAGCTTGTAGATCAGCTATTTTCACAATATTTATGTAGAACAGAGTCAAACTAAATGTATAGCCTAATGCCTCAACTCAAATATATGATTATTTTGGGGGGTCCCCAGTTCAAATATGATTATTTTGGGCGGTCCCCAGTTCAAATATTATTATTTTTGGGGGCCTGAAAAGGTCTGAAAAAGTTGAGAACCAATTGGCTAGTTTATAAAGTGATGACTGATGATGGAAATAATGCCACTGCTTGCATTATTTGCAAATTGACTTTTGTTTTTCTGATTGCCTGCTGGTGCTAATATACTGTCAATTTAACTGAGTGATGCTTCCTGTTCTTACTTCAAACTGTAGACAGAAGTGCTTTTCTCTTTTTCATGCAATGATGCTTGACTTGGATGTTTGCATTAGGCAGTGGTGGAAAGTAACTAAGTACATGTACTCAACTACTGTAGGAGGTATTTTTTTTACTTTACTGGAGTATTTCCAATTTTCTGTACTTTTACTCTATTCCATTACATCTCAGAGGCAAATATTGTACTTTTACTAAACTACAATTATTTGTAAAGTTAGGCCTACTTTGTAGTTTTTGATTAATATTACGAAACATACATTTGAAAATAGCCAATCTACAAGCCCACAGCGACGCGTTGTGAGCTTTTAGATCTGCTATTTTCAAAGCATCTATCTATACAATTGGAGACCGCGCGCATGCGCGACGGTGGTGTACTGTGCCACCCACACACACACACACACACACACACACACACACACACACACACACACACACACACACACACACACACACACACACACACACACACACACACACACAGGTAGAGAGAGAGGTAGAGAGAGAGGTAGAGAGAGAAAGAGAGAGAGAGAGAGAGAGGGGTAGAGAGAGAGGGGTAGAGAGAGAGAGAGAGAGAGAGAGAGAGAGAGAGAGAGAGAGAGAGAGAGAGAGAGAGAGAGAGAGAGAGAGAGAGAGAGAGGTAGAGAGAGAGGGGGGGAGAGAATAAAGCCCAATAGAATAGAGGGAGACACCAGTGTGTACGTGCAGGTATGTGTGTGCCACCTTTTGTACTGTGTCATACCACGGTGTTGCTCGCCAAAACGAACAGACCTACAAGCTTCTGGGGGGCAAGCAACACCCTTTAAACGAAGCTTAACGTGCATGAATGTAAATAACCCAAGGGACAAGGACTGACAGACACACAGATCTCCATATATGGCCATATCTGTCACATCGGCAGTGCCACGTAGGTGTCGAACTCTAGAGGTTTCTAGTTTGTATACATTTGGGAACTTGTGAAATGGGACATTCTGCAAAATTAGTACTTTTACTTTCAGTACTTAAGTATATTTTAATGCGAATATGCGTTTGTAATCTTACTTCATAATTGTCTTCATAATTGTAGTGGAGTAAAAGTACAATATTTGCCTCTGAGATGTATATAGTGGAGTAGAAGTAAAAGTATTGGGATACTCAAGTAAAGTACAAATACCTCAAAATTGTACTTATAACTACAGTACTTGAGTAAATGTACTTAGTTACCTTCCACCACTGTGTGCAGGTCGGATTCTCCCCGAGTCCCCTGGTGTCACACAGCGTCTTCTTCTGACACCGGGCATCGATCTTCATGTGTCGCTGTATGTGTGTCAGGCGATGACAGGGAGGGGGCGGTATAGCCTGATTCACTGTGAAATGCTCAGTGTTCATTTAACTGTGAGAGTTAAATGAACGCCCAGGATTTTACTGTGTAGGGTATGATGGATGGTGGAAGTAGTGTGAGTGTGTGTGTGTGTGAGTGTGAGTGTGAGTGTGAGTGTGAGTGTGAGTGTGAGTGTGAGTGTGAGTGTGAGTGTGAGTGTGAGTGAGTGTGAGTGTGAGTGTGTGCGTGCGTGTGCGTGTGTGTGTGTGTGTGGAGAGGCGGGGCAGGTGACCGGGGGGAGTGAGTGTGTGTGGGAGGGTGACTGTGACATGAGCCATTGTTTCTGGTAACTCACATGCAGAGCTGTAGTGTAGGCTATAATTCATATTTCCTCAGTTTTAGTGCTTAAACATTTCAAAATATTACACTGGAATAAAAGTATGACATTTCAGTCAGACAGCTCTTGGATTGGATTAGAATATATTTTATTGAGCATGCTTCAGCATAGATATAAGAAGCATAGTTTGGCGTCAGGGCTCTGAATCTATTCATTCCCTGTAAGCATGAACATTTTAATAAATGTTACATGCCAAATAGCGTTTACAGGGAATGAATAAAGACCCCCATGGGGATCTAGAAACAGAGCCTACAGGTGGATGCCGGGGAGGCGGTGGGATAAGACTATTCATGGGCAGCAGCATATGCAGGTATAAGCGAGCAGCGGTACAGCAGAGATGTCAGCAGCAGAGCAGCAGCAGCGTCGGCACGTCAGCTCAGCCAGACAGGGAAGCCAGAATGAGCAGGTAGCAGCGCAGTACCTATAACCACCCGACCAGGAGAAAAGTGCATGTGACTATTAGTCACCTGATCGGTTGGCACAATCCCTTGAGTTGCCTGGCCTGAACTAGCTTCGCCTCATTTGTTGGGAAGGCTCTTTTAGAAGCCATCATGCCATCAAGTCTCTTTAAGAAGCTATGTGATGTTACATGCAGTGTGTGTGCGCGTGTGTGTTTGTGTGTAAATGGTACATGGTGCATTTATATAGCGCTTTTATCCAAAGCGCTTTACATTGATTGTGCCATTAACCCATTCACACACACATTCATACACCGATGGCGGAGGAAACAATGCAAGGCACCAACCTACTCATCGGGAGCAATTAGGGGTTCAGCGTCTTGCTCAAGGACACTTCGACACTAACTCTAGGGGAGCGCCCCAGCCCGGGATCAAACTGGGTACCTTGCGGTTTTTCCAGTTCACTCTACCCGGCCACTCTACCCCTGAGCCACTGCCGTATGTGTGTATGTGTATGTGTGAGCGTGTGCGTGTGCGTGTGCGTGTGAGCGTGTGCGTGTGCGTGTGCGTGTGTGTGTGTGTGTGTGTTTGTGTGTGTGTGCATCAGAAGCAGTGGTGGAAAGTAGCTAAGTACATGTACTCAAGTACAGTGAATAATGTATTTGATTTATCATCTTAACAGTATGCATACTGCTACGATGATATATCAAATACATTACACCAGCTCACGGGGCACATATTGTACCACACATAACAATATTTGTAGTCAGGGTTCACCAACTGAGTATTCAAGTCAGACCCAGACAATACAGCATAGCGCCGGCCCAAGGTCAAACACAAAGTCTATATGGGGCCCTCTGTTTTAGTCGAAAACTACCCCCAGGTCCCCGTCAGCAAGATTTGACAACAATAGAAATATATTCATGAAAAATGTGCACTCAATATCAAAATGTGTTAATAATACGTATTACGGAATCAGAATCTGACTCAGAAGGTTTTATTTGTCACTACTCATACAGTAGAAGAAATGTAGTTTTACAAAAGTGTGAGTTATTAAAAACATAGAATGCATCACAGCCAGTAATAAAATTGCAACATCTATCACACTATTAAAAAAGTAAATCATATCTGAGAGGAGCAAAATATGCTACATTTCATACGGTTGTGTGTACTTATTAGATTAACTGATTGGCAAAAATTAATAGATTAATACAAAATAAAAACATATTCTCTCTAAGGGAGGGAGCCCAGAACTGATTGTGGGGCCTTAAACAAATGTTTACTTCATTTTATGGATTGGGCCGAATCATTTCTGCTCAAACACAGACCCACACAATGCAGTACAAAAACCAAAGACACTATCAACATGTCAGAGACAAAGAGGTAGGCAGATGTCAGGCTACCATACAACATCTAGGCCTGTTCCTGACTAACATTAAAGGCCACCAATAATCTAAATTTGTCAGCTGTGTTCTTAAAATAGTCTAAAAGAAACTAGAATATTACAGACAGTCTTGCCTGAATATGGAGGGATGGCGGTTTGGCAGGTTTGAGATTATAGATTCACAAAATATGAAAAATGTTCATAATAAACAAAATAATATGCATAAATGTTAAAAATATATGTGGATTTACTTGGCGTTGGCCTACTGTCAGCGTGCAAAAGAAATTTGGCACTGAGTGGGTTGCGAGATTTGCTGTGGACAGACAGACACACACACACACACACACACACACACACACACACACACACACACACACACACACACACACACACTTACAAAGAGCATACAGTATATAACACACGGCTCGCCTCCGAGCAGACACTCCATAAAAATAAATCAACATTACATCATCTGATTCAACATTCCAAATTATAGATCCTGTACTGGTCCAAATACCACAATGAATGGATTAGACTCAGTCCATAGGATAAAAAGTCAAGAGTAACTCTTATCTTTTCCATTAAATCAGAAGTGAAAAACATAATGGCTCCTATGGAGCATGGATGTACTGACTGTCTGTGTGTGTGTGTGTGTGTGTGTGTGTGTGTGTGTGTGTGTGTGTGTGTGTGTGTGTGTGTGTGTGTGTGTGTGTGTGTGTGTGTGTGTGTGTGTGTGTGTGTGTGTGTGTGTGCGCGTGTGCGCGCGTGTGCATGCATGTGTGAAATGTCAGCTTTTCACCCAGTTTGCTGGCGTTTATTCATTGTAATTGGCTAGTATGTTCCTTTTCAGACACATAGCTACTAAAGAAGGCAGCAGGGCAGCTGCAGTGGTTTTGGACAGTGGTAAGACACGAGGCGAGTAGACAGATATGGTACCATCTTATAATGAGCATCAGTGTGGACCAATTATATGAAGACTAGATGTTCGGGCTGCTACGCGGCCCTCACGTCTAGAGTCCTCACACCTACATCGCACTGCCGATCCGTGTTGGGGGCTTTGTCAGAACCAGTTGTACCTGTCTGTCTGTGTCCCTTTTGTGCCCATATCCCTGATGTCCTCAGTATATGCCCATATATTGGAATACCCATATATGGGCATATTGGTTCTGGACAACTGGATATCCAAACTACTCGACAGCGGGCACCGCACTCCCTCGAGTCCTTGGTGCTGAGCCCGTTGAGTTTGAAGTCACTTGGTCCCATATATAGAAATGACCATATATGGGCATAGCGGTCGGATCTGTGGCTCTGGACAACCGGATCTATGTATCTGTCTGTCCTTGTCCTTTTATGCCCATATATGGAGCTGACTGATTTATTTGCGGCTGATGCCATGACGACACATTTAGGTTAGACAACACACTCCATATTTGGGCGTAGCTGCATTGGAGACTCCTTATATGGTTATGGTTGAGTCAGAGTGATGTCAGAGGTCCGCCTGCCCGCGGCCCAACCACCACCCTCCCAAGCCAATTTCAATGTACAGTAGGATAGGATAAGGTTGAAAATGTACGCTTCTTTTAAGAAACTGTATGGTCCATTTTAGGGATGTCAGAAATCGTATTACAAGATTTTTCCAGGCATGAATATGGGAATTATAATGTAATATTTACAATCACAGGTAGGAAGGATATATACGTGTTTCGACCACCCCCTAACCTTTTGTTTTTACCTCTTTTTTCCCAAAATCTTAATCATAGGGGTCCCCAAACCTAATCCCCCTGTAATTCGAAACACGCGCATCAGGGCTGACAGTTATTCTATTGGGTCCATGTTTAAACTCTCTGAGTATTTAACACTGAGGATTTTATTGTGTACTTACTTACCAAAGCAACGAGAGGCTGCTGGACACAGACAGGTCGGCCATGCCAGCTGCTAGCTATTAGTTCCAAGTGGACAGGCAGCTCTACCCTGGGCCTGGGTGAGGCTTTGTCAGGGCTGGGCTATGGTCGCTGTATCTCCCACATTGTTTCACATGAGGAAGCAATCGCCCTGCGGATAAAAGGCACACACCGGTCCTACAGCTCTTCACATGCTGTCCTCTTCTGTGAGGCAGCAGGGGGATGTTTAATTTACACACCGCTGTACTACGAAGTGTATAAATCAGATAGAAGTTCTTTGGATCCACCAGTTGTTCTTATAATCTCATTCAACTTGAACACTAAAGCATAATTGCTTTGCTTTTTAATATCAGCTGAATGGACAACAATGCTGCACTAAATCAGGCATATTGAAAAACATTATTTCATAGAGTGCGTGCGTGCGTGCGTGCGTGCGTGCGTGCACGTGCGTGCGTGCGCGCATCCATGTGCGTGTGTGTAAGCCAAAATCTTCCTATCAACTGTGAGCCTATACAACAAAGCGATCCCAATTAAGGATCATGGTGCTTAACACAGATGTGCATGGAATAATTATGCATGCTGACTTTAAATCAAAGAAAACATACTAACTTTATCTTAGCCTGAGCATCATGTTCATGTTAATTAATGTGAATTAGGATTGCATTTTGGTGTACATGTGTATTATTAGGTTGAGTTTTGCACAATTTATGTCTTTAAACCCTGTCTGTACTAACCTATGTACAGAATCGTTATTCTGTCTGTTAGTTACTTGCACCATGCACCTGCTCCCAAATGCAAAGTCAGGCAAAGTCACTCTGGATAAAAGCGTCTGCTAAATGCCTAAATTGTGAATTATAAACCATATGTTATCCATTGGTGCATGCATGCGTGTGATGTGTGTGATAAGTAGTAAAATATTTTCACAGGCAAAATATTTTGTATCTTAATTTAATTTGTGTGTGTGTGTGTGTGTGTTACTGTCTGTTACTTTTATTCTTTTTTTGGGCTATTTCTGCTCTCAGACAGGAAACCAAGGTCATGGAGAAGGGAGCCATATGAGACATAAAGAGAGTCGCAATTAATTAAATTAATTAATTTAGACCTGACACTAATCCATGGGGGAAATTCAGTTTTCAACTTCAACAAGTTGTGTGTTGCCAAAGCGGTCAGACTGTGGGGGGGGGGGGATAGTTAGGGATTGGGTGTCCTGCTCAGGAACACCTCTACACATTGCCGGGGCTGGGAATCAAAGCTGAGACCTTCCGTTTCCACGGCAGCCTACCCATTCAGCCCCAGAAGTATGAGGTCAGACAATCCCCTTGGCTAACCGTCCCCCTCCCAGATCCTAACCTTGACCTTAAAAAATAAACCTATTCTACACCTAACCTTACCTTACCTACATTTAACTAGCTCTAACCTAGTGCTTGAACAGCACTATTTATGCTGTGTTAGCTGACAGCTAGCCTGTCATTTCCATTAGTCTCTCACTGTTTGGCGGCCAATTGAAGAGGCCTTCACACATTCACAATCACACTCTATGCTGACGTGTGTAATGAAACTGCAGCAGTTGCTGCTACTGATGTTTGCACAAACTCCTCCACCCTATAGTCTCCACCTGCTTTGGTTCTGCTCTGCATGAATGAATTTCAGTTGTAAATTAATCCCTATGGGGGTTAGCTAATGGCTATGCAATGCTCCAATCGTGCATGTTTTATCGTGTGCTGTGTATTTCATGCTATGCTGCATGGAGCATCCCCAATAGTAAAACCATACTGCAAGTCGAAATATACTAGTACTGCCATAAGCAAACAATTACACACGCACTCGCGCACACACGCACACGCACACGCACACACACACACACACACACACACACACACACACACACACACACACACACACACAGGAATCACTCACTAATCTCACTAATGTAATGATTGATTCCTCACAGAACTAATCTAACGCCTAAACACAACTTTTACCTGGGACCAGCTGTCAATTTGTCTGTCCAACACTTTGGTCCCAAACAACGTATCTACTGGCAAGCCAGGAAATTATTCAAAGAGGATGGGCCCTACATATTTTGGTGACACCGCATGGCCTTTCATCAAGCACCACCCTTAGGCCAGAATGTCCACTTGCACAAAAGATATCTCATAATGTCATTGGCGGATTGCCATGAAAGTTGCTAAGCGCATTCATGCTCACTGGACAATGAACCCTACTGATTTTGATGACCAAACTACTTAGGCTAAAAGGTACTTCATTGCGTATTCTTCTTTTTATCATGGTATTTTATTTTAAAGCTTTTGCTATTGTTGAAATGTGTTGATCCTTCATTGAATATACAGTATATTCAAGGAAGTGCGTTGTGGTTCTAATGTCTCACAAGACAGGTGCTGTAGATACATATAGATAAAACAAAGTCAAATAAGTAAAGAGAAGTCCAACGCGCTTCAGCAAGTAGAAGGTAGAAAGGCTTGTCGTTGCTCAACAGGGACAACTTGCATCGTGGAAAATAATAATACCTGATATGTTCTGAATGACACCATGGTACCATTTTATCATGAGCATCAGTGAGGACCAATTATACGAAGACAAGAAGATGGGTGAAGTTGTCTTGTAACCCATTAGCGCATTGAACTTGTAGATCTGCTATTCTTGAAAAATCGTGAAAAAAAGATTTGAGTTACAAATGTTCGCTCAAAACAATATATATTCAAAGATTTGCACAAATCTTTCATGATTTAAAAAAAAATAGCAGAATTACAAGCTCATAGCACTGCACTCGTGCCGCACTATGATCTCCATATATGGGCATAAAATGGATACGGACAGACTGTACAAAAAAGCCCCACAAAACCCGATGGAGTACCTGTCCCTGATGTCCTCAATATGACGTAATAGACTGGCCTGTTCTCAATATTTGGACATGCCTGACACAGAACTCCATATATGGCATAAAAGGGACACAGACAGATACAGTAGATACATAAATATCCATATACAGTGGGGCAAAAAAGTATTTAGTCAGCCACCATTGTGCAAGTTCTCCCACTTAAAAAGATGAGAGAGGCCTGTAATTTTCATCATAGTTATACATCAACTATGAGAGACAAAATTAGGAAAAAAAATCCAGAAAATCACATTGTCTGATTTTTAAAGAATTTATTTACAAATTATGAGGAAAATAAGTATTTGGTCAATACCAAAAGTTCATCTCAATACTTTGTTATATACCCTTTGTTGGCAATGACAGAGGTCAAACATTTTCTGTAAGTCTTCACATGGTTACCACGCACTGTTGCAGGTATGTTGGCCCATTCCTCCACGCAAGATCTCACCCCGTAGGATCAATTTTTTTTATTTATTTTTTAAGAACGGTGAGCAAAAATCCCAGAACCACACGGGGGACTTAGTGAATGACCTGCAGAGAGCTGGGACCAAAGTAACAAAGGCTACCATCAGTAACACACTACGCCGCCAGGGACTCAAATCCTGTAGTGCCAGACGTGTCCCCCTGCTTAAGCCAGTACATGTCCAGGCCCGTCTGAGGTTTGCTAGAGAGCATTTGGATGATCCAGAAGAGGATTGGGAGAATGTCATATGGTCAGATGAAACCAAAATAGAACTTTTTGGTAGAAACTCAACTTCTCGTGTTTGGAGGAGAAAGAATGCTGAGTTGCAACCAAAGAACACCATACATGATACGTAGCCTGCGAGTTAGTTCTGGCAGCATACACTCGAGATAGGTTACATGCATTGCTCATTCTATGAGGCTGGTTACAGCGTCATGCAGACCCATACAGTACGTCATACTCTGACATGGCAGTCACGTCAGTCAGTTGTCCAATCGGGCGGGTTATTTAAGCTCACCTTCATCTGTGTTCTGTCTGCTTTGTGTTTCATAGGTGTTGTAGGCAGCGTTTGCTCCCACCACCACCCCAGCACCACCAGTGGGCTCTGCTATTGTTCTGTTCCCCAGGGGGGGTTGTTATGTATATCTATCTCCCTGCTCTTAATGGTTAATGATGGCTGTATGATTGTGCTGAGCAGGGAGAAAAAATATAGCAGAGCCTGAACGCCAAAATAAAATATTACATCCACACTTGTATTCTCATTCTATTATATTGCTTAAATATATTCGGTCTATAATATTGGTTCAATCTTTCGTGAGTTATCTGACAGAACTACTGTGAAGCATGGGGGTGGAAACATAATGCTTTGGGGCTGTTTTTCTGCAAAGGGACCAGGACGACTGATCCGTGTAAAGGGAATAATGAATGGGGCCATGTATCGTGAGATTTTGAGTGAAAACCTCCTTCCATCAGCAAGGGCATTGAAGATGAAACGTGGCTAGGTCTTTCAGCATGACCATGATCCCAAACACACCGCCCGGCCAACGAAGGAGTGGCTTCGTAAGAAGCATTTCAAGGTCCTGGAGTGGCCTAGCCAGTCTCCAGATCTCAACCCCAGAGAAAATATTTGGAGGGAGTTGAAAGTCTGTGTTGCCCAGCGGCAGCCCCGAAACATCACTGCTCTAGAGGAGATCTGCATGGAGGAATGGGCCAACATACCAGCAACAGTGTGTGGTAACCTTGTGAAGACTTACAGAAAACGTTTGACCTCTGTCATTGCCAACAAAGGGTATATAACAAAGTATTGAGATGAACTTTTGTTATTGACCAAATACTTATTTTCCTCATAATTTGCAAATAAATTCTTTAAAAATCAGACAATGTGATTTTCTGGATTTTTCCCCCTAATTTTGTCTCTCATAGTTGATGTATAACTATGATGACAATTACAGGCCTCTCTCATCTTTTTAAGTGGGAGAACTTGCACAATGGTGGCTGACTAAATACTTTTTTGCCCCACTGTATGGCCATAAAGGCACGCAGACAGACTCAGTGAACCGGTCTAGTGTTTTGAAATAGCTTTTCATTATGAGAATGGCGAGCCGAAATTCACCTAAAGGCTTTCTGCCCATGCCGCAGGTGTAGAGGTGCATGCCTTTGGTGAAACATTAATCTGTATCATTGTCGTCGTTGATTTTTCATGGCTGTTTCATCTGCGGGCAGGCACTGTGATAATCTAAAATCTGACTGCTTTGAGGAATGTTCTGTTTACTATCTGTGAGACAAGATCTTAAGACTTCAGATCTCCACTTTGAAGATAACATCTCTTGTCAGCAGATTTAACCAGTACATGACTATACTATGGGAAGTGGCAGTGAGAGAGAGAGCCAGAAGCATCCCCCCTTTTTTCTTTTTTTTGTTGCTGTGACAGTGTGGGTTAGAATTTTCTGCCAGTTCTAATTCCACACTTGACTTCCCTTAGATTGGCGGGCTAGAGTCAGATTTTAAGCACAGATGTCCTGTACGTTGCTTTGGTCTCCGAATTTGACTCATTTGCCAGAGGCGTCATTTACATATTAAGAATATCTAAATCAGTGTGTATTTTTTCTTAATTACAGAAGTGAAACAGAAAACGCTAAATGTGCTAAAAGTATCAGTGGTAATCTATATAAAAAAAAGGCTGATGAGACAATTTATTGGTGGTATGGGAAGTCTGTTACACTTGTAACAACAGGACTTGAAGGGATAGTTCACCCCCAAAATGATTTTTTTCCCCTATCGATTAGTGACCCCATGGACACTTGAATTCATAGATATTTGTTAGTTTTTATCGCATTCCTAAGCCAATAATTTGATGACCGGCAGCGGGTAGGAGACGGAACCGCTGCCTACCAGTCCGCTGCATGGTCATCAAATTATTGGCTTGGGAATGCGACAAAAACTAAAAACACATCCATGAATTCAAGTCTCCATGGGGTCACTAATCGATAGAAAAACAAGATTCTGTTGGAGGGAACTATCCCTTTAAATCAGGGGTCTTCAACAGGGGGTCCGGGACCCCTAGGGGGTCCTCAGAGCTACTATAGGGGGTCCGCCAAATCTTTGTGTGATAGGATTTAGTTTTTTTACATTAACCACTTGCACCCTAGAATTCCTTTTCTGAGGGGAACATTAGCCGTTGAGAGCTTGTAGATCTGCTATTTTTGGCAAAGAGGCTATAGGTGTAGAGGGAAAAAAGAGCAGACTAAGTAAAAAAAATCTTTAAACTGAAACACAAATTCATATAATATAGAGTAGGGGGTCCCTGGTTCATCTTTCTCTCAGCTAGGGGGTCCTTGGCCTGAAAACGTTGAAGACCCCTGCTTTAAATTAAGGTTTGAAAGTGGCAGGAGACTCACTCCAAAGAGGATTTTACAGGTAGAACATTTTACACTTATTGTTATCGGTATACCACACTGCAGCATCCACTAACACAATGATACTTCGGATAGCTGTTCTCCATTTGTCAAACTGTAGGCCTATCTATCCCTATCAAATAAACAGTGTTAAAGTGGGATATAAAGTACTCGAAAGACTGAATAAAAGTAAATATATCTTACTGCAAAGTGACTCTGGTAAAAGTCAATGTCATCCATAAGAAAAAGTGTACTTGTACATGTATAATAAGTAGATGTTCATAGTACAAAGAAACAAAACAACCAGAAACGGTTTACTTTAAATGCAATCATAAAAGACTGGATAATTTGTCCCATGTATCAATTCTTTCAGGTGTTCAATCTCACATATTATGCGATTAGATATCTTGGGAACTGAACCTTATAATGATGATGTCAGAACATCACCACTTGTATTTGGCAGTGTTATTTGAGGCGAAGAATATGCAAATAGTTCAGCTGTATGGTCTTGTGGGAGACATGCCCTCCCTCAACTTGTCTTGACTAGACTGCAAGTTGTTCTTGCGTGAATACGCACAGTCCAGATAATCCAATATATCCAATCCAATATAATTATGAGAGATGCAATTACTGTACATTCACATTTAATTTTGTTGCGAGTAACCAATATATAATATCCAATATTAATGTAGTGCTGTAAAACTTACTTACACCACATTAAATAAACCATAAATAAATGAATAATACGGCTCATCCAGGCTAGAGATTCATCCGCCTGTGAGGGGACAAACAGCTGTGAGGAGCTCTGGGGAGGTAGAAAGGTCTTGGAACCGGGGAACAGCGTGTTGTTGTTAAAACACGGACATCCATGCTGGCTAATGAAGATTTAATCAAAAAGCATGATATACTGTATGTGAAATGAGAGCAATTGGCCTTCCATGTTTTTGTGAGAAGGAATGTTCTGAGTTCCGTTCGGAAACGCCAACAAATGTCCAAAGCCCCAAAAAAATAGCATTAGGGCCAGCCCTAGGGAACACATAACCCCATGCATGCATGATTCAACAATGGGGAGTCATGCAGATGTGTGCATCGTTTCAACAATGGCCTCCCAGTAAGCGACAGTGACTTGTCTGTCACGTCTCGTGTACTGGGTGGCCCTCAGCTCTGGCAATAAATATTGGTACCCGTTGACCAAGGTCAGGGTCCAGATCTCCAGCTGGGGCCACTGTTGTGCATTTAGAAGGGAGAATGACCATGGTGTCTTCACCATGAAGAATGCATGGGTTTTATCCCCTGTTTTACACAAATATATCTTTTAATATTTCTACCATGAAATAACCATCAAAATGAAAGCTCTTTAAAGCTTTCCCTGGACTCCCCCCTCCCCCCCATTCTTTTTAAAAACCATACAGTAGCTATGTTTTCTCTATGCCTTGTGGCCTATCCGGGGCTCATTAGTCTCACAGGTAAGAAGTGATAAGAAATATTAATGTAGAGAAGGAGAAGGTCACCTGACGAAGGCCGCAGAGGCCGAAACGTTGTGTTTCGACCGCTTTACTAAATAAATAATTGTGGGAGCAATAAGACGGTGTGCAGACCTTCTCCTTCTCTACAGTGTTATCTATTTGATCCAGCACCCGTCGAAATAGCCTACTGGATGTGCGTGCACCTCTTGGACTGTTAAGCAGTGGTGGAAAAAGTACTCACATGGTTAAAGGTAGGGTAAGTGATATTTTTGGGTTAAAACAAAAAGTATTTTGTTAAAAGGTTGAAACAGTATATTCTGATAGTAATCATTGCTATAGAGTGTTTGTTCAGTAACAGGAGTCTCCCAGTCTCTCCAGCTCTTTAATAAACAGAAAATACATTTTTCGGTAGGTGTCAACATCTCAGCCAATCAGGAGAAAGTAACAATTTTTAAGCTTAATTTGTATAGTGTTCCAGTTCCAATTTTGTCTGCTCATTTCTTAGTGTCATCACTTCCAATTTCACTTGTTTAATCTGTATCCTGATTGAGTTCTCTGTCCTGGTTGGATAAAATTGGAAATGAAACTGAAACTGAAACGAAAATGCATTTTCTGTTTAATAAAGAGGTGGAGAGACAAGGAGACTCCTAATACTGAACAAACACTCTATAGCAATGAGTACTATCAGAATATAGAGCTATTTAATACTTATTTTAACCAAAGCAAATCACTTACCCTACCTTTAAGTACTGTAGAAGTATCAATACTGCAATGTAGAAATACTTACAAGTAAAAGTCTGGAATTCAATATTTACTTGAGTAAAAGTACAAAAGTATTGGTATAAAAATGTACTTAAAGTACCAAAAGTAGAAAGTACACATTAGGCAGAATGTCCCATTTCACAAGTTTGCAAATGTATGAAATGCATAACAATCCTTTGAAAATAGCGGATTTACAAGCTCACAATGCATCGCCACGCATTGTGAGCTTGTAGATCGGCCGATTTTCAAATGGCCGAAATGTATATAGAGCTGAAGTGGTTAATGTATGTTTTGTAATAATAATCTAAATCTACCAAGTAACTAGTAACTAAAATGTTCAAATAATTGTAGTGCAGTAAAAGTATAATATTTGCATCTGAGGTGTAGTGGAGTAGAAGTAAAAGTACTGAAAATTGGAAATACTCCAGTAAAGCAAAAAATACCTCAACATTGTACTTAAGTACAGTACTTGAGTAACATGCTATTTGTTCACACATGCATGTTATTAGATCAGTGGTCCTAAAACATTTTTTGTACTCCCATCACCAGCACAAAATTGTTTTCCTCATACTGACAAATTTATGGTATTTCTCCGTCTGTCTGTGAGCAGCTAATCTCCGGAAACTGTGCACACACACTCCCTGGTGGCCAGAGCCCAACCTCTGGCCTGGGTTTTTTACATCGGCCTGTTCTAGCGCCACCAGGAGGCAGATTTTACTCCTACAGATTATGTCCAAACCTCACGCAATTCGGTACACCTTATATCTGTAGTCATGTGATCTGACGTATCTGTCAGATTTCTCATATTTCATTCCATTTGGCTGTGATTGCCTTACAAACGTTGCACGAGTGGCTCGTTTTGCACAAAATGCCATAAATCATGAACGCAGCAATCCGGCCTGGCGAAGACCTGTGCACCTGTGCTCCGAGGAGTACACTTTTATAGTCTAGCTGGCAACTTGTTTTATATTGGCGGGTGGCTGATACATGCATATTTTCACGGTTGTATTTACCGCGTATGGCATATAAAAACAAACGTAGTTTTCAACAACTGATCGAGCTGATTTTAAATGAAATTACTTCCGGTAAGGATCCAGCTGTCACCTCCAGCAGATTTGAATGCTGATGGAAAAAAGGAGCACATCTTGTCTGATTGCTGGCTCTTGTTAGCCCAGTTCAACATAACCGTTAATCACCGTCATAATCAAGCCTCATAAAGGTATGTGTGACAACCCTTACAGTTCCAGATACCTGTGTTTACTGGACAGCGTGACAGGTCTATAATTAGTGGTGGTGCAGTTGATAACAGACCATGTTTACGAGTGTCAGTGTGGCGCCTTGATAGAAACAAATTAAAAATGATAGCCGACACAGCTCAATGGCCAAATTACTCTTTGTCATCAATCACAGCAATTTGTCCTTTCAGTTGAAAAAGCTTTTGAGAGTACTCACCTGTTGTGTATACTTTTACTCCACTACAATTATTTGAAAACTTTAGTTACTAGTTACTTTGCATACATTATTACATTTTAAAACACACATTAACCACTAGCCCTATTTTATACCTAGGCTATTTGAAAATGAGCTTGTAGATCTGCTATTTTCAAAGATTCTAGTACTTTTAATTTTGGTACTTTAAGTACATTTTGATATCAATAATGTTGTACTTTTACTCAAGTAAATTTTGAATTCCGGACTTTTACTTGTAACAGAGTACTTCTACGTTGCTGTATTGATACTTTTACTTAAGTAAAACATTTAAGTACTTTTTCCACCACTGGTCACAGATAGGCCACTTTTGGGGTTATATTATGTTTCTAACGGAGCCTTGGTGATAAGGGATGTCTGCTCCCTAGCCAACTCTGCCTGACCGGGCAGCCGTCCACCCAAACACTGATGAACAATCTGATAGCCTGTCTTTCCACATTAGTTCTGTCGAGGTCAGGGAAACCCAGCGCAGAGACCAAGATAGCTCACAGCAATTTGTAATCAGGCACATTGTTAATACAGACACGGCACAATGGAGTAGACCTTATATAGAGCTTTTTCATTATGGACCCAGCAGGATTTGGTATTCAAAATGGTGTAATTGTTCTAATACTCCCTACTACTCCATATTCATACAAGATTCGCCTGATGGCATATGGTTCGTTGTCGGTTGTGGGCGGAGAGCAGGGTGTGGCACTCAAATTTTAGACTTGGTCCCCTCCGTTTTTCCCTCTACACCTGACCTAGCAGATTTGTCAGTATCATGGTCGGTATCATGGTCAGTATCATGTCAGTATCATGGTCAGTATCATGTCAGTATCATGTCAGTATCATGTCAGTATCATGGTCAGTATAATGGTCAGTATCATGTCAGTATCATGTCAGTATCATGGTCAGTATAATGGTCAGTATCATGGTCAGTATCATGACAGTAGCTTGTCAGTATCATGTCAGTATCATGGGCAGTATCATGTCAGTATCTTGTCAGTATCATGTCAGTATCATAGGCAGTATCATGTTAGTATCATGGTCATTATCATGTCAGTATCATGGTCAGTATCATGGTCATTATCATGTCAGTATCATGTCAGTATCATGGTCAGTATCATGGTCGGTATCATGTCAGTATCTAAACTTTTATTTTATTTTTCATTCATGTGAGAACAATGGCTTCTATTATAGCATGCTAACTTTCCAATCATTTATTTATTTGGATTTCACTTCGATGATGTCACTGGTAGGCGGGTTTCTGAACTGTCCACAGCCCTCCTCTGAGACACAGACCGAGTAGACAAAAATCAAATGTTACCATATTAATGAGCACTAGTGAGGACCATTTATATGAAGATATGTTGAAAATGTCTGAAGTTGTGCTTTAAGTACTACAGTATCAGTTCTATGATGTTGGATATATATTGCCTGCTGATAGTTGATCCTGATAGCATGTTCATTAATATTCAGATTAGTTGAAGCTAACTGGTTGAGATCCTTATCTTAAGGCTGGGCACGATTCTGCTAATATTTGCTGTTCTTTATTATGTATATGACTCTGAAAAGGCCAGCTTCAGTAGTGATGGTCATCTGCTCTCTCATTGATATTACGGTTGTGCTCAAATTCATAGCAGAGATAAGTGACTAAAATCTGTTGAACTCTTGGTGGTATGTTTCAGTGTAAGAAACAAACAACAAAAGAAAAGACAGCTGTTTTTGTGCGCATACCTTTGAAGGTGACCATCTAAATCAAACTCTGCTAACTCAAATATTGGGCTAGTGTGTCTTTCATCTCTTTATCTCACAGATGATTTCACAATGCTGACAGCAGATGCTCTTTGAAGTTAGCGCTACATCAAACAGTGTAACCACACACAATTTGCAATGTATTGATCTTTTTTTTAGCTTTCACTTTAGCTTTTCACATCTCCATTCAACTTGTTTTTCAGCACGATGTGAATTTGAATCCCCAGTTGGCAAGGTAACTACGGAACCCAAACCTCTACCAAAGTGTCCTTGCCCTTTAACATGAACTAAACTGTGTGGCAATGTCACCATTAAACCTGACCTTTTGCATATACATATTTATTGTACTCATGAGACAACAATAATAAAGCTGTAGTTCAGCTTTATTAGTAAACATGATTTTTTCCTCTATGGGCATCCGTAGAAAATGAATAAAACGAAGATTGAGAGCATCTTAATACAGTATAATCCACTGTACTCTGGGAGACAGGATGACTTACCTTTCTGAGATAAAAAAAAGTATTTGAAATGTAATTTATCGATGTCACATTTTAGACGTGCACAGCTACACTCGCATTCAGTATCAACCATAGACTGTAAAAATGAATTGACAAAGTGATGCCATTGGCTTCTACAGACCGTAAATGAAGCCGATTGTTCAGGAATTTCAACCATATAGTATTTATGACAATGTTTATTAAGGTAAGAAAATCAAGTCTAAAGTTCGTCAAAAACCCACCCACTTGAATGGAGAAAAATGAACTCAAATTCATATGAACTTTTACTTCCTATATAGACTCAATTTCAAAGCAGGAAGCTGGGCTCTTGGTATCAACACACAAGGTTGGGGATGTTCATTCTTCATCGTCAGACACACACGCAGTGCCCATTACCCAGTGCTGTCCTCTAAATCCCAAGCTCTTTGTTGAAAAGAAAATGTTCTTATCCACTGATCTATTTCAGTTGGAAGGATTAATTCTCTCTGTTTAATGATTTCAGGGTGATTTAATAAATCCCAAAAATACCATCAGTGAGTCCCATTCACCTGTGAGTGGCATGTTAATTAGAAACCCTTAAAGTGTAAAGAATCTGTGTGTGTGTGTGCGTGCGTGTGTGCGTGTGCGTGTGTGTGTGTGTGTGTGTGTGTGTGTGTGTGTGTGTGTGTGTGTGTGTGTGTGTGTGTGTGTGTGTGTGTGTGTTTGTGCATGTGCGTGTGCCGCACGTGTGTGTGCCGCGCGTGCGCGCGTGTGTGTGTTCTGCTCTAGGTTAATACTCAACATGGACATTGTGACTCAGTGACAAGAAGGCACTTTGGCTTCTAAAAATTAATTGAATATCAATGTGATTAAATGATAAAGTGTTTGGGGTTGTCTTTCCCCTGTTTGTGTGAAATCGTCCTGTCTGGCGGCTGCCACAGACAGCAATTAACCTCTAGTGTACCCCCTCCACGTCCAATTCTCTCTCAGTGTGAGGATATGATGCATACAACATATTGAGGCATTGAACAATGCATAATTGATTAGAGCTGTGCATAACTGATTAGATGTTAACAGTGGTGGGAAAAGTACTACATTTTTTTACTCAAGTAGAAGTATCAATATTGCAAGTAATAGTCCGGAATTCGAAATGTACTTAAGTAAAAGTACAAAAGTATTGGTATCAAAATGTACTTAAAGTACCCACAAGTAGAAAGTACTCATTATGCAGTCCCATTTCAAATGTATAGGCCCTACAATGCATACAAATCTTTTGAAAATAGCAGATCTACAAGCTCACAATGCGTCACATTGCGACGCATTGTGAGCTTGTAGATAAATAGTAACTAATAACTGAAGTTTTCAAATAATTGTTGTGGAGTTAAAGCATAATAAATAGTAAACAGTTAATTTACACCACTGGATGTTAATGAATGCTATGCCACCTTTTTCAACATTTACCTGGGATGCCCCACAGCAACCTGTCTAATGTGTGTTGACTAAAAGGAGACGTGAATTATAGTAATGTAGCAACTGTTGTGTGATGATTCTAAGAGTGAATACTCTCATCTTGGTTCAGCCAGTTGGCTCATAAAGTATGGCATCTCTAAAGTGAGTGATTACAGGATTGTGCACTTGGCGCCATCTAGTGCAATGTTACAAAAATGATAAAAAGGCTCAAAAGTCTTTGTGCCATATTTGTGATTCTCCATAAATGATCAACGGGCTTCTTCAAATTGTATTCAATGGTTCCTCCTTGTGGCAAAGCAAGAGCAGTGCTATTTATTGTCCTGTTGTCATTTTACTATCCATAATCCATGCTGCTTAAACAATGACATCTGTAAAAGGTTTACGCACTACCACTTTATAAAAGATAAAACTGGATTTGTTTGACATCTTTGAATACAAGACTTTACCCATTTCTGCTTGAGAAACCGAAATGTGATGTTAAAAGTCCCAAAACCACAAAAAACTGAGAAAAAGAAGAAGAAAAATAAATAAAAACTAATATGATATATGTTCAGTCACAAAAAAAAGAGTGACCCCTTTAGAAAATGACAGTATTTAGAGTGGAAGAAAAGTGCATTTCAAAATGATGCCTTATTCGTGATTATAGAAATCAAGCAATGTCAAGCAAAGGTGAGTGCATTGTTATGAGCCATTTAAATACCAAAGAGGTTAGAGTGAAGTGCCCAAAGACAGAACTCCATTAATCTCTGTAACATAGGGGGAACATTGAGAATGCACCTGGGCTTGAGCCACTTTACTCCTCGTTGAGATTAATGGCTGGCACACACTGGGGGCCATTAGTGTTAAACAGCCATGGCCCAATCTCCTCCTCCCCACCCCCCATGGTACCCATGCAGGGAGCCAGGGGCTCTATAACGGCCTCTCTCTGAATTAATGGTTTAGTTAGCACATGACAAAGGACAATTTTAATTATGAATGAGAGGAAGGCCTTTTAAACAACATTTGGTGTTAATCTAACTCGGAAAGTGGAAGAACTGACCCACAAATGTCCATTTTGACACCTTCAGAGTCAAATTAACATTCCAGATGTTACTGCGAGCATCTCTCGAGACTGCACCGCACAGTTAATTGTAGCTTTCCTACGACCCCACACTGGAGTAGATGGAGTGTGCCGCTGGTGTGTTATAGAACGCAGATAACAGTCCCTAGAAAGGTGCGCACACAGTAGAACGCCAATCTCTGCCAGGAAGCATGCCCTGCCTCAGTGGTTTTCAAACTTTCCTTTGCTCAAGCCACGAGCAGAAGTGCAAAGGGCTAACCCATTGTTTTTTGTAAAGGGTGAGAGGAGCCACAGCTAGCCTCCATTATTTGATTTTTTTTAACAAAAGAAATTAACATTTAATTTTAGATTTTTAATCGAGCCCACACAATGTAATACAGGCGTAGTAGTATAGACAGGCTATAGGAGAGAAAGCTTTGGACAGTGGACACATCGACTGGTAGTATGGCATGTTTGCTGTCATCATTAGGACAAACATGACAAGAACGATGTTGATGTGACTATTTACAGAAGAAAATGCTGTATTTGTAACAACTTTTGTGCCCCATTGACTAGTTCTGGTCCATAGCCTGGCGGGATGTGTATCCCATAGTCATAGTCTGAGGGACAATTGTTCTGTGATTATTAATTTACAAAAGTAACTGGTTGTCGTTGACCAATTTGAGCTATAGGCTCCAGCTGGCAGCATGCACAAGTTTTATTTGCAAAATGGTTTAATTGCAGGCAGGCAGACAGGCAGACACACAGACAGACATACAGACAGACAGGGGCAAACGCAATAACATCGCCTGCCTGCCGAAGATCTTCTTCTTTCTGTTAATTCCCATAAGGGGCCGCAGATCATGTGTTTCCATCCGTTCCTGTCCATTGCATCTTTGCCCGGCACCATCTTCAGCATCCTTCTCACCCATCATCGCTCCTCCGCACTTCCAAACCTTCTCAACCTCGCCTCTCTGACTTTATCCCCAAACCTTCCAACCTGGGCTGTCCCTCTACAATGTGGTCACTGCTGATCCTATCAATGTTTTAATCAGAGCCACTATTTCCAAACCGTACAGCTAGTCTCTCTAGTGTCTTACACACCTTCCCTTTCACTCTTGCTGGTACCCTTCTGTTACAAATCACTGCTGACATTAATCTCCATCTATTCCACCCTGCCTACACTGTCTTCTTCACCTCTCTTCTTGACAGTTGACCCCAATTTAAACTCCTTCAACTTCACCACCTCTACTCCCTGCATACTCAGTGTTCCACTGTCCTCACTCTCATTCACACTCACAGTCTTACTCCTGCTGACTTTTATTCCTCTACTCTCCAGTGCATACCTCCACCTTTCCAGACTCTCTTCTACCGGGTCCCCTCCTCTCACCACATGTCACAGTGTCATCCGTGAACATCATAGTCCACGGTGACTAATGGACGATCTCACCCGTCAACCTGTCCATTACCAATACGATCAAGAGATGGGTTCACCTCCACCGTGAAGTGAACCCATCCATAACCCCTATACTGCACACCTCACGCCTGTCACACTGCACATCAGTGGCGTGCACGCAGTCATTTTGAGGGGCAGGTGCTCAAGTAAATTATACTTGTTTTTGTTTACTTGGTCTGCTCTTTTCTCTCTCTACACCTATACCTCTTTGCCAAAAATAGCCGATCTACAAGCCCACCGTTGTGGGCTTGTAGATCTGCTATTTTTGGCTAAAGTTCTCCTCAGAAAAGGGATGCTAGGTTTCGAGTGGTTATGGTAAAAAGAAAAATCATATCACATAAAGATTTGGCGGACCCCCTGTAGTAACTCTGAGGACCCCCTGTTGAAGACCCCTGCTGTAAACTGAAGAAAAAAACCTTTTTTCCCCTTTTTTTCAAAAGGGCACTTCTGGTCAAGAGGGCAAAGGGCAGTTGCTCTAGCACCACCTAGAGTCTATCTGTGCACGTCCCTGCTGCACATACATACATACTGTATCATGCACTACTCTGACATACCTTTCTGCCACTCCTGACATCCTCATTATAGATCAATTACAAAACACGCTCTAACGTGGAACCCGCAAGGCAGGAGGAAGAGAGGAAGACCTAGAGCCACCTGGAGAAGAAACACAGAGCAGCAGATGAAGGCGCTAGGGCTGTCATGGCAACAACTGGAGCAGAGGGCACAAGAAGATTTCATCAATGGCTTATGTTCCTCAGGGAATTCAAAGGCCTAAGTAAGTAAGTAAGTAAGTGACGTCCTCATGCAATAGCTTTTGCCCTTCTCTATACTTCTCCATCAACACTCTCAGGGAGAACAGTGCATCTGTAGTATTCTTTCTTACATAAATCCATACCGCTGCTCACTAGCTGTCACCTGTCCTCCTAATAATAGACCATAAGATAATGACACCATTTTAAGAAAGTTGCAGAGTGGGGAGTTAAAAGCATTTAATTGCCTTTGATAGTTGTTTGCCATTTTAAAACAGTGACATTTGTAGCTTTTGTGGCACCTTTGTGGGTGTACTGTACGTGAAATCACTTTTGGCTCTGCGTTGTTTAGAGGCCCCTCAATGTGTGATTTGGGCCAGATCGGACACTGGGTTCATGATTCAATTGTGCCATTTTTGATCATAATCTCCGCCCCAGCCGTTCTGCCCTGGCGAAGATTTAAAAAAAAGACAGACAGAAAGGCAGAGGTACAGTACAGGCAAGGGCTTGGCAAGATCTTCATCATACAAAACTAAAAAAGCAAAAGTCAGAATCAATTCACAAAAACAAGGCTTGGCAAATGGCTTTAGAGCTTGGCATGAAACAAGACGATCGGGGAAAGGCTTGCTTAGGACTCGCTTGATTCTGCAGGTGATTGTTTGCAGGTGCATGGTCTCTCTGGCAGGGGAGCAGCTCCAGACAGACTCATACTAAAGAACTAGGTAAGGCTGTGACAACTGGACGGTGCATCAACGGAGAGAAGGCTGAGCGGGTTGCCGGCTTCAAGTTCCAGGGGGTCCAACATGACCTAGACTAGAGCCTGAACACCTCCCATCTGGTCAAGAGGGCTCAGCATCGCCTCTTCTTTCTGAGGGCCCTGAGGTGGAACCAACTTGACCTATACTTGACTTAATCCTCTTTACACCGTCGAGGGGCATAGGCCGCGTTTACCAGAGCACTCCATCTCACTCTCTTCTAGGCTTTAGCTTCCTGCCAGCTCACTAGCTCCGATGTTCTTTAGGTCTTGGAAAGTGGAACGTCTCCAGGTGTTTCTCGGCCTACCCTGTTTCCAGGGCCTGTCTCGTGATGTTATTTGTGTCCTAAGGGAGTGGAACGAACATTCCTCCAAAAACTGTTGATCAACGGTTTTCCTGGTGCTGTACAAGACTGGTAGCCTACTCTAGTTGCACCGCAGCAGACAGGAAAGACCTGCAGCACAAAACAGTGCTCAGTGGCTCGTCGGCTTCCCACTCTCAAACCTGAGTGACATCCACTCTCCACAAACAGGGCTCTAACATCTCAAGACACCCCCAATAGACCCTAGACACTCCCTTTTCACCACCGTCCCCTCAGACAGGCTTAGAACTACATGCGCACGTAAAACAGGCTGAGAAACAACTTTTTTCTAAGAGCTGTGGACAAAATGCTGAACCTATAACCCCCTCACCATCACCACCTGCACTAAAATAAAAACTAAACTAGCAAACCCGCTTTAAAAATGAATTAAAACTAATTGCAATTGATGAATTCAAAACTATAATAATCTTAGTCCAAATGCAATATAAAACAAGAAAAAAAAGAAGTTATGACCAGAAAGACATAACAAATCCAGGGTAGGTTTGAAAAGTGCAAAAGGCCATTAATTCAATGGGCTAGAATTATTACACTACACCAACGTGTTGTCGGCTTGCCCCTTCTTCAGGGTGTGTGACACGCGTTGGTGTATTTTAATGAATCTAGCCCATTGAATTAAAGGCCTTTTAGACTTACCTATCCTGAGTGCCTGGACCTGGATTTGAACGTCTTTCTTGTCATAACTTTTTCTTGAATATTATTACCTTCCATAAGCACTGGTGGTTCGAGAGAATTACTGTAGGTATTTTACTGTCAAGGTATTTTATTTTATTTGACTATATGATTTACAGACAGATGATACATCAAATTGGAAAGAAATGAAAAGAGTGGGGGATACAAGCCACTGCTTATTATTATTATGATTAGTAGTAGTAGTAGTCGTAGTAGTGGTAGTATTAACATATTTGTACATATCTTTCAAAAGGATAAGCTCGAGAGCTTATTTCCGTTGTGGTCCTTTGAGTGTGTGTGTGTGTGTGTGTGGGGGGGGGGGGGGGGGGGTAGTACAATTTACAATGTAAAAGACAACTAAAATAACAAAAACAACATGGGTACCTGCTACAACTAAACTAAATTATGATTACAGTATTATGGAGGAGTTAGTTAAGTTAACAATAGAACTAATTGACTTGAGGCTTGTAGGTAGGCTAATTGTAGTAGTAGTAGCAGCAGCAGTTTGTTTATTTTATTTTATTTCATTTTAGTGTAGTTTAGGTGATTAGTTTAGTATAATTTAGTTTAGATTAGATAATTTTTGCCCAATATAAAAGCAAGTACTGTATAAAATTAAGAAACCATAATTACGGTGCAGAAAAGGAAGGAAACTGCGTAGGCTTGTTCAGAGTGCTTTCCTCGTTGAAATTCAATAAAAAAGCAGGCATCCAGAAACAAAACAATCTCTTGCGAGAACAAAAGCAGCATCGGAAGACACAAAATAAGCATCGACACAGAACAACATGAAAAGAAAAGAAAAATAACAGCAGTAGCAGTCGTACTACAGTAACATTATTTAAATATTATCATTAAATACAGGATAAATGTAACCCACAAGGCAGGAGGAAGAGAGGAAGACCCTATAGAACCATCTGACGAAGCACAGAGCAGATGAAGTATCAAGTGGACGAGAGGGCACAAGCCCATAGAGGATGGAGTTTCATCAGGGACTTACAGGCCTATATATTCAATCATGTAGATCACTGTTTGTCAACATCGGATCTGGGGATGACCACACGCTGGGCAAGACCTAGCTGGTTTCCCGCGGAAAAGATAGTTTTTCTCTTTGCAGATGAGTAAGGCTGGGAACGAGGCTAGGATGACCAAGGGTACACATGTATCCTCATTGGGTAATCCTCACTGAGGATTCTACAGTGTATACTGGGGTCCCAGAGATAAACAATCGTATCAATTGGGGGTCTGCGGCCTAATGCATATCAAACTGGAGGTCCTTGAAATTAAAAAGGTTGAAAATAACCGATTCAAATACAGTTTATGCATGTAGTGTCAATATATTGAAATCTACTGTAAAAACTGTGACTATAGGGTTGTGTACGTATTAAGAGCTCAGAGTTCCTCTGTTAGGAAACAATAAAATAAAAGTGAAAAAATGTGGACGTGTTAAATAAAACTAGATAAGGTACTGTGGCAGATGTAGAATCATTCATGACCCGGGTGTTATGGCCTAAAATAAAATGTTTTAAAGAGTTAAATATTTCAAGAAGTATAAAATATTCCAAAATAATTCAAAAAGTCCCAAAAGGACACTTGAAGTTTGAGAGTTCTAGGTGAGAGTATGGCAGGGCCAACGTTTTGAGGAGAAAATTAGAAAACGTAAAAAATAAATAAATAATGAAAATGGATTGATTGGTTGGTTGGTTGGTTGATTGGTTGGATTGGTTGATTGATTGTTTTTATTGACAAAAATGCATATACATGAACATATATTTGAACATATCTGTCAAAGGATAAAACACAAAGCTAATTTCCATTGCGGTCCTTTGAGTGCAAATGAAATGCATGTGTAAACTGAGTGTTGGGGTAGCAGAGACATACATCAAAATAAAATCAAAATAATTTCAACATGCTAGACAAGTAAAATAGCAAAGAGCAACATGGGTACTGTGAATGGAACCTGATACAACTCAACTCATTGATAGTTTGGTCCAGTTGCTATTCTGACTTGAAGTCAGTTTACAAGTTACACCTAAGGCATTTAGCAGACGCTCTTATCCAGAACGACTTACAAATCAGATTAAATAGCATGAACCCTAGTGAACAAATGACAGGTTAAATAGTCACATAGGTAGAGTGCAAATCAACAATGTAGTCCTTCAAAGAACCTAGGATGCCAGGTAAACATCAAACCTAGCATCTGTCTAAATAACATGCATCTAAATAATTCCTAAAAGTAAAACTAAATAACATAACTGGGCTCTCTCAAAAGATCGAGCCCATTAATAAAATAAATCAAGGAAGGACTAAATAAAAACCTAATACATTATAAATTCCTATAAAAAGCATTTAAAATACACAGGGGTGTGTTTCGCCAAGCTGGCGTATAGTGGCAATCCTGGCTGTTGACAGCGGGAGGCACGGGGACGAGGGGCTTTTTCAGTCTGCATCTCTGAATCCTCAGAGGATCTTCCTTGCTGGAGCTTGTGCTGGACGACGAGTCCAGTTAGATGGTCCATCGGCGGGTGTCTCCGGCCAAGACCCCCAAGGGCTCCTTTTCCACCATGACTGGTTGGAGCTGGCCGACGGCGTGGGCCTGCATCCAGGCGTGCTCGTAGATCTGCTCCAGCGTGGGCCGGTCCGAAGGCCGCAGGGACAGGCACCACTTGATCAACTGCTGGCACTCGGGGGAAAGCCTCTTTCTGAAGTAGAGGCGTCCTGTGAGGATCTCCTTTTCCTGTTCGAAAGGGATCGCCCCGCACACCATGGCGTACAGCAGCACGCCTAACGACCACACCGTCGCCGAGCGGCCATGGTATCTATGGGAGCGGATCCACTCAGGGGGGCTGTACAACGGCGGACCACCGTTGACATCGGTGTAGACCGTGTCCTTGAGAAAGGACCCTGAACCAAAGTCGATCAGCTTGAGCTCCCCAGTGCGGAGGTCTAGCAGGAAATTCTCGTCCTTGATGTCTCTGTGCAGCACGCCACAGGCGTAGCAGTGCCGGACCGCCTCCAGCACCTGGCGGAAGAAGTTCCGGGCCATCTCCTCGTCCAGGGAGCCCTTCTCGATGATGAAGTCTAGCAGGTTCTTGGCTAGCTCTGGGCGCTCCATGACGATGAGCCAGCCGTCTGCCTGCTGGTAGTAGTCCAGCAGGCGGATGACCGAGCAGTATGCTCCGCTGCTCACTTTCTTCAGGAGCACGATCTCCAGAGGCACCATGGAGCCGCTGATCGTGCCCCAGTTCTCCACACATGCCTTGGTGATGTGTTTCACTGCAACAAGTGCACAGTCAGCTATCCTGCTGCCTGCGTATACCATGCTGAATCGCCCGATGCCAATCACAGAGCCCACCTGGTAAACCTTCTCGAATGGCTCCTTCTCCACCATGACTGGCTGCTGGCCAACGACAAGGGCCCGCATCCAGGCGTGTTCGAATATCTGCTCCAGCGTGGGCCGGTCCGATGGCCGCGGGGACAGGCACCACTTGACCAACTGCTGGCACTCGGGAGAAATCCTCTTTCTGAAGAAGAGGTTCCCTGCCAGGATGTCCTCGTCCTGTTCGAAAGGGATTTCCCCACACACCATGGAGTACAGCAGCACGCCCAGTGACCACACCGTCGCCGAGCGACCGTGGTATCTACGGAAGCGGATCCACTCGGGCGGGCTGTACAATCGTGTACCACTGACGTCAGTGTAGACCGTGTTCTTGAGAATCGACCCTGAGCCAAAGTCGATCAGCTTGAGCTCCCCAGTGCGGAGGTCTAGTAGCAGGTTCGCGTCCTTGATATCCCTATGCAGCACGCCACAGGCGTAGCAGTGCCGGATCGCCTCCAGCACCTGGCGGAAGAAGTTCCGGGCCATCTCCTCTTCCAGGGAGCCCTTCTCGATGATGAAATCCAGCAGGTTCTTGGCTAGCTCTGGGCGCTCCATGATGATAAGCCAACCATCCGGCTGCTCATAATAGTCCAGCAGGCGGATGACCCCACCGAACGACGTTCCGCCCATTTTCTTCAGAAGCAGGATCTCCAGAGGCACCATGGAGCCATTGATTTTCCCCCAATTTTCCACCCTTTCCATGGCAATGTGTTTCACCGCGACCAGTGCACTGTCAGCTACCCTGCTGCCTGCATATATGGTGCCGAAGCGTCCGCAGCCGATCACCGAGCCCACCTGGTAAACCTTCTCAAATGGCTCCTTTTCAACCATGACTGGCTGGAGCGCAAGGTTCCCCGGTAATTGGGCCATAATTGCAGAGTCTCTCACTCTGTTCTCTTGCTGTATATCTCCCTGTATCTCGCTTGTTAGTCTGGTCTGACTCTGGCGTGTTCGGTCTGCTGGGCATACAGCATTTTATGAATGGCTGACTGAGCTCTGGACTGACGTCCATTCACAACGCAAACCGTTGCCGCACCACGCCCATTTGCGCCGGTGTGTGAATTTGCCACTATATTGCCCACGGCTTACTGGTATCACTGTGGGGAAAATGGATGATCTCAGACATACAAGACACCCTTACATTTAAACAACCACTACACAAGTTCCCTCCAGTTGAGAACGACTAAGCAAAACAAAACCAATCAATTGTGCGGCCCCTTGGGCCAGAAATGGACTGGTCATTGGGGCTTCGTACCATGTTTTGGGGGTCTACCGTATCGTATTATTGCACAATAAATCAGCAAGTGTTCACTTTTTGAGCTGCTAAACGGACTAATAAGCTGAAAATATGCACTTGTTCACCTTAGTGAAAAAGATTTACAACTGCAATTTGATAAGATGTCAGTCAAGAGTATGTTGAAGAACACACACACACACACACACACACACACACACACACACACACACACACACACACACACACACACACACACACAGAGATTATTAGGTAGCCTAGTTGTCTTGTGGCCACCTGACAGTCTGAGCCTGCATGTGTTACTGCTGCTTGACCACTGCGTGTACACAAAAGGTCACATGTAAATAATGGCTCGATGATGACCATACCTAGCTTGAGAGCCTTAGATCCATCTGTCCATCTGCCAATTCTGTAACAATATCCAAGTGGGGATTGACAGATAGAGGCAGCCCATCAACACCTGCATGCAATAGACCTCCTCTGATTTGTCCCAGTTACAGGTGGCAGCTGAAGGATTAGTGGCAAACAATGTCCCAGTTAACGAGCAAGCGACAAACCGGTCACTATTATTGCAGGAATTAATAGGCCTCAAGTCTAAATTTAACTCTGAGAGTGTACAAATGTCTATTATTTATACACGTGCATGTACTGTGAAGGCTTTCTTTCAATACAATATATTTGTGAGTATGGGATATGCGCAACAACAAGACAGAAAGCTCAAATAACCATTTTCACTTGTTGCCTGTATACTGTAGCTTTTCATTGATTCCGTTATGTGCAAAACTGTACTGTGTCGTCATTATTCAGGTGCAGTCGAATCTTGATGCACCTTTTAAGCTGAGCCTGCTTTCAAAGTGAGCTTGAATATTTCTCATTCCTGTGGTTGTAATGAGTGACGCAGCTTGACAGACACACAAAGCTGCAACAAGTGCTCACCTTGGATTTGGACTGACATGTCTTTTGGCACAGGCCATTAGGCAGAGCCAGCCTTAAACCAAAACCCTACAGTATATCATGGGGCCCTCTGTTTCGGTCATTAACTACCCCCAAGCTCTGGCGAGGATGATTTGACAACAATAGGAATCTATTACGATTAATGAAAAGGTAGCATGCAATATTAAAATGGTAGAACAGACAGACACAGTATTAAAACTTTAACATTTAACACAACCACTTAAACCCTGGTATGTACAGTACTTAGTTGACCGGTGTCCCCAAGGGATATAGGCTTGGTCTGTTCCTTTTTTCTGTAATAAGAAAATAGCAGATCAAGCCGATTGGCTGTTTTTGCCAAATGTTGTTCCCAGAATAGTGACAAAACGATAGAGTTCAAAAAAGTAAATAATATGGGAAATATACTGTCTTGGAGGGAATGGCCCCCAAACCAATTGCAGGGGGCCCTAAACCAATTTTACTTTGTTTATTGGGTCTGGCCAGGCCCTGCCGTTAAGACACATATCTTCATGTCTTTCAGGTTACAGCAGGCGTGTGCGCAGAGGAACATCCATCATGGTGCTATAATGTTCAGAACAGTCAATGCTCATTATGTCCAGCAGAGGGCAGGAGAGACAGTTAGGCCATTGAGCATCACCTGAAACCCAAGGAGCACCTCTTAAAGAGAGTCACTTGCAATCAGAAAGCCTCCATTTAATTACAACACACAGGAAATTACCGGGTGAATGGGTCAGGTGCTGATAAGAGGCTGAGTCCTGGGGATGACAGCTCCTGAAACCCGAGCTAGGCCCCATCTCAAAGCGGACTTATCACAAAAGGCCCCCGTCTGGAAGCCCGACAATCTGATTGTACTGTCAACCAGATTCATAATTAATATATTTATCAAATTAATCACTGAAAAAGGCCCTTTGCCTGCTGAACAGTGGGCAGATTCATTGGCCACGGGCTCTGCTTACCCCTAATAACAGTGCTGTCAATGTAATAAGCCCCAAAGCGGGGCTGATGCCCCACAGCCCATGACAGACAAATTGCTCCTCTGTGTAGAAATGATATGGGGAATTTAGAGAGGGAAAGAAAGAAAAAATGTCAGTGTTTGGTGACAACCACAATTGTACCCTTGTCTCAGATTGTGCGTATGGAGTTGGACAAACATGAAAGGCTCATTTTTGTTTTTACACGGCACCCATGAAAGGGTTAAGATTCTTCCTTTTTATGTATTTCCTTTTTTTGTATTATTTCAATCTGCAGTGTTTTTATGTTGTTGAACTGAGAACAATATTGTAATGTAGATGTTTTCTCAACTACACAATGGAATAATTATATTTATGGCCATATCAGCACAAATAATAGTCAAAGTTACGAATAGTTGCCAAACAGCAGCCTTATTACATTCAACATAATAAATGTTTTAATGCAATCCACATTTTCGCTGAATAGTTCTCCTATTATGTTGTGGAATAGGGATGCTAGGGTTCATGTGGTTAAAAGGTGTAACCTAGGTCTAGACCGGTGGTGTAGCAGCAGGCACCTATAGGCTCAATGTAGCCTGACAGCGGGTCGTGAGTTCGACTCTCGATCCCGACGGCCTTTGCTGCATGTCACTTCCCTTCTCTCTCCCCATTTCCTGTCAGCATACTTTCCTGTCAAATAAAGGCATACAAGCCCAAATAAAATATATATATATATTAAAAAAAAAAGGTGTAGCCTACTGTGTTGAACATACCACTAAAGAGCTACACTGCACCTTTGAGACCTGCCTAGTTCAAACACACAAGAGCAGGCTATCATGCATCCACCTCTCTCAGGCCCCTAAAATAGAAGGGGTGGGGGGGAGGTGGGGAACTCTGCACTGCCTACCTGTTGGAGCGTTTGACAAGGTGCCCATTCATAGACTATACCCCCACCTCTTGCAGCTGAACTGTTCCTTCTCCCTCGGGCCAGAATGAGCAATTCTTTAATCTGAGAGAATGTACAACAAGGCCCCCCCTGCAGCTATCCAGCCGGTCTGTAAAGCTCCATGGGGGTCTAACATGACCCGGAGGAACAAAAACACAGCTGAACTCGACCCTGCTCAAGTTGAGTGCATTTCCTGCTTTTGGCTGTTTCTCTACAAAGACCAGCTGGAACAGGCAGTTTCGTTTTCTCTGTCGATTGGGAGTCGGTAGTTATTTATGTCCACCAAAGCAGCAAGGTTCCGTGTATAGGCCTAGTTCAAGGGGCCCCCTGGACCTCATTTTCTTACCTTTTATTGGCTTTTGACATTGAGCATGTCCTATTCTTCCCAGTGTGTGCCTCCAATTCTCCTAGGGGACATGATCTACTCTATGACTTGTCTGTTACTTGGGGTACAAAACATGAATTATACACTGTGGTCCATTTAGACCGCACCTGTTCATCATTTGTCCCGTATTCTACCCCCATGGCACCTGGGTCACTTTCATGTCATACAGACACCCCCTGACCTGTGGTGACTTCCGGTGGTGGAAAGTAACTAAGTACATTTACTCAGGTACTGTACAATTTTGAGGTATACTTTACTTGAGTATTTAAAAATGTCTATACTAACTAGTTACTAGTTACTTCGTAGATTTTTATTACAAAACATAAATTAACCACTTCAACCCTATATATTTCGGCCATTTGAAAATAGCCGACCTACAAGCTCACAATGCGTCGCATTGCAACGCATTGTGAGCTTGTCTGCTATTTTCAAAAGATTTTCATACATTTGAAAACTTGAAATGGGACATTCTGCACAATGAGTACTTTTACTTTTGGTACATTAAGTACATTTTGATGCCAATACTTTTGTACTTTTACTCAAGTACATTTTGAATTCCAGACTTTTACTTGTAACAGAGTATTTCTATATTGCAGTATTGATAATTTACTCCACCATTTCTGGCCTATGGTGACTTCTCCAGACTCCATGAATGCATGTAACGTTTATTGGATTTGATACTGACTTTGGACTGGCTTAAGACTTGGTCAAACTACTGCATTCAATCAAGTCTGGATAATAAAATATTCTGGATTATACATGTCCTTTAATCATAGAAATACTATGCATTTTCATGTAGAAACTCCGCCACTGTCACTCCTTTATGAATGTAGATGTTATGGAAGTTCATAATGTATTTTAGTATTTGGGTCTCGAGCTGAAAAGGCTTGGGATGTCCTAGACCTAGAGCAATATTTTGATAAAGAGATTTACAATTTCTGCACATGTCTTGTGTGTGCTAAAGTACATAGGTTCAGACAACATAAAAATCCAAAATGTTACAATATCAGCACCGCCATATTTTCTGTTTTTCAAGAGGGTGGTCCATCATTCAATTAATGACATTTCACCCCTCATGCAATGAAGCTAATTAGACACTGGACACATATGGTTCAATTTGTGACACTAATGAGGATCATGAAAAGCTGCTGTGCTGAAGGAAAGGGGACCCTCCTTTTGTCTACTAGATCCCCATCTGGGCCCTCGAGAGGCTTAAAATGGACCATAATCATTGGTCATCATCCCAGGTCATCAGAAACGGATTCTGGAGCTGTAATTGCATGATAAATATCTTTATCACACATATACCACCTCTCCCTGCAGTGCCTCGGTGATGGTAGATAATAGATAGAGAAAATGGGCATGCAAGAGGGTTTTAATCCAATCCTGTGTTCCCTAAAAAAAGATATATAGCATATGCCTTGAATGTCCTTCAGTGTCAGTGAGCCTTATACACTGTCAAGGTGTATAAGGCAAGGGGATCTACAAGCTCACAAGTCAAAACACGATGTGTTGAACCGGCTATACTTTTGATAAAGAGATTTGGTGTAGAGGGAATTAAGGAGCGAATCAAGTATAGACCCCTGGGGGCCTCCGGTCGGAGTTCCTTGGCTGTACATGATTGATATCATGCATGCTTTCTGCCTGAAAGGAGATGCTATTTGTCTTTTGTGTACTGGATGTGACAATACAATGTTTGGCTAATATGGGCCTCTAGGTGGCAACATCTCCTTTGCAAGTTTACAATTCTAATTTATTCAACTTCTTGTAGTCATGAAATAAAATGGAATATAACAAGGCAGGTGGTAGTTGGTCAATGCCGCATTTTCTCTAAGCACAAATACAGATAATTCTGAACAACTTAAAAACAGCACTAACTTCTTATTTTGCCATACTAGTGACAAAAGTCAAGTCACTCATATAATATTGTCCATAATACATCAAGAATCCCATAATTCAACTAGGGAAAAAGAGACTGCTCATCTGGTTTTGTGGCATATCTGAGGTATACTGGAACTTAAATAGGCTAGTACATTGAGAAAAGAGCTTCCACACTCTCAGATCTGTGCAACGGTAATTTATTGTAAGCTTTTGGTCAGAGAATTCCTGCCAGTTTTTATGCCTGAAAGCTTACAATAACCCATTTAGACCTGAGGCCGATTAAAAAAGCACCCTCTAAATCCTGACCTAAGCTTTCTATTTGTATTTATTTTATTTATTTCATTATTATTTTTTTATTAAAAAAAAAAAAATCATGTTGCTACATATTGTATATAGCAACAACTATACAGAGAGGTGTTCCCAGCTTGAAAGGTAACAACGTATAGGTGTTCCAGGTAAATGGGATAAACAACTTTTGCAGAGATCTGAGTGAGCAAATACTCACAGAATTATGTAGGTTACCTATAGTCCCAAATATATGCTCTCTGACTGTCTGTATGCTTTTATACTTTCAGTAGTAGTGACGATTGGATAGAAACAAATAAGATGCTATAAGAATATCCGAAAACATGGTTTACGTGAATGAAAACAAAGTACTGGATCAGCCTGAATCATATGGCATGTTATATATATATATATATAGCCTGAGAACGGTAAGGGGATTATTTTGCATTAAGAGGATGGATAAGGAAGGGTTATTCTTGAATAGTTTAAATCCTTCTTCATTCTTCAACATGTACTGTACATCTTATTGTTTCTAATATAATAAAATGTCATTTCAATCCCCAGTTGACACATAGTATTATTAATCCCTCTGTAACTCGTACAAATGGAACCAAATGGGTCCAGTTGGTTCAATTAGAAGTGCATTCTCAGAATTAAATCAACGCTGAGGATTTTACAGCCTGGTTCACACATGCAGCACTGAGTGGGCCAGTCCACATCAAACAACTTAGTACAAGGGCTCTCTCTGTAATTGTCAACTATTACAGATGGGCTCAGTACCATTCTCAAACATAATGAAACGCCACCAAGGCCTTCACTCATGGTCAGTTATAATTGAACAATTAAACTTTAGCATACAAATTACCTCTTCATATGGCATAACTAATTAATGAGGCAGGCCAGTCACAATTAGCCACTTAAGCCCCATTTCAAAAAATTGCTAAAACAGCCGATCTACAACTGCCGGTGTGGCACTTGTGCAGTAGATCTTTGTGAGCTTATAGAGCTTGTAGAAGAATATTCGAACGTAAAATAACCTTTCTTTTATGTTAGATTTGTTGCCCAAAATAGGAGACACCAGGTTGAAAGTGGTAGGCCCTTCAGCTTCAGTGCCTGATACCACTGCACCAATTGCTTTCCACACACTTTCACAGTAAATGTTTAAGCCTGCAGGGTTTAATATCAGAACGCTGATACTGTTCCGTTTTGAGAATCATTTTGAATTCAGCATGTTTACATGCATGGTGTTGTGTCACATTATTTGGCACGGTGATTTGATTTGTTTCTGCTTCTGTCTGCAGTCTCTTATAGTAACAAAGCCTTTTTTCAGGTGAAATTGGGCTAATTATACAGAGGGTTGAGACCCAGGATGGGAGACCATTTATTTCAGGTCAGCCAGCTGCAACCCCATTTCAAACAGATTGGACATGATTTAAATCACGCCCGTTTGATTGGGGCAGTTAAGCTCTTTATGCCCTTCACTGTAAAATGGATAATTCTTTCTGATATGAATAGACGATGATCTCCAGAGAGCATATGGCGAATGTCTCACATCAATAATTCAAAGGAAACGAGCAAAAATGTGTGAGCACAACATCAGTGATGTCATGAGGTCATTACTTCTGCAAATGAGAATCATGATTTGAGGGATTGGAGATATAAATATAAAATGTAAAAAAATCTTTTCTGTGTGATTGTGGACAGTGAAAAGAAGTGCGAGTCAAATCTGCTACTGAGCCAATCAAATATGGGAAACTGACCCTGAACAGGACATGTTTACACCACCTTCTGGAAAAGTGAACTACAGTGGACCTTTATGGGTGCATCCATACATAAGACACAAGTCATCGGAAGTCCCATCCACTCCCATGTTATAAAAACGGAAAGACCGTCCCGATGCGCTTCTGAAACGCATATCCGGGTTCCGGTCTTCCTTGAGTAACGGCCAGAAATGTCCGGAACCGGAACAAGGGCTTGCGAGTCTATCAGCAGCAAGCGGTGGCGTAGGAAATTGGTTCTCAAAGTGGGGTCCGGGGACCCCCAGGGGTCCTTGAGGGAGTTCCAGGGGGTCCCCAGCTAAATGATGGATAGTTAGGAACCAAATGAACCCTTATGGGTTGGTAACTCAGAGAGTGTACAAATGGAACCAAATGGACCCCAACAGGTCCATTTGGTTCCATTTGTACACTCTCAGAGTTAAATTATCATTGATTTTACAATATAAATGCCATTAAATGGGGGTCCGTAGCCTAAAGCATGTCAAACTGGCGGTCCTAGAAATTAAAATGGTTGAGAATCACTACTAGAACCGTAAAAATCTTCGCCTAGCATATCTTTTCAAACGGGGGTTTGACGGGAAGAGTATGACGAAGGCTCTACGTCCTCCCGGTGGGGGCTCCTCACTGGTCAATAGGATACAACAGCAGCAACACACAAAAATGTGTGTGGGGAGAAATGAATTGGCATAATGACTAAATTGGGGCGAAAAAGTAAAAATAAAAGCTTTAAAAAACTGTGTTTGCATCAGAAGTTCAGAACCAAACAACTAGGCCTATACACTGTGTTTGCAGCTAACTTCTTCCACCAATACCCACTAAGCCCCCCCCCCCCCCACCAAACTAATGCAATTAAAGTCATGGAAAGGACAGTCATAGAAAGCTTTGATATTAAAGTCCACTGAAAAGGCCAAACTAGGAGCACGGATCAAATTTCATATAAACGTGGCTCTGTTCTAATGTGAGTCATTTGCAAGTTCCAATACAAGATGATTTTATGTGTTGATATGTCGAGCTAAGAGATGAAAAAAACGATTGCAGCTGTGTATCACGAGGTGATTGTAGACCATATTAAATTTCACAAAGAAGCTTTCGTTCATGAGTTCCTGTGGCAGTTCAGCCAATATCGCCGCTGCTTTAATTTGATATCTATTTATTTGACTCCATTGTTGGGGTTTTATTGAGGTTGTGCCTGCTTTTATCTGTCCCATCTAAACCAGAAGTGAAGGTCAGAAGCACCAGAGTGTCTCTGTTTATTGGCTTTCATTGAGCCCGCATGAGCTGATTTGACTATCTGCTCATGATATTAAGCTCTTTCATAGCATTTTGTGTTATCCGGATATTGTTTATCGCTACATTGAGATATTCACTGTGTATTTACTGTGGAATTAAATATTCTTCATACACTTTTCTAATATCCTCCCTGCAGGCCAGAGCGAGGTGCATGTTATCCTGTTGGTTGCACAGGCAAATTATACAGACTATCTGCAAACAGAGAAACATACACAACAAATACACCATTTTTCATTACAGCTTTCCCCAGCAAATGCAATGAAAGACACTATTCAATCATTTTGTTTCTCCCAAAGGGGAAAAAAAGGCCTTTCATCTTTATTATTGTGGTTCAGAAATAGGACACTTCATGTTTTAAGGGCCAATATAAATTATTCAATGGGAATCAGTGGGTTCTCCTTTGTAGTAAGGACGATTATTCATTGCTACATGCTATATTGAATTTAACAGTATAGCTCAGCATTCAAATCCTGTAGTCCTGATCTACAGTACAGTGTTACACAATGTACTGTAGATTTATTATCACAAAATATTTTTTCCTTGCCATTTACGACTGAGAAGATTATCCTGCTGCAGCTTTGTCTGTGATGACATTTATTGTTATGATACATTTGCTGATAGACTTGCATCCTGCCACAATGATTGTAATGCCTGCCTGTACTTACATAATAAATTTAGACAACTTTTTAACCCTCCTTGTTTCAGTGCCAGCCAGCAACATGAATTAAATGATGTTTGTTCCCACTTAATAGAACCTTATGTCCTGCCAAATTACGGGGAATAATGAGTTTAGCTCGGAGATCAGTCATGTGGAATTGGGCTAATAATATCTGGAAGCGAAAGATAATATGACTGCTTGCATCATGGTAGATGCGCTAGGACTACAGTACAGCACATGATCAGACAGACCACCTGTAAATAACATTAAATGCAGTGGTGTGAAGTACATTTACTCAAGTACTGTAAGTACATTTGTTAAGTATTTTTTTTACTTTAATGGAATATTTCCAATTTTCAGTACTTTTACTTCTACTCCACTACATCTCAGAGGCAAATATTTTATTTTTATTCCACTACAATTATTTGAAAAATGTACAGTAATTACTAGTTACTTTGTAGATTTTGATTAGTATTACAAAACATACATTAACCACTTCAGCCCTATAAGTCAGCTTGTAGATCTGCTATTTTCAAAAGATTTTTTTTACATTTCATACATTTGAAAATTTGTGACATTCTGCATAATGAGTACTTTCCACTTTTGGTACATTAAGTACATTTTGATACCAATACTTTTGTACTTTTACCCAAGTAAATGTTTAATTCCGAACTTATACTGTAACAGAATGTTTCTACATTGCAGTATTCATACTTTTTACTTCATTACTTAAGTAAAACATGTAGGAGTACTTTTCCCACCACTGATATATTTGCCAGATAGATTCAGCTGGTACTTACCGGCACGGTGACGTATGCGCTGACGTGACGTCACTTTTCCGTGGGAGAAATCTGATGCTCCACGTGGTCTGTTGTTTACTTCTTCCAGGAGGGGGAGGGGCTCAAGCGGACCCGAAAATAGTGGAATTGTGAAACAGCGTTCCTGGTTAGAGTTACAGTACATTAAGCTCATCATCCTGGAAAATAACAATAATATAATCTCTAAGAACCGCATCTGGGCGACAGGGACCATGTCAAAGTGCTGATCTCTTCTCGTCTCGTCTCGTTGTGTTTTACAAGAAGAACTCGATGTATGTATAATGTTCTCTTTGTTCTAAAAGCCTGTTTCCTGCCTCCGTTGTAGGCTACACTGCGGTGTCGCTTGCCGAAAAGTGCAGCTCTTCGAGCCGTAAGCCTATAACATCGTGTCGAGCTTGTACATCTGTTGTTTTCGGCCAGCGACAGCATTGTTTGTGAGATGGAGGATAAATGAGACACGAAAGCTTTGAGACTGCGAGTTTGACACGCAGCTGGGTTGATTGTTGTTGTTGTTGTTGCGCGCGCCCTCTCTGCAGGGGTGGTATAAGTACTCACTACTCTCATTTTTTACTTACTGTAAATAAAAGTATCAATACTGCAATGTAGAAATACCCTGTTACAAGTAAAAGTCCAGAATTCAAAATGTACTTACATTTTGAATTATTATTACAAGTTTTCAAATTGATAAAAATGTATTACAAATCTTTTCAAAATAGCAGATCTAATTCTAAGGTCACTGTGAGCTTTAAAAAAAATCAGTAAAAGTGCGGAAATTTGGAAATACTCCAGTAAAGTAAAAGTACCTCAACATTGTACTTAAGTACAGTACTTGAGTAAATGTAATTAGTTACTTAACACCACTGGGTTTCAGCAGCTTCATGTATCTGACTGTCTTCAAAACACAGTCAACCAAAGCAATAAAATAAATACTATACAAAGAAGCAAACAACACAATGCCATTGACCTATGATCATTGATACTGCATTGTCTCGTGGCTGTAGCTTTGATTGATTGATTGATTGACATAGCTTATTGTGGTCCAGAGTATCTGTGTGTAAACATGTCTGTGTGCCACATGTTGCCACATTGGGAGAACGGTAGCAGAAAAATAAACTCAACAATAATAATAAATACATTCAATTCATACCAATTTCCAACGCACTGGCATATCCTTTGAGGTAACTGACTTTTTAACTTAATTGACACTTTATGTAACTGAGAATCAAGCCTTTAACAAACATGTTTGCCATCACCTTGCCCCTTACTACTTTGTTTCTTATTGCTCCAAATATAGCCTAGAATGCTTGAACAGCTTGGAAGCCGGCTTGCCCAGTTTCATTTAGGCTCAGGGGCCCAGCAAATATCCCAAGGACAGAGCCCGCAGCCTGCACAAACACTAGGCCTACATGACTTTATGAAATATGTCAGGTATGTCGGCAGAAGAGGAGGGTCTGTTCTGTTGTATGTAATGACAACCTTCCTTCTAACCCGTAAAATACTGTTTCAGAACTTTTGTTTGGTGTTATTTTTTTTCATGTGTTGCCTCTTGTATGTACATTCAAGGCAATTCACCGGGGTGAAAAAGGAAAATGTTTTCCGCAGCCTGCGCATTCCCAACCAGCTTCAACCAGCCAAAGATGACATCGGTGTCGTTATCCTCACAGGTTGGTGTCACAAAATGACATGTACATACTTCAGGTCAATAAACTTGACTATTACATTAACACCTATGGTTCAGCGTGTCCTCACTATATGCAGTGTACCTCCTCTTTTCTGTCTTTCTCCACTAGTATGCTGTCCAATAAATCAGAAATCCATTAATCACTTAAAGGGATTTTTTCCCCCCATCGATTAGTCACCCCACGGCAGTGGTTCCGGTAGGAGATACAAAGGAGACTCTTTGTGTCTCCTACCAGAACCGCTGCCGGTCATCAAATTATTGGCTTAAGAATGCAAAAAAAAAATACATTTTGGTGGTGAACTATCCCTTTAAGCCCTATATACTTACAAATAGCAAAAGGCTGTTTTACAAGCTCATACTGCATCACGATGCGACACATTGTGAGCTTGTAGATCATGACATGACCAAAATAGGGACGCTTGGTTGTAAGTGAGGGCACTGAGGGCACAGACATGGAACAGTTTGGATTCCTCCATAACCTGTCTGTCTGTCTATTTCCCCGAAGGCCAAGGTGTGTTCTGCATAGACACCAAGCCCTGGCAAGGCAGAGTGTCTGCACAAGGACACAGCTGGCATGTGGAGCACAGAGAACAGGACCAAACCTTCAACACTTCCATCGAGCAGGTGGAGGACCCTCTCAAAGCCATCACGGTAAAAATGACACATTTTGCTCAAAGTTTAAGAAACAGCATTCGAAAAACCACTCGAAAACAAACTGTTTGTTTCCAAGGTTGTTGCAAAGTGCAGTCAGTGGTTTTTCATTCAGATTTGCATCTGGCCGTGCTAAAGATGTCGAGTTGCGCCGAGTATTTTGTATGGAAATAACATTAAACAAACACGGCAGTGAGGCACGCCATCCTTTCCAAAATGGGGGCCTCTTGATTTAAACAGCCATTATTATGTTAACGCAGTCAGAAAGTAAAGTGGGCAGGTGCCTAAACGCAGCTGTTAACCGTATGTGCCCCGAGTCTGTTAGGAGTCACACATTTCCATCACTATAGATCATGAATTTAGCACAAGGCCAGCAGTTTGGCAGAATTGACTGATAGAAAGGCTCCGCTCCATCCTATTATGATTGACATTATGCTGAGTACAGATAATGTCTGTATAACTTGAGAACGGAGTAAATGGGCACCTTTAGTGCCAAGGTACAGGTAAGGCTAGAGAAATCAGCCAAATACTGAGGAGAATACACCACACATTCTAGCACCCATCCATCCATCCATCTATGTTTGTCTGCTTATCGTGGTTGTGGAGGTAGCCGTTCCAGCACATATGTTTATTTAATCATCTAAAGATAAGGCCAATGTTTCAACAAAAAGCTGCCTTCATCTTATTATTTACATTATTCATCCACCTGAACCTATCGGAGCTGATTTTGAAATCCGATTTGAAAAGTAAACTACTTTTTGGTCCTCCTCATGACAGGTTTACACTGACTAACACAACATAGTTTGAATAGAACTAGCGGAACATTGTCTTTCAAACCCTTGTTGTTCATGAAAGAAGAATGAATATCAGTCAAGATCTACGGCTCACACAACCTTGAAGTGTTTTGTCTCATTTATACTTGGTTGCGCGCCGTGTCGCACAACGTTGTGAGCTTGTCGATTTGTTCGGTGTGTGACACCGGCAATGTCCGGCATGCAACAAAGTATGAATCACCTGTCTCCCCCTCCAGACTAAGGCGGCTGACCTGTGTCAGCATCTTAAGAGGAATGGCGTGGCGGTACGCCAGAACCTCTTCTTCCCCAGGGTCATCTTCCTCTCCCCAGAGTGTGAGCTTGATGACGAGCTGAAGAAGAGGAGGGAGCTGGTCTCCCACGGCCAGATAGACGCTTTCCTCGCCTCTTTCCGGGAAGGCTACGTAGCCTGGATGTCGGATGCAGTCACGCCTTCCTGGCTGTCTGGTGAGTGGATTCACCCTTGTATGTGTTTTCAGGAATGTTGTATTATCATATAGATGTGCAGTAATGTTAAAAGGACCATACCAGCATGAATACATGTCATTGTCTATTCACAGCTTCAACCATATATTGTACATATACTGTAGACAATTTTCCCATGAATTGCTTTATTTTTAGATTGTGTGTTTGTTTACATTTTCTCCACCTCAAACTTGCCCGAATAATTGAATCAGTGTTGGCTAGACATCATTGCATGTTTAATTAGTCATGGACCTTTCAAATGAGATGTTTCAAATCAATCTGCACTTTATTTGATTGATTGATGTTCTTATTGACACAAATGCATTTGTACATATCTGTCAAAAGGATCAAACACAAAAAATCATAAATAGCAGATGTGCAAGCTCCTAGCTTGTAGATCTGCTATTTTTGATAAAGCCAACGCTAAAATCTAAAATGACACTGATGCTTTCCCGGTACAAGAAGATCTTCATCTTGTGGATAAAGTGAAGATGATATACAGTTACAGTCCAACATAATCTATGATCGGTCCATAATGTCACGATCGGCGTATAATGTGTGATGCATGGGAATACTTAGCGTGCCTGATGGATATCGTCCCATGGCAGGTCATCTGTCGTACAAGCAGATGGAGGCGGTGCGGGACCTCCTGAGGAGGGTGGGCACGTGGGACCTGGTGAAGCTGCACGGCGGGGAGCAGCTGAAAGGAGTCTACCAAAGCTGCCAGTTTGTCGCTCTCAACCGCCAGGAGACGGACACGCTGGAGTTCTCCAGGGTCAAGGCCCTGTCCTCCGACACGCTGTGGGCCCTGCTGGGCCACGCCCCTCAGGTTAGTCCACGTGACGTATAAGAGCGAAATCAGGCTGATTATGTTGTGTACGTGATCGATAGTGACCAAACACACTGGCACCGGGGAAGCGTTCCAACTTGACACGTGAACTGTGTCATTTTAGATTTTAAACACCTTAGCTATTGTTTTATACTTTGGCTATTCAAAATAGCAGATATACAACCTCGTAGATCTGCTATTTTTGAAAAATCGTAAAATTGTGTGCAAATCTTTGAATATATATATTATTTTAAAGTGAACATTTTAACAAAGATCTTTGCTTCTGGGGGTCCCTGGAACAAAATATTTTGAGATAGGGGTCCACAGCCAAATACAAATAAGTTTGGGGGTCCTTGACATGAAAAACTTTGAGCACCACTGATATAGCAACATACGTTTTTCAGAAAACTGTTAGAAGACATTTGTAGAATCGGGTCCTCAGGTCAGGCCATACGCCTTATTCAAAATATAACAAAAATGGCCAATCAGCAAGCTGACAGCGTGTCGCAGTTTTTTGTTGATAACGATATGCCAAAAACAGGGGTGAGAGGTTAAGGGGTAGCTTGTGGCAATAATTGTTGTATTGCAGCATCACTGGGGGGACAAAAGCCTGATTTACATTTCCTCTGAACACCAGCAGGTGGCAGTAGTGTTGTAAGTTTTGAGAAATTCACTTTCATGAAATGGAATTTGAGTCTCACTGAATTTTAGTGCCATCATTTACCACCCTTGTTACAGGCATCGACCCATCCCCAAATCATTCACAGTTTATTGTCAGATGAGTCTTGTCTTGTTTACCTCTCTGGATTGTCCTGATGCATTAATACTGACTTTACTACAAGGCCTTCAGTTGTATAACTGTGTGTTCAATTCAAGTATAAATACTTGAGATCTAGAACGTGGTACTGTACATGAGGAGTGGTAGCTCAGTGAGGAAGTTTAATTTAAGTTTAATCTTTGGTCAAATATTTGTGGATCATGCATGATCACATTTTCGATTTTTTTTCAAAAATAGCAGATTGTGCTCACAGCGCGGCACCAGCTTGTACATCTGCTATTTTTGAGCATTTTGGAAAAATCTTGAGAAGTGTGAGAACTACTGATTTAGAAGGCATTTGTAGAATCGGCCTCAGGTCTTAATGGGTTATTATCACAGAGAAGCAGAATAAGACTTGGCTGGCCTCACAGTACCTGCTTCAGATCACTTCCATTAATATTTGCACGCTGAGCATGAATTGCTCCCTTAGCCCTCCAAGCCGCCAGTTTTCTTATTGAGGTAAGTATTCCAATGCGGTCGCAAGATGCTCGTTATCTGCATTCATCGGCCGATTGAATGAATTGAATAGGCAGGTAATTGCACATAAGCGCTGTCTAAAAGCAGCATTTGCACCCATTCACTTTTTATTTATTTAATTGGCCCGTGTTTGGGATTTAGAGTGGGCTGTTTTAGTGCAAGGTAATTAATTGGCAAACAAGATGGTGCTGGATGTTTCCTCTCCAGGTGCCAGAATCTGATTTGACACTGTGTGGCAGTGATTATCAACGGTTTTATTGATGCACCTGAAAATGAAGCGCTTCACTAATTAATTCACTAATTATTACAGACAATAACGCTTGCCCCGATGCTTTAGTTTTTGTGAAAATGTGTCAAGAAGCATACACATGTGATATGGTCTGATATATAGGATGTGCTGCAAGTAGGAAAACAAGAACGCGCAAATCAAGGAAATCGTTTAGATAGTTTTTTATTAAATGCTTTTCTTTTTTCCTATCGCACAAGTAGTAATGTTGAAGAATCCACACAATAAAAGAAACGGCTATTTTATTATCACAAAATACTTATAAATTGTATTTAACCCATTAAAACCGGGAAAGCATCTGTGTAATTTATTACTAAATAGCAGATGTACAAGCTCACAGCGCGTCACTTTGTGTCGCGCTATGATCTTGTAGATCTGCTATTTTAGAAAAATCGTATAAATGTGTGCAAATCTTTGAATATATATATTTTTAAAAGCGAACATTTGTAACTCAAATCTTTGCTCCTGGGGGTCCCTGGAACAATATATTTTGAGATGGGGGTCCACGGCCAAACACATCATTTTGGGGGTCCTTGACATGAAAAAGTTTGAGCACCACTGATATAGAAACATGCGTTTTTTCAGAAAACTGTCAGGATTTAGAAGATGTTTAGAATCGGCCTCAGGTCTTAATGGGTTCATTAAACTAAACTAGTAGACTAACTACTTTCAGAGGTGTGAGACAACAGTTCTTTAACCGTCTTTTTCTCAGCTTCTTGATTTGAGGTTCAACTGAAAACTGGAAAATGACCGTGCCATACTTGCAGCACATTCTATCAGACCATGTCCCAAATGTGGTGGCTCGTTGTTTCCCCTGCTGCTTTACGGTGCTGATTCGGATGACTGCTGCCACTCACATTTGTCTTCTTCTTGCAAAAACCGAAGGTAGACGTAGACAGAGGTCAGACTCCTTAACACCGCGGTGGGAATTACCCAACCGCAGCATCCATTACAGATGAACACCCACCCACCCACCCACCCTCAGAGCCTCCTCACCTAAACGTTAAGCCTAGCTGGTGCTTCCCTTGCGTACTCCACACAGGCTCTAGTGCACCCACCCGGCACCCGCCTGCCTGGCCCCCCGACACTCCACTGTCGTCGTCCCCTCCAGCTGCCCGTATATTCGATCCGTGACCCCAACATCATTAAGTCATTAAGACAGTCTCCAAGCAGGCCCTGGTCTTGGCCCAAGGGGACACGTTGGGGCTTCAACCAAATATATTATTCTCAAAGAAATATGTTTGTAAATGGGAAGCAGTGTAGCCTTCTAAACGTGGAGTGAAACACTCCTCATATTTCACAGATACATTTCGTTTCTCTGTGTGGCTGTTCTATGAATTCAATGTTCTGTACCTCTCAGCTCATCTCCACTAGCGATGCGTTGTGAGCTTTGGACACTGTAGGTTTAAAGGAGTAGTTCACCCAAAATAATTACTTATTTTCTATCAATTACACACCCCATGAAGCATTGAATTCATGGATTTTTTTTTGTTTTTGTCGCATTCCAATAATTTGATGACCGGTGGTCTCCCTGGTAGGAGACTCTTAAGAGCCTCCATTGAGTCTCCTACCGGAGAGACCACCGGTCTCAATGCTTCATGGAGTGTGTAATTGATAGCAAATGTGTAATTTTTTTGTGTGAACTATCCCTTTAAAGTTGTTAAACTGTTGTGGAGATTGATGATTAGCAGGAAAGAATGAAGGAAGCACTTAATTTCCGTTAGGCTATTGGATTTGTAATAACCAACAATTTGTATATTTTTTACATCCCTTAAGGCTCGTCTAGTCGTTCCGTCTTGGTAAAAGAATAGCTCTTAGCTAGTGTGTATAGCAGCTGCTTGGGGAAGCGTGATGGTGTGAGAGGAAACCTGATCGCTCCCCAGGCACATTTTCAGAGCCTAGAAATAAGGCATGCCTTTGATTTGTTGAGTTGTAAACACACAGTGCAAGAAGAGCTGTGATATGACCTACAGTTTCACTCGGGGGCATCTGTTTGGATGCAAGGAATGGGCACACCACCAGATGTGTGCACAAAGCCCACCACCACGCAGCCATAAAGTGTGTTTTTCTGTGGGCTTTCGTTCAATTACTCTGTGGAGAGTGGGAGGTCTGGTCGTGTCCCCAAAGTGGAGAATGATTGAGTAGAGTGGCTGTAATTTATTAATTATGGGACTATATTCTTAGACCGCGGTGCCCGGCTTCATTCAATTTGTATGGATCGAGAGAGGGAGAGAAAGGGAGGGGTGAAGAACGGAAAGGGAGTTCATTTCACTTATGTTGCTTATCTAAATTTCCCCTGTTAGTAACCTCTTTCACAGAACCATAGGGCTGGGCAATATATATCGATATTATATCGATATTGTAATATGAGATCAGATATCATCTGGGATCATTTTTTTCTGGGATCGAATTGTGATATGGCATAAGTGTTAATCACTTAAGCCCTATTTTATACTTTCTGAATTTTTCAAATTGTTCAGCTCACTACGTGTCTCATCACAGACACTTTTCTCATTGACCAATTTGTATGACTCCTGTCCCGTCTAAATGTGGGGGGGGTGATGCTGAAACAGAACCCTGTAATAAAACGTCTTCTGAATCACAGTCGACCCAGCGGTGTTCCTAATTGCATATTTGAGAAGCAGCAGCTTGAGTTCCTTTGGCCGTAAGCTGACCATACCGCTCAGCTGATTCATGGAGGCAAAGCCACCAGCCTGGGGGAAAAAGGCTAATAATTCATCTACAAGATCTCTCTAAGGAATAGATAATAGGTATTGGTAGAAATAATCACACCCTTGTTGCCAGAGAACTTTTTGTCTCGATCGGAAATTTCTATTTGAAAAACGTTGATTCGATTAAAGTATTTGAGATCATTTATCTTACAAACAAATAACTTTTTGAGGGATCTTTTTTATTTTTTTATTAAAGCTGCACTATGTAACTTTCCTCTTCTACCCCGGATTTGAACCCGGTTTCCTGCGCTGACATTGTGCTGACATTTTTACCATTGAGCTAATAGAGCCTGCCTGCTTGCTCAGGGGATAAATTGAATCTTGACCATCAGGTCAAAATCCGTGTCAGATCCTGTGTCTAGGTGAGACATGACCTGATGACACGATCTAAATGTCTCAATAGAAGAGCGGGGAGACAAAATATAACCACCCCAATTGTATAATTGTATTAACATATTCTACCATACAGATTGGACAAAATAGTAGTAGTCCTTGAGGGGGTTCCAGGTCGTCCCCAGCCAACCAAATGGACCCTTATTAGGTAAATCTTTAACTCTTTAACTCTGTAAAATGAAACCAAATGGACCCGTTTCATTTTACACTCTCAAGAGTTAAATTATTCTTAAACTTCTGCATTACTTAATTAAATAATTGTTATTTACACCAATACAGTATGGAATTGTGGACAAAATCTTATCCAACGACAACAAAATATTCTACGTTTTGGGACTGAGAGGCTTAATCTCATCAAATGGTGGTCCGTGGCTCAAACGCAGAATAAATAATGGACCTTGATATGAAAAGGAACCACTGTAATATGGTATATTTACCTTGTTGCCAGGGATGCATCAAAGTCTCTGTGACCGACTGGGCAACAGGTTCCACACAGATTTAGCTAATTGAACTCTTCTTTTCACTGACATTCCTCACCGTACTGCTTGGCTTTCTCCCAGGACGCATGTGTCAGAGGCCCCGTAATGGACAGGGTGGTGCGCGCCGCGCGCTCGGTGCTTAGAGCGCTGAAAAGGCACAGAGGAGCCACATCAAGCGCTTTGTGCTGTTAATGAATGGAGGCACACAAAAGGACAGGAGCTGGCTATTTGCAGAGCCTCTGAAGCCTGCTGTCTAAATGGATAATATTGGCAGCCGGTGTGGCTTGTGTTGGTTACTGTGTGTGTGTGCGTGTGCGTGTGCGTGTGCGACTGTGCGTGTGCGGGCTGGGTAGCCAATACCAGCCATTTTGAGAAATATCTTGAGTAATACCCATTACTTCTTCAATATGAATGAGTGATTGCTGATGGAAAATAAATGATATATAGTCTTATAAATCCATCATAGTTATCAATATAAAAAAAGTGGAAAAAACAACAATAAGGCTTTTTGTTTTGTCCTCATCATGTTTTTTTATGAATTGAATGTCCCAGCCAAAAGACGGCGTATAGAGATTAATGTCCCTTCAATTCACTGAACGTCTGTGGACTTGGGAATGTTTGGCGTTTGGAAACAGTAACACACATCTCTGGTGACGTGATGTGTGATCAACAGCTAAATATTTATGTTTCAGATTCAGACTGCTCCTGAGTGTCAATTTAACTATAAATGTTTGTGAGGACACACCGGGGGGTGTTTGTGTGCGATTAATTCGCCTGAAAATATCGTTGCTGTCGGGTGGAAACCTTGTATGTCCAAAACTGTTCTTTTTCAGGAAATGGAAAAAGGATCCCGTGTTCCAATGGATCCAATGTAGTTATTATTTAGTCACAAGTTCTTGTTGATATTTTTCATTGATTCAATATTTATACAAATCCACAGACGTAACCATTTTAACTTTCAACAATAGCAGAAATGGCAGATCTACCAGCGCACACCCGTTGTGAGCTTGTAGATCGGTTATTTTTGCTACTTTTGTGTTACACTGTATGACGAAGTAGGGCAAAATCAAAAACAAAAGCAGTTGAAATATGGAGTTAGAAGGTCTCTGCCCGACAGCAACGATATGTTTTAGAGTATATTCACACAGAAACTGATATATTAACGTGGCGATAAAGCAACGTACATTCTTATTAGGAACAAGGTTTATTTTTCTGAACTTCCGTACCGCGAATAAAGGCCTTGATGCTTTTAATCGGGTGAAAAATCGAACTGATTTTAAAAATAAATTACATTTCATCACATAATTCACATTCTGTGTAGATGTACTCATTGACACAAACAGCAGTTTAAATTTATGTGAATTAAGTGCACAAAAAAAACACTCTTGGTGTGTAAGGACCTCTGGAGTGTAAGAACTGACCCATATGGTTCCATTTCTATACTCTCAGTTAGATTAACACTCGTTTATAGTGTACATTTAATTGTTTTCACTCAGCGCTTGTCGCTCTATACCGGTTTTGTGGGGGAAAGTTTTGTTTTGAACAGTTCCCACGAACAAAGGACCTGAGAGTTGCAGCGTTTCTCAACGGATGAGAAAAGTGTGATGACATTACCACTCTTTTCAGATTTCTGTAATTGCAATATAGCTCTTGAAGGGAAACTGGTATTGGAAATAATTTGCACCAGAGTGTGTGTAGGAAGCTACAGGGAAAAGCTATGTGTAGCAATGCAATTACACAGCAGATGAGTGCTGCAGGACCACAAGTGTCTGTAATGAACTAGTTAAGACACCGGCGTACAAGCACTTGTGCAGTGGCAGGCAATGATGAAAGCAGCCTTGTAATATGTATAATAGGTGTGATTAAACTTAGCAAATCTATTTTTTTCCACTCGCACGCTAAGCCACTGTGAAGTGTCCCACAAAGAGTTTCTGCGTTGGACGATTTGAAGATGACTCAATGTATTTTCTCGAAATTCACCCACCGGATTGCCATGCCTGGCATTTCAGAGGGTTTTTCAAGCACTCTTTTGTTAATTTAGTTAAACATCAACACATAGAGGTCATGTTTTACGCATTCATATTTAATACAAGGGGCGGGAATGAGCATATTGGCATTTGTAACGGAGAATGAGTTTCAATAAATTTGAATACATGTTTAAAAATGCTGCCAAACATTAATTCACATTATGAAACTTCTGTCAGAATGAGGTATGAAATCCATAGTGCGTTTAGACACTTCTTTTAATAGTGAATTATCTGAAAGGCTATTCCATTCTGACAGTTATGCAGATACTATGCACACAAGCACATTTATTGCGGTACTTAATGCACTGCACTCATACTAGGTAGAGAACTAGTACACTAGTATGCTAGGCACATGCATACTTTATGCTGTGGCATACTTTGTGTGAAGCTTATGGCACAGTATGCATGTGCATCATTTTGTTGGTTGTCCTTATTCAGCGTATCCTTGCTAGAGCAAAGGCTTTTCTCACATCATTTATATGGTCCCAGTTGTGAAGCAATTAACCCATTAAGACCTGAGGCTGATTCTACAACTGCCCTCTGAATCAGTAGCTCTCACGCTTTCAAGATCTTTCAAAAATGTTCAAAAATAGCAGATGTACAAGCTTTGTGCCGCGCAGTGAGCTTGTATATCTGCTTTTTTTTAAATAGCCAGTGCTACATTTTAGAAGGACACAGAGGCTTTCCCGGTTATAAAATGTGTTACGTTGATTTAGTTACAATAAAAGTTACCCTGTGATACCTGGCGTAATTTCGAACACACTCGTTTATGGCCATCATACCTAATACAGTAGGTGGTAGTATAGTCTAACTGTTATCTGTCCTTGATCTTTTTTTGGTTTCTGGTATAGATAAAAGTTTTACATGGTTAAATTAAATGCTGTCTCATAAAAAGATAATATCTAATCATTTGAATATAGTACTAACTACAATTAAGTATTAGATGTAGCCTAATTTATTTATTTAGTTTTTGGTTTATCGTCCAGAACATTAATTACTCATATATAAATTAAAGCTTTCTTTCTAAGATAATGACTATTTGCTCTGGGCGCTTCAGGATATTACAGTGAAAACCATATCTGTATGTTGTAAGATATGATCAATTGGAAGGCATGAATACTGGAGAGCAGTGAGTGGAGCAGAGCCTCTTAATTACCGTTTCAAAAGCTATTCTGCTTAATTGAGGAGACCAAAGCTGCATGGGGAAGTGGACAGAACAGTATGGTGGTCGGTCATATGTATTATGCAGATGCAGTCAAATCCTGAGTGTTAATCTAACTCTGAGAATATTATATATATATATCCTCTGAGTATGCTCTAAGAGTAAAATGAACCCTCAGGATTTCACAGTGTAGTCACTGACGACCTGGTCATTTGTGAATGACAAGTTCTCAGTTCCTAAACTAATCTCATTATACAGTGCAATTTATTGATATTATGTCTGTGGGATATTTATTCAATTATTTACTACACATATCCCTTACACGCCTATATGAGCAAAAAGAAAGTACTAGAATGTATCGCTGTGTGGCTCTGTTCAAGCCACCAGGGTTAACGCACACTGCATATCCCGACAGCGGGCTGCTGTCATGTGTACAGTCAGTATGTAGCAGGTACAGTGCAGTATATAATAATTGACGGCCCTGCCATCTGTTACAGTTATGTGAAATTACAGATAAACTAGTTAGCAGACACTTTGGCCCATTGTCCGTTGTTTTGATAATCACCCTTAATAACGGGCGGCATCAATATGGTCTTTTAAACCTGATTTGGGAGCTAATGGAGTCAGATGGGGGCAGTCAGTGTATGCTCTGGGGGTAATGTCATTAGACATGTTTGTGAAGGGCAAATTAAATCAGTCATAGATCGTGGCCCCTCAAGTCAGCCAGACGACCAGACCTATTGAAGAGAAAAAGCGGGGGATTCATATTTTAACCTCTCACAGAAAATGCACTTATGTGGCTGGAAATAAAGTCAGATGCTGGGTGAATGGATGTAAATGGCTATTGCTGGGACTCTAATGGCTTCCTGTTAGCTGAGGCAGGTTGTAAGCAACAGGCAGAGCTATTCAGAAGTTAACCAGCCAGTTTTTTCTTCTTTTTTTTTTGGTCGTAGCTTTGAGCAAATGTGGTTACCGAGCTGGACCGTGATGTCACCCGACTAGATATTAATTTTGTCATCTCACCGGATGACCAGTGCGTAGACTCATAGAATGCATTGTAATGGGTGATTCTTGAATTGACACTCTCTGAATTAACCACTTTCAACCTGGCGTCCCTATTTTGGCCATTATAGGGAAAATGATAGGCAAATTAAATCTCTCCATTCGAGACCCCACAGGTAGAAAGGATGAGGACACCATCGGTCCCCTTTATGGAGTAAAGATTGCCATCCGCCAATTGTAAAGAGGTGTTCTCTTTTTTTCTTTTTTAAGGGGAGTGAGCTGTCATCTAGCCCTAACCCTGATCATAAAGGGTTTAAATGGTTAATACCAAAAGGAAGATATTATACACTCTTCCCATTGCTGTGTTGCAGGTTAATATTTATCCGCTGTGCCAAAACCGCTCAACATCTACACAATTATCATTATACATCGAGATGACATGACACAAATTCATGTCCTTCTTTTCTTTTTTTCACAACCACAACCGTTATGCGCTCAACTTGTTGGCAACGGTGTTGAGCCGTGCTGCGCTACCGGAGGCATGTTATTCAGGTGTTCCTTCTGCATCTGTGTCTTGATGAGACACGGAGAGGGGGGGAACAAAGAGCTCGCCGTCTTTCTTGAGGCCGGTGTGGCGTTACGCTCACTCCGAGTTCACCTGAAACACTGCACCCATGGCTCCAGGTAACAGCCCCCAATGACTGATACCCCTGCTCGTGTTCTTTAAGTTTATCAGCAGAAAGAATCTGAACTTTGTGAATGGCAACACACACAGGCGGTGACACGTCCTATACACAGTTCAACTGAACTTATACTTAGTTGTGCGCCGGTGTCGCGCACCAGAATTAGCCGATCTACAAGCCCAACAACGCATTGCGACGCGTCATGCAATGAGCTTATAAATAGGCTATTTTCGGTGCGCAACACCGCCGGCGTATATCAACAAGTTACAACGTTCCAGACATTATTCACGGCTCGTCAGACCTGTCAGACATTTTAATTAGTCAGTCCTATAAATAATCGGAGAGGACTAATTTGTGTTTAGAGATAAACATAAAAGCGGATACACTGATACGATCTAAAATGCATGTCACAGGGTAACAGATTAGACCTTGTGATCTTTTTTTCTTCTTTTTTTGTTTTTTTGCCCTAAGAGAATCCTTCATGCGTTTCTTCAAGATATGAAAGCGGCAATATCAAACTGGGGGGTTTATGATGGTGAATATCTGCCATGCGAGACCCCTGCAGGTAGAAAAGACGAGAGTGCACTGGTCCCCCATTTGTGGAGTGTAAAGATTGCCAGCAGCCATTTGTAAGAGGTGTTTCTCTTATTCTTTTTCTTTTTTGTCTTTTTAAATGGGAGTGAGCTGTCATCTTTGGTTAAAATAGGTCAAAAGGTGAAGAGTGAACCAGCAGCAGGATTTATGACTATTAGCAGACGGTAAATAAGAGGAAAGAGCTCGGTGTTCTTGTGAAATGTGAGGAGTGATGTCATTCAGACAGCTCCCCTGACACAGAAAGTGAGAACAGGGGGAACAGGGGTAGACATGGTTAGGTGAGCTCTGAGGCCTTTGTCTGACTCCCACCCTTAGCCCAAGGGTCCTGTCCTCCCCCAAACACACATATATACATGTACATGCACACTTAGTTACCAGGATCTGTCTGTGCTTGAACAGATGATTTTGAGACCCGCGGACAATACTCATAGACATTGTTTCCGTTAAATGTAGGGCTACGTATTATCTGCCTGGTAGGCAGCTGATTGCACTTGAGATTAAGTTAACAATAAGGTGCCTGAACTTCATATAAGAAACGTTATATTACACTGTAAAATCCTGTGTCATTTAACTCTGAGAGTGAACAAATGTTACATTTGTACACTAACTCAGAGAGAGATAAAATAGGACAGGATTTTACTGTGTATACCATAATCACTATATTACTTTTAAGAAATATGCAGAGTGAGAACAAAAGTGCAAGGTCAGAAAAAGTGCTGGGAACACGTCAAATAGCATCTAAGATGTTCAGGATGAAAAGCATGTGCTTTCTCCTTTTTAGTTAGACTGAAGCCAAAGACAATTCCCCACATTAGGTAGAAAGTGCTACCTTATCTCAGACTTGTCCCGTTGTTCAGCTATACATTTTACTGGATGTAGCAGGCAATCCTCTCCCAATAAAGGCCTTTACACACCAGGGGGGTGAGCACATCCGGTGAGCAAATAAATGATACAAAACTTCAAAACTATTGATGCCTCATTCATACAGGTTGCTGCCTTTATTTGCAGTGCGGAAGCTCAGAAAAATCAACCTTGTTCCTAATAAAAAACACATTCTTTTTTAAATATAGATATCGGTAAAGGTAATCGTGAACCCTAATCTTTGTTTCTGCGCTATAAGTGACTGGGGCTGGGGGCGGCACCTTTTAGTGCCTCCGTCCTACTCCTACTGGCTCCTACTGACTCCTACTGTCTCCTACTGGCTCACTGGCAGGTGAGCCAGTAGGGCACAATAGCAGTGGCAACCCAGAAATGTGTGGGGAGGGTTAATTGGCATAACGACTAACTTGGGAGAAATACAAGGGCTTACTACAAAGGGCTCCTCTGAATCAAATAATAACAAAATAAATATTTTTGGGTGAATTCATCGCCAGAGTGTGATGCGTGTGAAGGACCTTTAAACGCATCACAGTGCATGTTCCAGAAGCACATACCATATAATCAGTATGCCTGTAGCTGCTTTACTTCACCTTGCTGCTCAGTTGTAGATTGGATACAGATCACCCCCCCCCCCCCTCCCCATCCTCATACACGCGTTAATCCCTCAGACACTTGAGACAAGTGTCTAGGATTTACATGCAGTGACATCTCCCATTAGCTGACACACTGTCTCCATGGTCCTCTCTGAGGAAGAGCTGGCAGGCAGCAGGTAGACTGGACCACACGGGAATTGCCCTGCAGCCCCGCTTTGATTTGATGCCAAAGACACAGACACGCACCCTTCCTGTGTGTGTGTGTGTGTGTGTGTGTGTGTGTGTGTGTGTGTGTACTCAGGCCTTTTGGAGGGGAGGAAGGTCTGATGTAATGGTATAGCAGAAAAACCCTCACCTCTTACTGTAAAATCACACTACATTGTTATGGTTTCCTTGTCCTGCATTATCTCTGGATTCTGAAGTTGGAACTCTCCTGTAAAATTCTACCTTCAATCTTGTCGGAGGTATTTTGAGCAGAAATATTGCTCTGGCCATTCCAACAACAAAATGATGATTGAATTGTCTAGAATTACTCTAGAAAAACAGTTTTGACAGTTTTTTGAGTATTATTCAAGGCCCGCCAAAATACGTTTTAGTCGACTAAATCAACTGTAGATTTAGTCAACTAAAAACTAAAACATTTCAGATGAAAACATGACTAAAACTAAATGGAATTTTATTCGAAAGACTATGACTAATACTAAATCAAAATTTGCTGTCAAAATCAATACTGCTATCAATAGGTTGTGTTTATGAATGGTCATTAGAGAGAGATTTCAGAGGTGTTTGTACCGTCTGGAAGTTGTCTCTTGTCTGCATTTCACTAGCATCGCTGCTGACAGAATTAACTTGAACCTGGGCTGAATGCGGGAACAATGCGAAAGGTCTGAGCAACGTCTGACCAATCACAGTAGCCGAACGGTGGTTTGGAGGCACCGAACACCCAAAATCAGTTCTGAGACCACCCACCCGAAACCTCTGAATGATGTCATATAGAAGTCTGTAGCCAACAGAACAAATTTCTTCTGTTGGGCTGTAGAGAAAAAACTTTAGCCAGACCCATTATGTGACTTTTTTTTTTTTACAGTATTGGCAATTATGCAGTTAATTTGTCCTGATTATTATCCAATTTCAATCTGGTGTCCCTATTTTGGGCATGTCATTATAGGTGAACATTTTTGCTTTTAGCTTTTAGATCGACTATTTTTCAATAGGGCTTAAAGGAGGTGTTCACCCAAAAAATTACTTAACTTCTATCAATTACACACCCCATGAAGCCTTGAATTCATGGAGTTTTTTTTTGTTTTTGTCACATTAAGCCAATAATTTGATGATGGGGTAGCTGGTCAGTAGGAGACGCTTTGAGTCACCTGGTCATCAAATCATTGGCTCAGGAATGCGCCAAAAACAACAACAAAAAATCCATGAATTCAAGGCTTCATGGGGTGTGTAATTGATAGAAAATAAGTAATTTTTGGGATGAACTACTCCTTTAGGGATCGGCCCAGAAATCTGGCACACACACCCCATGACTGAGTAAATATAGTGACACCCCACGACTGAATAGATATTAAATTAACCTTTTTGCAGCTGTGAGCTTTTTAATTCTTCTAGAATCTCGAATAGACCACCGTTAATTATTTCATGTAAGGTTGTCACAGACGTAACGCACTTTAACACTCCATCAAAATGGCCCATTATGTCTGAGCCTGACGGGGGGAAACCTTAACTACATTTAGACACGCCGGTAATTGAACCACATGCTTTTTTAAAAAAAAGAATGGCTCACTGCGTCTCTTGTTTGGCTGCATTTACAGGGCATAACGGAATATCACGGCGCCTTTTCAGCCGTTCCCATTTTCTTTCACTTCAGCATTAGGCAATTTTTCAATTATCATTTTTTCTTTCATCTCTGGCTCTCCGTAACGCCTGGGCCTTTTAGTTAATGGCAGCGACAGTTGGAGCCCACAGTGTATCGGCCCCTGTCCATTTTGTGGGTCATTGTGGATGCCCAATAGGCCTTTTATTACTGCAACATCAAAAGGCAGATAAGCATCAGGAGTTGGGGGTGGCGAGGGGGGGGGGGCACCCTATGCTAGATTCATTCCCTCTTCCCTTTGTCTGCTATTGAACATGATCATTTTAATAGTGAAGAGGTTGGTGGGCTCCTCCGGGGGGGTGATGCGAAGTGCTAACACCCCCAGAGGTCCTATGAATATGAGCCAAGTTGATAACACAACTCCAACACGCCGCGGTGTGCCCTCAGCACCTGCACACACTCACTGTTCACCTAATTATCTAACCAACAAAGGCCCGCCGCAATTTCAGACACGCATCCCCGTGTCATTTACTTTAGATATTACGCTGCTTTAAAAAAACGGGCAGATCGAAGAAGAAGGAAAACTCAAACACACACAATTGTGGCTTACAGTATACAGTAAGTTGGCTGAAAGCCATGTGGCTTGTGTTACAATAGTGTCAGACACTTCAGAGTGAATTAGTGTCTATTAATTTGGGGCTTGCGTAAAGAAATACGTTTTTGACAGTGGCAGACAGGCAGGTACTGTGGGATGAAAATGACAAGAGAAACAACAGCCCCCAAAACTGCTGTTAAATCAGCCGATTAAATTAACTAAAATAGAATAAAAGATTCAATCACTAAGGTAGTAGGCACAGGATAATGGCGAAATAATTGGGGCAGAGTTTCTGCTCTGGCATCAAGGGTGTGTGTGTGCACAGTTTCACGTTGGTCGGGCCAACGGTGCCGGAGATTAGCTGCTGTTCACAGACAGACAGACACACACACATGGACAGACGGACAGGGTGCCTGGCGGAGACAAAAAGGAAGAGCCTTTCACAAACATCCCAGGTGTCTGAAGCATCACATATTTAAAAAACTGAATTGCTTGGCACTAATGTATGACGTCTCAGTACATAGTACATACACACATGTAAGTACAACCATACAAGCACACATTAGCCAGGTCCAAATTGGTACAGAATGTGTGGTACATTCAGTGAAAGATGGTGGAAGGTGGAAAGTAATTAAGTACATTTACTAGTATTGTACTTTATACTTTCACTTTAGTTGAGTATTTACATCTCGGAGGCAAATACTTTCCTTTTTAAGTATTTGACAGCTTTTTTCACTTTGTTACATTGCAGATTTAGATAACTAATACAAAACATAACATTAACTGATAAATGATAGCAACACTTTTTACCTGAGTGAAAATATAGGACCTTTACTTGTAGTATTTCTACATCGTGGTATTGCTACTTTTAATTGCGTAAAGAATCGGGATAGAACAAAAGTTCCCTCACAACCATTGTGCTCAGGTACTCTCATCTAAAGGGCCAGAGAAGACGTGACAGCTTGTAAACGTAGTGGTCAAAGGTGAAGGCCACGAGTGTCTGCCGAGGTCTAGACGGAGGTCACAAGGTCTCAGTCAGGGTCATGACCCTAGCGAACCCTAGCGAAACCTCGCCTTACCCGGGGAATCCAAGCTGAGATGACCCTGTAAAACCGGGGTGTAGGGGGGGCGGCGTTGAGGTGGACATTCATTGTCTGTTCTTCTCCTTCTTCCCCATCTCCTCTGCAGGTAACGGTAAAGATGTTCAAGCGTGGAGCTCAGGGCTGGCTGAGCAAACCCCTGAACGCCACCACCACCATCCCGTCCAACACCCAGGTGATTTTCAGGATCTGTGGCGAGGACGCCGATGCCAAAATACCAGCCAGCAACATCCACAGCATCACGCTCAGCATATGACTCCCTGCAACAATGGTGAAGGGAGGGTATGGCCCCACTTGCGATGCATATAGTAAAATCCTCAGTGTACAAGCGTACAGATGGAATTAAATGGAACCATAAGGGTCCATTTGGTTCCATTTGTATACTTTCTGTGTTAGTATAACTCTGAGTTAAATGAATATATTAATGATTTATTAACTTCAAGTTGTCTATTAACTCTGAGTTAATTTAACACAGATTTTACTGTGGAAGGTATGGAATTGTTGTTGATTACAGGCTCACAAGTGTGTTGTGTCAAAATCATACAACAAGCCAAATTCCTTATTCGGTTTGTTGTTGATACTTAAAATGCAATTACATTTTATTACGAGTGCCTTTTACAGTCGTGTTTGTTTATTGTTTATCATACATTATGCAATTCTGCAATTTTAGGGAAAATAATAATTCACCTACCAGCCGGTCACACTCTGACAATATTATGTTAATGAGGATTGGCTCAGACAATTAGCCTGATTAGCTTTCTCTTGTTTTGAATCGCTAGGGCTGGCCCACACTTTACCCCAGACATTAATTATCCATTACGTCGGCTGATTGTGTCAAATTGGTTCACGTTTGAAGTGCATAATGTGTTAATAGTGGCAGTTAAAAACGGGCGGCCTCTCGCGCAATGGGGGCTATGCAACGTATGGCCTCTATTGGTATAATGGGGCGTGATTTAGAATCTGTTTAGACGGTGCAACTGTGTAAGGTGCTTTATTAATATACTCTACCCCAGAGAGGGGATGATAACATATTCAAGAGTTCCCAGCCAGCCTCATCTACGAGCAGCATTCATTTCTGTGGCTGTGAGTTCCCACTGATCTATACCTAAGCCATTGTCGTGCACCGGAAATAACGGATCTACAAGCTCACAGTTGTGAGCTTGAAGGTCGCTATTTCGGGAGCACGACACGATCCGCAAGCCAAGTATAAATCACCCTTTACTTCCCATCAGTTACCCAACCCGTAGCGCTGCGCTAACAGCTAGCAATTCTATTTACTGTGCCTGGTAGTGGCCAAAATGAAGTTATTTTCCATCAAGATATCAGTGCCTTTGGCTAATTTGATAGAAAAAGGCAAGCTCGCTCTGTTTGGACGGTATCTTGTGTGCATGGCATCTCTCTACCTGAAACAGCATTACACAGTACTCAAAGCTCTTCACTTCTTCAAAAAAATGACTGCTTTATGATTTGCCTCAGGGTGCAAATCTTTGACAGTTGTAAAAACAGCACTGCCCACCTTTTTTTTTTGCATTTGTAGGTTTAATATTATTTTAGTGTTGTTCTGAGAGGGTTCATGCTCTCGCTATACTTCTCTTTTTAAGTACTTGTTTTTTACCACTTTCAACCTAGAGCCCCTGTTTTGGGCATGTCATTATAGACAAGATTTCACATTTTTTTCAAATTATTCACATATTCTGACGATTTTGCAAAAATGTTCACATATATTCACAAAAGGTTCACACTTTTTAAAAAAATAGCAGAGCTTGCAGATCGGCTATTTCCGCACCACACTCGTACAATGAAGTATAAAATAGGGTTAAGTCGTTAAACCTAATTTTGGGTGAATGGGGTGCATTTGGGCTTCTTTGTATGACCTATGCAACTGTTATATCATGTATGTCTGTAACTGTATCATTTCATAAATAATCCTGAGTTTTAATTTTACTCTGCGAGTTAAATTAACACTGTGTAGTGATGAGTTCTCCCCGCTCAGAGCTGAATTGTTCTCAGGAAATAAAGCCAGATTTATACTTAGTTGTGTGAAGGTGTAGAGCACCAAAAATAACATAGGCTACCCAAGCTTACAATGTGTCGCGCTGCGATGCATTGAAAGCTTGTACATTAGGCTATTTTCAATATGCGACACCCGCACACAACTATATACCGTAACTCAGGCTTTAGAGCCCTGTGCTCAACATCATTTGACAAACTGACAATACTAGCATCCTATATTATAAGATGGTCCAGGATTCATTTATATAGAACTCTTCAGGGAAACTTTTCTTAAAGCAATGGATGCATGCTGGTTTTTATTCTAATACTGTAACATTATTCATTGTGTCAAATGTTTAAAAGCACTTTCAATATAAACTTAAGAAGCATGATTGACACATTAAGATGTTACGTTTTTAAAGTGTATAATGTAACCAAATATTTATCTGTTTACATCTATTTGTACTTGGTGATAGAAGAAATAAAATTAATTGAGTGAAACATTGTGTTTTTTTATTATTTGAGTATGGCACTGTGCAGTTTTGTAGTTGTTTTCTCCCCATAGTTTTACACTACAGTTGTCCTCAGTGTTAAAGTTTTACACTACACAGTTGTCCTCAGTGTTAAAGCTGCAATCCGTAGGTTTCATGTCCTACACAGGATTCAAACCACCCAGGTCTCCCATGTGGCTGCCCAGACTCCTACTGTTCATCCAAGAGGAAGTTCCGGCTTTCCAAGGGGATATATTGCACTTGTGAGTTTCAATTTGTCAACCAGATATCCAGGGTCTGACTAGCCAGCTCATAACCACTGTTATGTGCTAGTTACAGTATATTGGATTTACATATTCGACCATACAGATTGGTTAAGATAACATTCCATTCATTACAGCTTTAATGTAAATCTACAGAACGTACAAATGCATACCGAACAAATGCATACCGAACTTACAGCTTTAATGTAAATCTACAGAACGTACAAATGCATACCGAATGGACGACTCTTATTTGGTTACATTTGTACACTCTAAGAGTTAAATTAACACTGGCTTTGACTGTGTACGTCACTTATCTCCACTCCACATTATGTGACTAGGTCTCCATGGCCAAGATGAGCTGTTAACAGTGAACCACTTCCACGACAAACAGGGCTTCTTCAAAGCCTCGGCCAGGAGATGGTGCACGTCCATCAGCGGCTCACCGTGGTCTTTGAAAAGCACGCAAGCATGATGTTTCAAGAATGGTCAAGGAGCTTGGGATTAGGGACGGATGGCTGGCCACAGGGACAAAGGGGACTCTTGTCAGGTAGGGTGGCCGGCCCCGCTCTTGGGAGGGGATGCCAGGGGCGGAAATCAACATGGAGATCAGACCAGAACACAGCGCGACAAGCTAACAAGGTAAACCGATCTGACTCAGAATTCCTGAGGAAGCTGGATCAATGAGGGTTCTGTTGAAAGGGAAATCCTAGCGGATATTGGGTCTCTCTGTGAACCCTTTAGTCGAATACACGGCTATCATTTAGAGACGCGTAGTTGTCTATTGCAGTGGTTCTCACATTTTTCATGTAGAGGACCCCCAAATTGATATGTATATGGCCGCAGACCCCCTTCTGAAAAGAAGGGGGTCAGCAGGGACCCCTATAAGAGAGCTTACGACACGTCGCAAGCTTGTAGATTGGCTATTTTTGAATGACTGAAAAATAAAATAGGGTATAATTGTTTAAAGAGTTATTGGGCTACCACCTCAAGGACCCCTGGGGGTTCCCAGACCCCAATTTGAGAGCCAGTGGTCTATGGTAATAATTACAGTAAGTACTGTATGCACGTGATGATTATACACTTCTAATAATCTATAGTGAAACCGATCAATGATGGATGCATTTCGAGGCAGTTTTGAGGTCAGCTGTCAATCCTTTTAACCCATTCAATCCGGGAACGCATCTGTGTCACTTTAGATGTCTTTGGCTATTGGTGAACATTTGTGCTATTCTTTGAATATGTATTCTACAAACAGTTTTTTGAAAAAACTTATTTGCTATATCAGTGGTGCTCCAACTTTTCCATGTAAAGGACCCCCAAAATGATATGTATTTGGCTGCGGACCCCCATCTCAAAATATATTGTTCCAGGGACCCCCAGAAGAAGAAGCACAGATCAGAGTTAAAAATGTTCGCTTTAAAACATATATATATATATATATTGAAAGATTTGCACAAATTTTCAAGATTAAAAAAAAATAGCAGATCTACAAGCTCATAGCGCGGCACTCGGTGCCGCACTATGCGCTTGTATATCTGCTATTTTTGAATAGCCAAAGAAATCTAAAATGAAATGACAGATGCGTTCCCGGTCTTAAAGGGCTAACAAGGATGAACATGAGGAAGGCAGACTTGGTGACCTATTTGTTCAGTAAGTTGGAAAAACCAAAAGGTCTTGACCCTGTGGTAAGAACAGGTGTCCGTCCCTGACCTCTGGCCACGGAGATGGTCATTGAGCACTCGTCCCTAGGGAGTTTCTGTCCAGGTGAATGGTTTGACCCTTCCTTTGGAACGGACACTTGAACTGCAGGGCAAAACGGACAGGAAGACCCCTCTAATATGACACACGGAACAAGCTGCTCTGTAGGTCACACAGATAATAGTATAAAACTACTGTTGAAGCCCCCCCCCCCCCCCCCCCCCCCGCCCCGGCCGGCCCCCTTCACTGTAGTGCTCAACCACTTTCAAACTGGCGTCCGTATCTTGGGCATGTCATTATAGGCGCAAACATTTTAGCAGATCGACAAGCTTGCGACGCATTGTGAGCTTTGTTGATTGGCTATTTTCGCCATGTGAAACTGTCATATGATACGACAAAGTATAAAATATGCTATATTTAACTCACTATGACTCACCTCATACTTGACGTCACATTACTGCTGGCAATTTTCCTGCTCATTTCATATGGTATGAAGTTCAACTTGCAGAGACTTTAAATGACTACCGTCAGTAATTCAACACAATGAACTTTATTGCATGGCTATTTTTTGTCAGTTATGTTGTCGTTGCTTTAATGTATTTTAAAACACAGATGTCTAGCCAAAGACTATTGACCAATGAACATTCAAACGCATGTGACTTATTGTAACTGCACAGTGATCTTTAGAATTAGACAACATTTACTCAATAATTCGGGTAATTTCAGTAACGGTTCACTGACTTTGGAGAAAATGTAAACAAACTCAAAGTCTAAAAATGAAGGGATTAAAATGAAAATATCTGTTCATGTATGATATATAGCTGAAGCTATATGAATAGACAGTGACCAGTAGGGTCCTTTATGTGTTGGTATAAACCAGATTATGGGGTGAGGATGTGACACAATGTGAATCCCAATCTTCTGTAGTTGTTTTACCATCGTCAGTAAAGGTTGTGACCAGTCAACATGCTGAAGCAAACCTGTTCCACCTGAAGGACCCTAGACATGAAATTGTGTTGTTCTGACTGTCCAATGGCAACAACCCTACATTATATGATGTGTTCAAGTGGGGAAACATAATGTGCACTGGAGGAGTTGAGGGAAGACTTCTGCTGTGATTGTGTCGCCACATAAACACAACGTGACCCCTGGAGTTACCAAAACTCTCTGTCACTACAGTATACTCATTTCCGGTACTCAGCTCTGCTGGAAAGTGGAGATGGCTTTGCATCCAATATGGTCTCAATGGGCCTGTCTCAATAAGCCTGTTTATTGTTCACATGACCTGTAAAGTATTTTCAGAACCTCTTCTGGAATGAAGAGCTTGCCCTGTAATTAGAATGAATATTCTATACTGTAAGCACGAGGGCAAAATCAAATATCTTTATGACCAATAATATTTTTGACCAAATACCTCTATCAAGATCATTGTTTTGTGATCTTTTTTTAAATGTCAGAAATAGCAAAAATAGCAGATTTACAAGCTCACAACCTTGTGAGCTGGAAGATTGGCTATTTTCACTGTTTCTGAAAATGTGTGTAAGTTTAAAATAGGGCTAAGTGAGTAAATGGTGAAATAGGGTTTCTATACATGCAGAATATTCTGTAACTATATAAACGTTACGGTGCAAACGATATGTATGGTACATTTAACAAAACTGAGGAGGTACTGTCTGAAGATAAAGTTTCACATCAAATTAAAAGTAACTTCCACTCATTTGGCACACCAGACCGTTGTGCACCGCCCTAATGAGGAACGATGCAAGTCGGGAACAAAAATGACAGTTGTCTTTGACTGATTAGAAAAATATTTGTCAGTGTGCTCAAGGAATATGACACTGATTAGCCTAGTATTATGCAAGCTTAGCTGCACACAGACGCGCAGACACTGTGAGAATGCCCGACTTGCTGTTGGAATTAGTACAGAGGCCTTGATAGGGTGCAACCAAAAAGGTGTATTCAATCTGATTGTTTCACCGACAACACAAAAAATACATTAACAGAGGCAGCTCTCCACACAGGTGACATGGTGGTGTCCAGTTCTCATCCTACCACCAACTGATTATTTTAGTGGCTGGCAGCCTTTTATACTCAGCTGGAGGCAATTAGTTTGGACTCAACCATGTCAAGGGGTAGATTATCAAATAATACACATACATAAATACAGATAACATTAACTCTCATGACGTCCATTAAAACTCCATAAACTACACCAATGATTCTCATACTACATTACACAACAATATCCATAGCAATTCCAACTACACATTACAACCCCCCCCCCCCCCCCTCTGCCCTTCTGACTTGGTCCAGCCCAATAACTCTGGCCACATGCACAACTTACAGGGACATGGGACAGGGACATAAGCTTTCAATAATCACCCAGCATTCCCTATATTGCACTATACTCAAACATATTGCTCTTGGTCTTATCACACTCATACCCATTACACATTGCACTTGCCCTTCATGATTATAATTCAATACATACTTAAAATCATTGTGCAAAATACAACTGTGCAAAACATGAGTAACAGAGGACCTCTCTCTGTTACAGACACATAGGGCTGAATGCATCATCTCGTCAGTGGAGATATTAAATATGCAAAATATTGGAACATGGAAGTGTGCCCACTTTAATGCAAAGCAATATTTTTTTTTAGCTATCATATGTTATTTATTAAGTCTTACTTGACTACATTTTGAGATATTGGTGGCATCTTTAAATTGTACAATTGTAATATTTAAAAATCTTGAGAACACATTCAATGGGTGCAGGTTTCACAGTAATAGTTTAGTGTGCTGTGCACAGCCAGAGCAGAATGAACTCTTTAACCTTGATGGTGAAACACACGTGAGGATCTGTAAAGAATGGCCGGCTCTTCCACCTCCTTCTCTAAAGCACCATACTGTACTTGTGAAAAATCTGCGGGACAACAAAAGGCAGTAAGTGAATGAAACAAAGCTTGGTAGCCAATTACTGTAGACACCTTTGGTGGTGGTGGTGGTGGTGGTGGTGGTGGTGTGTGTGTGTGTGTGTGTGTGTGTGTGTGTGTGTGTGTGTGTGTGTGTGTGTGTGTGTGTGTGTGTGTGTGTGTGTGTGTGTGTCTGTGTGTCTGTGTGTGTGTCTGTGTGTGTGCACGTGCTTCACACAAACAGCCTTTTCTCTCTTTGTCCCTTACTGTTGAGAGAGAGGGAGACATTAGCCAGGATGGAGAGGAGGAGAGTGTTCACCGTCACTTTCTGCCTCTTGTTGGAGACCTCTCTTATGGCTTCTCTCACAATGCTCTGGAAGAAAGAATTTGATTTCTATAACGTCATTCTCTATCTTATTTCTAACGTTGTACAGGCTGCAGAGGATGTCCTTTATTACACAAGTGTGTGTGTGTGTGTGTGTGTGTGTGTGTGTGTGTGTGTGTGTGTGTGTGTGTGTGTGTGTGTGCGTGCGTGCGTGCGTGCGTGCGTGCGTGCGTGCGTGCGTGCGTGCGTGCGTGCGTGCGTGCGTGCGTGCGTGCGTGCGTGCGTGCGTGTGTGTGTGTGTTTACATTATGTATGTGTGCAATTTGCAAACAGGTGATAAACTATTCCATCCACCACAGAGTGGTGGCGTACTTGTTGACGTGCTCGGCTACTCGCCAAGGGCACTCGCTCACCTATCGGCTCGTTCAAGGCCTCGCTGTCGGCACGCCTGTCTTGTAGTCAAGTGATGAAAAGCTTGACTACAAGTGCCTTCGACTTGAGAGGCCACGACTGTCTTCCTTGGCCTACTGCATAAAAGGTTTGGCATGGATAGTTTAGCAGTTTGCGAGATTAGCTGCATGTGGACTCATGCACTCACAGACTCACACACACAAGGACAGGGGGGGAAACATACTCTCCGCCCGCATCCTTCACGGCATGCAGATAATTATGAAAGTACCGTACACATCTCACAATTAAACTATTTTTGCCAAAATATGATGCAGATGAATTGTGAGATTCTAAAAATTCTAGTGGTGCTAACTAAAAGAAGGATGTTCTGATCATAACCAGGGTCAAAATGACTTCTATCTATTATCAGATAGAAAGGAAATTGTTCGCATAGCCTCTTGTCTGAGCAGCCATTGGATGCTTCATCAAGTCTCAACCTAGCTGTTTATCCGTTTTGTGTTGTTTGTGGCCAAACCAATTTCAAATCTGTGATTTATATTCCAGAAGCAACCTGCCACAACGTGCTGTGTTTTCATCACTGGCCATGCTTATTTATCTCAGTAGTTCTACTGAGAGAACTGGGGTTCCCCGCCAACAGAGTATATACTGTATGTGTAAATGCGTTGCCTCTCTGACAGCTATTTGCAAGGTTAATGCGTCGGATAACAACATCCATCTTTCAAACAGTTTCATTAGCCCTGTCCTCTGACCCATTACACATAATGTTGTCAAATGTGACAGGCGTCAGATTATTGGGAGGTATGATGATCAATAGATAAACAAGAGTGCTCCTGGCGCAGCTGTAGCATAAACCTCCATCCAGCATTCTGCTGCCTGTCACAAATCTGAAAACGAATGGACCGGCCTGAGGCAAGAGTCATCAATAATAATAGAGAGTGTGGATGATGATGAATTAGAGGCGGGCTTCGGTGGAGCCTGTGTGGAGTGTCGGTGCATTGCCATGCTGCACACAGAAACACCGCTAGATTCATATACATTGATCGCTGTTTTCACATTAGTTTACTTAATCTGCATTTGAATCAATGGGACAACACTCCCGTTCCACACCATTGAATTCAGAAATGTTAATAGTATCCAATAATCAAAATCTGTTTATGAAATGTATGTCTCTTTGTGTCATTGATTTTTGTTCTGTCCTGGCCGGTAATGTATGTTAGTTCAGTCACTAATCACTCAGACAAAAAGCTGTTAGACAAATGTGTTTTAGAATCAATGACATAGATTTTATGCTTCTTAACCACAGTTTTAAGTTTAAATGCACGTGAAAATAAGTCCAGTTATTAACCTTACCTTAAAGAATTATCATTGAGCTATTGCTTGTTATTTTAATCATGTGATTTAAAGGTGAAGTGGTTTGCCAACAAAATGATAAATGGTTCAATGAAACTTTATGCTGGTAATAGGTTGTTGCTTTGTTATTGCACAAACAAAGCAACAAATAACATTAAGTTCTCTCCAGTATCATTTTACTCATTCAGTTAAGGGACAGATTCCCTTGCACCCTACTGAAACTACTACACCCAACTGAAACTAAATTGTTGTCATAGTTCTCAAACAAAATGATCATTAAACCATGCTGGCGATAGGTTATTGCTTTGTTATTAAACAATAACAGCCATAAATAACACTTAATTTTCTCTGGTGTCATTTTACTCATCCACTTTATAGTGAGAGATTCCCCTGCACATTCAGGAGTCACACAATCCACCATGAAACCTACATTTTTGCCATAGTTCTCAAACAATGTGGTGCACCTCTGTGATCATCCGTTTGTTCAATCTGTGTAATATTACACAACACTGGGAAAGCTAATCGCGGTGAACAGCTTCAAGCTGCTTCACTTGTGTCACAAATGTCACTTAAGACCCATGAGATCACCTCGGCCCACAACCCGTCCCACAATGGTGTCGGTGTAAGTCTTCCTGTACCATCATGGGATAACGGTGTCTTGACCTAAATGTCGGCATGAGCAAGCCGGAGATACCCAGAAAAGATTGACGAAATGGAACGTGTGAATCAAGAAATGAGCAGACGGATGTTGGGAAAACGGCAGGGATCGCGATCTGTGACGCACCAACGCTCTTGTGCTGTCTTAACCCCCCCGGGCGTAAATCTGCAAGGAGATTGCGTACGTTTATCGTGCTCTTCAGCGTTCACACATGCAACAATGGGACTCCAACTCTTTAATAGCCAGAGAATAGTTTGCTTTAAATGTTCTTCAGGGGATTTTGCCAATAATTACTTATAAAGCTGTTTGAAACGGATACGAGTCGGTTAAAAACTCGCCCGCGGTCACACGGAGGCGCGCAAGGTAACTTGAGCCTCAAAGATGTGGTGCATTAGTTCTGCTAAGCTAACCGTGAATGCTAATTGCAGGAAGGATAAACTGTAACCCTTGCCCTGTGGCCATGAACCCATTAAATAACAGAGCGTTTCATAGGCATGGAAGGCAACACAAAGAGGCTCCCCTGAAAAGGCCTGCAATCCGATTTCGGTTTAAACGGGGATAACAAGTAACTGTTTTCTGCCGTCCCCCATGGGACCCAACCCCCCCACCCATTTCTGACATTGGATGACAGTATATAGAAACTGGCTGTCACTCTGAAGTTGACCGCAGATCGCTCATACAATGCAACAGGTTCTGTTTTCCAATGGAATTTGTTGTCTGGGGCGTGGGCCTTGCCCTCTGTTCTCACAGAGAGCCTTGACAGGTGTCTCTCTATAGAACGTGTATCAGTTATAGTTTAAGTACTTGTGGTTTCACCCCTTGAGGAAGTATAATGACCCAGTCAGTTTGAAATGACATGCTATTCATGGGAATGCTGTTTCTGATGAGTGTAGCCAGTGGCGCTTATAGCCTACCGTGCAAAAACGATTAACTCTTAAACAGTGGTGTAAAGTAACTAAGTGCATTTACTCAAGTACTGCACTTAAGTACAATTTTGAGGTACTTTTACTTTATTGGAGTATTTCCAATTGTCTATACTTTTACTTCTACTCCACTACATCTCAAAGGCAAATGTTATACTTTTACTCCACTACAATTATTTGAAAACTTTAGTTACTAGTTACTTTGAAGATTTTGATTATTATTGCAAATTACAAAACATACATTACCCACTTCAGCATTATATACATTTCGGGCATTATGAAAATAGCCGATCAGGTGACAGGTGACATGAAGAGTAATTGGAAAGCCACAACTTTCATTCAACATACACATCTGATCCAAGTACCATCCATGTATGTAATATCATGAAGAAATTAATATTCTCTTTATTCTATCAATCTATCAATCTATCAATCTATCAATCAATCAATCAATCAATCTATCTATCTATCTATCTATCTATCTATCTATCTATCTATCTATCTATCTATCTCTCAATCCATAATACAAGCATATTGTGGTGAATTTACCTTGGTCTCACTATTTATTTTTTGCCAGCCTCATTCTGGCAGCGCATATTACAGGACCTAATTGCTAATACCCCCACCCACCCCCCTCCACCTGCACCCCAGAGGAGCTAATGTGTAGGACCTCCAGCCCAAACTCAGTGACCCCCACACCCCCCCTGTCAGATGCCGTTGATGCTGTGATTTACTACCACAGGTCCCAGGTGTACTTGCCCTTGGACTCGAGCTCCATGTGCTGCCTGCCTGGGAGGAGATGGATGGCTGGATGAATGTGTGAAACCTAACAGTGGCTTGTATGGCCCTGAGCCCTGCCGTCTAATTAAGCTGTAATGTAACTACAATGCTCTCGAGGAGATGTTGTCTCACCCACCAAATGTTTTTAAAAGCAGCCCCGGGGCTGGGGTCGGCTTTAGAGTGAGTTACTGTGGCCGGGCCCAGGCCACAGCCAGGGCCAAGGGGGGAGGCTCAGGTTACCCTACCTAGCCGGGATGTGCAGGCTGCAGGACGCCAAGACTTCATCCTATCTGTGCGCATTTCCGTCTTTGTCCCAATAGTGGCTGTCCTGAAATAGCCCTGTTTGTGTGGTGGGGTCACTATAATATTTAAATGAAATCTGTCCGCAGTCAGTAAAAGTATGTTAAAAATCTGACACAGCTACTACTTATTTTCATTCCCTAGCTGATGGTTATTATAAATGATATGAAATAACACAGTTGGAAATGATTATTACTAAGGATGGCAATGTCAGTTGCTTGGTCCATCTAACACGTTGGTCCCAAACAAGATATCTCAAAGACTACTGGACCTGTCCTGACTTCTGTCCACATATAAATCTATACAATGCCTTTGTATTGTGGAATTATTTGATTGCATCCTTTGTAATTAGGGCTGTGACTGTTAAAGCAAACTAACTTTAAATCATACATAAAAGAAAAACCTACCTCCTCTATTCCCTACAATTGAGATGAGATCATTTCTCAAAGAGATGAATGGAGGGGGAGCACAGCACCATGTACAATATCAACATGAATCAAAAAAGTATTTTGTTGTTTTTGGTGCCATGGTAAAACAGTCATTGTATATTTTGTTTTGTATTATAGAATGTCTAATTTATTATAACCTCCTCGTTATAAATGATAGAAATAGCAATTCACTGCAACAGAACAAAGGTGTCACCGCAATTGGCTCCCTACAGCCAACGTGGCACTGAAACAGAAGCAAGGCTACAATATAGAACGTTGTCAATATTTACTGATGGATCATGTGATTTCCCCATTTCCACGCGGCTCATGCGAGATAGTATCATTGGCCTGATATAATATTAGAAAGCAGTCTTGAGAGATAAGGTGTCTGTTGAAGGTCATGCGTCCCCCTCCTGAGTGATCATAAGAGCCTTTTGTGGTTGGGTTAAATGTACATGACAGGCTGTTGGGAGCACAATCGCCCCTTTTTAATTGTCATGTAATGGTTTCATGTAGAGCCAAACTGTCTGCAACACTTCAGTGGTTGGAAACCAGAGCCCGGCCACACGACCACAGATGTGGTTAACTGCAAAAAGGCTAAAAGGAAAAAAGACAAGTGGGAGAACAAGCCGTGGTGTGCTGGGAGGAAGCACACTGATGGCTGATGCTTCATTTATGGTGTCGCTCGCTGAAAATAGCCGATCTACAAGCTCACAACGTGCCACGATGCGACACATTGTTAGCTTCTAGATCGGCTAAATTCGGCGAGCAACTCCGAATCAGGCTTGAGTGGTTTTGTCTGTAGCACTGCACTTAACTACAAGCCTCCGTTCCTTAGCAAACCTGAATGAAGAACTTTTTCCAATAGTTTTATTACAAATGTGTTCACTAATCAACTATTGCCATTTGTTTTGGCTGCGTTGAAAAGGAAACTGCCAATGTTCTAATCATCAAAATGTATTGCATCTTACAAATTGGGCCGCACGATTGCGTATACTGCAAAACAGCTACACAGTCCCAGGGATGAAAACCTTAACGGTTCTAATGCTCACTCAGGGAAGTCAATTTACCAATTTAGTGGAAGCCAAAGATGACAGGAAACAAGGTAATTTACTGTGGCCTCCACAACAAACCCTGGCCTTACTCTGGCGCATGAGCAGTAATTGCCTTCCAAAACTGAATGCCATTTCATATTAAGCTGCAGTCAGAATCCCAATGACAAAGACTGACTCATTATCAGCAATCATGGGAATTAGTTGCATCATTTAACCAAGCGAACAAATCATTTCCAGGATACTGCTGGAGGCAGATAGACCTATTAGGAAAAATTGTAGTTCTTAAATAGAATAATTGACGTCTCCATCTTCTCCTGCTTTTGCTGAAGGGCATTATAAATTGCATTTGCTGCCATAGAAAATGTGAACTGAGAAAAAAAAGCACTACTTAAGTCTTCTGCAAGGCACTGCTCCGTTTCATTCATGCAGCGCAGGGCTGAAATAAAAGGGTCTGCTTTTTGTCAACTCTGTCACCAAGGTAACAACAAATCACTGGACACTGGATGTGGTAAATTCACTCAGAATATTGCACCTGATCCTAAGGCTGCTTGAAGTTAACTTAAGCCTTGTATACTTTGTTGATTAAGGTACCCCAGGTGTCTAGAATTGGTCCCCTCCTTTTTTCTCTCTACACATTTTTTGAGCCAAAAATAGCCCATCTACAAGCTCACAATGCAACATGCTGTAAGCTTGTAGAAAGGCTATTTTCGCCAAATGTTCGCCTATACAGTATTATGACATGGCATACTGTAGTATACATCTACTGCTATGCTCACGTCTCACGCACCATTACATCTCACCTCGGGTACTGTGTAAATATGTAGATCATTTGTTTTTCTTTCGAACGAATTTCGCCCACTTTCTTACTTCTGCTGTGATGTGACAATAAAGCTGGGAAGGGGAAATTCAGCGCAAAGTCAGGATCTCCCGCACAGTATGGTCAGGTCATTCAGTTTAGTGCTTTTATGGTTTTGCTCCTGGCACTATAGCAGAAGTTACTTAAGGCTGTAGCCCTGTGATGTCTATCAACACAGGAGGTCACTGTCTGGGGGCAAGTGGAGCCCTCGGCAAGACCATTAGATCATCACTTTCCCTCAACACCTCATCAGAGAGAAGAACCTCGCTCGTCTCGACACATTCCTCAAATCTCACAGCTTTTGGGGAGCAATTGTGTGAGTGTGTGCACCTAACAAATTATGGTCTTAGAAAGGAGTTCATGCAGTACATTGGACTTGTCAATGTCACTTTTATGTCAATGTCAAGTAAAAAACAAAATACAAAATACAAATTATGAATAAAACTGGTCACATCCAACCATATTTTATTATATCAACAAGCATCTTAATAAAAGTCAAAGAAAAATGGCTGCAGCAATATACAATCGGCAACAATCCGTGTCTGCCAAGTATTTTCCAAACCAAAGTGATAGAAAAAGAAAACTGACAAATATATTTCACAGAGCAGGATTGAACAGAGGTGATAGTGAAAATGTAAAATATTAATTACAAAACAGTAGAAAAACACATACTGTTTAATAGGAAAAGATGAAAATGTCAAAGAAACAATTGGTTAACAGTACACTGGATGCCAGCAGATATTTCGAGTGTTATAAACTTCAATATGCCACATGTTATGAGGGCATACGCAGAGGAAACCATTCCAAGGTAAGACTTAGGTTGGCCTGTGGACGAGAAACACGAGAATCGAGTTCCAAATCAACCCATGGATGTAGCTAAACCAATGTGGTGGAGACAAGTGATACTCCATTAACGGCCAAGGGTTTCATTGTGATATTTCTTTCTGAGGTCAAATGAAAGCTGAGGGAAACCACCCATCATGATAAAAATCAATAAAGCTGGGTGAAACAGACCAATATGGACCCAGTAGCCCTTGACTGGCCATTGCCCACGGATGGAAAACAGAACAGATTACAGTCAGAGAATATGGCTTGTGGGCTCAATTTTGATGTTTACTCTATGAATGAAGGACTTGAAACTTGGTTAAGCCTAGTAAAAATCCAAGCGGGTTCAGGGAGCTGTCTATTATGTTTTTACAATTGCTTTGGAAAACTGTCTTAAGTGATGTCAGGGCTTCTGGGAGAGTCCTAGACTATCTACCAAAGATCTTTACCAGTATGCCTGCTAAACACAGGATAATTGTGTCTTGAGGACTGTTGCTTTAAACCACTTAAATCCTATATACATCGTTAACCGGGGTCCCCCATGGGTCTGTACTTGGCCCCCCTCCTCTTTTCCCTCTAAAACCGATCTCTTCACCGAAAAGAGCACATCTACAAGCTCCCAACAGACGTTGTGAGCTTGTAGAACTGCTATTTTTGCTAAATGTTCCGTCTTTTATGACTTGCCTAGAACAGGGTCGCTAGGGTTCAAGTGGTTTAAGAAACAAAGACGAAAAAATATCTAAATCAAAAGACTACGATTAAGTGAGTGCTCGCCATTATCATTCATTTTGTTTAATTAGTACATTTGTGGGGGCACAAATACTGTATTCTGGCATATTGAAGTTCAATATTAAACATTTCTAGTCACCAATTTCTAACATGGGTTTCTGCTTCACCATGCATTTACCACAACCCCATCGATATACAAACTGATAATACTGGGATTTACTCAACCTCTCATCTGTCTGTCAACTGTCGGATATTGAAAAAGAGAGATATGGATCAGCACGAGCCGCAGCTGTGCATGCTCCATGTAAACGCGCCCGCTCGCAAATTCAGCAGCGACCCGCGGTGCGGCGCAGGGACCGCCGTAGAGGACTCACTTGGGCTTGGTCTCGGCGTCCGTGACCTGGCGAATGAAGATGGCGTCCTCCGGGTGGCTGATGTCCCCCTCCTCGTGCATGTAGGAGGAGGCGATGGCGAGCATGGTGCCGTCGTTGCTGAAGGCCAGCGAGGCGATGCTCGTCGGGTAGCGGTGGAACTGACACAGGCGCTTCTTGTTGAACGGGTCCCAGATGTTTACGAAGCCATCCGAGCCACCTGGTGGAAGGAGAGGCTTCAAGGTCAACTTCAAATGCTATTTTCCCTGTGTACATTCTTTCAGATTAGAATCTATAATAATAACAGAGTGCTCCTCACAAATCCTTGGTAGTTATAATTCCGTCAGTCACGGGACAGTAATTCGCAGCCAAACAATTTCACATTATGACTATAGCCCGACTGATTTATCGGTTTTCGGCAATCTTTTGGTGACATCGTGACAAAAATAGCAGATCTACAAGCTCACATGTGTCGCAATGTGACATTGTGAGCTTGTAATGATGAAAAGGGCTTAAGTAGGAGACTGGATCATAAAGTGTTGCAGAGATGAGAAAGGCGTACCTGTGGCAAACGTGTTATGAACACTGTGGAATGAGATGGCATTAACGGGGTAGACTTGCTCAATTCCGTTCTCCTTCAGCCTGTGGCATTTAAAAGCGTACTTCTTCTTCTGCACCTCCTGGCTCGGGTCCAGGTACTCCACAGCCACGCGGCCTTCGATTGAACTCAAGACGTATCCCTGGAGCAAAGAGACAGGGTCTGATGTTGCAATTTGACCTTTTCACTGGTACTGAAATTTGTACCATCAACTTGATATCCTGTAATTTGTTCATTATTTGTCATTTTAACCCATTCAATCCGGGAATGCATCTGTGTCACTTTAGATTTCTTTGGCTATTAAAAAATAGCAGATATAGAAGCTCAAAGCGCGGCACAGAGTGCCGTGCTGTGAGATTGTAGATCTGCTATTTTTGAAAAATCTTGAAAATGTGTGCTTATCTTTGAATATATATATTTTTTAAAGCAAACATTTATAACTCAAATCTTTGCTTCTGGGGGGTCCCTGGAACAAAATATTTTGAGGTGGGTGTCCGCGGCCAAATACAATCTAAAAATCCTCCTGATTTGTTGATCAGTGGTGCTCCAACTTTTCCATGTCAAGGACCCCCAAAATGATTGGACGCGGACAAAATATTTTGTTCCAGGGACCAAAACTTTTAGTTAAAAATTATCGCTTTAAAAGAATATATATATATATTCAAAGATTTGCACACATTTTCCACGATTTAAAAGAAATAGCAGATCTACAAGCTCGTAGCGCAGCACTCGGTGCCGTGCTATGAGCTTGTATATCTGCTATTTTTGAATAGCCAAAGTGTAAAATAATGCTTTTTTAGCTCAAATCCGTTTTGTGCGTTAGATGTTCATACATGTCTTAACAAGTGAATTTGGGTCAATTTAGCTGATCCGGAGCCAACGGTTTTACCTGTTTGTTGGGGAAGGCTCTGATGCAGCGCGTCTGATATTTCAAACTGGACTCTCTTCTTTGCTGTACGTAACCCATGTTCCTCAGGTCCCAGACCAGGACTCTCCTGCCAGCCGTGCCAACGATCAGCCTGTCTCCAGCCACGGCGAGTGTGTACACCTTTCACACAGACAGAACAGAAAGAAAGCATGAAAGAAAGTCACAGATGAAAGAAAGGGTTTCTTGGTTTACCGCTTGAACAAATACCCTAGCATCACTATTCCGGGACAAACATTCCACGAAAATAGCAGATCTGCAAGCTCACAATGTGACACATTTGTTGTGAGCTTGTAGGTATGCTAGTTTCAGCAAATATATTTACTATGTTGTTCTAGTAGTTTTAAAAAACTAAAAAATACAATACATTTGTGTTAGCTTTGCACATGGACAATGCGCCAACAGATCTGAGTTCAGTATCTTAACAAATTAAGTCCGCAACTAAGAACAATTCTGACACTAAAATTAATTTGGCAGTCAATGTATTTGTTGTTGTTTTTTTTTACTGTTATCTATTGGCTTATACATGCATTGCATTGTTTACACTCCACTGTCCATGTTTTCCCTCAACATTTAATGTTTTCTCTGTCCAATCCCCTCCCAAGAGGTACATTTCCTCTTGCCAGGCAATCGTGAATCATAACTGGCTCTTCTGGTTAAACAAAATCAAATCACACCGTGACAAACCCGATCTGTGATAGATTCTTGTAACTACAAAATATAATCACTACTTAAAATATATTTACTTAGTATTATTATTATAAATTCTCAAAAATGTAGTTTCTTGTCATATGTGGTCAGCAAAAGATATATCCCCAGGCCAAATACACTACCTTTTCAGGCTGTGAAAATGTGCCAGCATTGCAGGGTGTCCTCGGATCCCACATCCGAACCGACCTGTCCCAACTGCCAGTTACCATGACATTGACCTCGGGGCAGTACTCCACACAGCGAATCGGGGCGTCGTGTGTTCCAACTACTGTATCTATTTGGCGAAAGTATGAGACAGTCACATACAATTAAGTCAGGCCTTTAGCTAGCAGACTCACTTCAATGTACATGAACCTTGACCCACGTTGATGTGGCAGACTTACCTTGATCCGTATTCAAATCATGCATTTTTAACTGTGCATCTAAACCACCGCTCCAAGCATGTGACGGATCCTGCAAACAGAAAGTGACATGAACTTAACTACATCAACATGTCAAAATGCATCGACATCATGCTCTAAAACAGCGTCTTATCGTATAGTGTTGTTTTGCAGCTTACATAAAAAGCACAGTCGAGGACGGGGGCGGTGTGCTGGTACTTCATCCTCATCGTGTTGCTGCCAACATCGAAAAGACGGACGGTGGAATCCCAGGAGGAAACCAGTAGGAACTGGGCAGTGCTGGGGCTGAACTTGACCGCCGAGATGCCATCCTCCGGGCTTTGGTTCAGCTTGTACTCGTTTGAGCCCGTCATCTGCAGAAGTTCAGATAACACAAAGGACTGAGATTACGACCAGACAGGATTCATGCAGTTGCCACTCCATCGAAGGTCGTTTTACTAGACACAACTACAGCGTTGTGGCAGTCAACACCACAGATTCAACTTTCACACATATCTGAAATCAATTACAAAAATAAAAACAAAGGACACTTAACACACACTGCGCTATGTAACTATTTTTCATGAATAAAATGTAATTTAGTCCCGACTGTATGGTATTGGTAAGAGTATATCAATACAATATAACTTATACAATTGGGGTGGTTGTATTTTGTCTCCCTGCTCTTCTATTGACATTTAGATTGTGTCAAAGATCATGTCTCACTGACACAGAATGTGACACGAATTTTGACCTGATGGTCAAGATTAAATGTATCCTCTATTAGCTCAATGGTTCAAATCCGGGGTAGAAAAGTAAAGTTACATAGTGCAGCTTTAATGAAACAAACGCAGATTCTCTTACATTAACTAACTAGTTTCATGATTGAATGAGTAACAATGACACAGTAATGAAAGACAGTTCCATGGTTACTTGAGCATAAGACCATGGTTATCATCTCAGCAGATTACTTCACACACAGTTAACAGTACATGTGAGGCATTTGCCCTTCTTAATCCATCAACCTGATATTATAATTACACAGTAATAGCAGGTTGGTTTTGGTTACATTTGTATAACCAAATGGACCCCTATGGTTCCCTCTGGGTCCATTTGTACATCCTATGTACAAATGTTT
>NC_139951.1:37935744-38058244 GCF_963454915.1 Gymnoscopelus microlampas | reverse complement strand
TGTGTGCGCGCGTGCGTCTGTCTGTCTGTCTGTCTTTCAGGAAAACCTCACATATTACATTTTTGAAGACTATTCTTAATAATGTTGTGAAATGCTTTTGAAGCTAACTTATTTTACGTCTACAAACCCATAGTAATGTATGTAAGCCATGCATAGTGTCAAAACCGTTTGTTATATATTGCTAGTTATTTATGTAATATTATGTTTATTTTTCATTAATTTCAAAAGTCATCACAATTACAAGGAATGCTGCTATAGCCTTCCCCCTGAGACAGTGACAGTATAAAATGGAACCACTTTAAAGTAGAACATGATACACCTTACCATAGGCCTACAAGGTCCACAGTCTATTCTTCCAAATGCTTCAAATGAATTGTAGGGGATCATCTTTCAAAAAAATATGCCCAGTGTTAACAAGCGATAATTTATTAATTGAGTCAATTAGGCTATTAAAGTAGGTTATAATCTATAAATTAGGCTATTAAAGTCCGTTGTAATCTATAACTCGCAGCATGATTTAGTATAGGCCTAAAAATATCGTCAAATTTAGACCTATTAAGAGTTCCTTTCCAAACGCAATCCGAGCCAAAAATGCCTACTCAAAATGTCTATTCAATATTTAAAAATAGTGATAATTCCAATCCCCCAAAATGGTTATAGCAAATGTCTTTGATAGTACATTTTACAAATTGGTTTAATTCCAGGCAATTCTTTAAATAATATTTTCACATATAGGCTATCCCATCAAGAAATGTTTTTTTTTTGTTTATTCTTGGTGAGTGACCAGATTTTACGATTTACAGACTTGCTTTAACAATTATAATAATAAAAATAAATGACATAATAGTAATACAAATGAAAATACAACAATGCAGGCTGTTATTTGGCTTTTATGGCTTGAAATTTACGTGAGCGAAAACGAAGTGAAAGCCAAGGGCTTATCCTTTTCAGGGATTTGAAAGAATACGATTGTCTTCTGTTATATAGCAAATAAGGACTATATGTTCTTGTTGAGGAGTGGACAATGGTCAACAAACTCTTACTGTGAAGCGAACAGTAGCTATTGCACAATATTGTAAAATATCAAAATATTAAATCCCACATTAAAATTGCAAACACATACACAGTATCTGTAAAATATACATTGACAGTAGCCTAAAAACCCTGTTCAGAACAAATCGATTGGCCCATGTTTTTGTTTAAAAACATAGGCCACATAACCTAAATTTAAGTGGCATTTTTTCACCATGAAATAATAATAATAATAATAATAATCCAAATGTGTTATTTAATTAGGCTATACAAAACTTGCCAATGCAAATCGCTCTCCTCTCAATTAAAAACAACAAATATATGGTGAATAATTAAAACAACTGTCTTTTAAACGGATACAGGATATAGGTGCAGGCACTATAGGGACATCTGGGCACCTCGATGTAAAATTGGATATTTTGTCAAAAATGTTAAAAAATAAAATATTTGAAAAATGGTCTTAAGTAACGTATACATGATGTGAACATGCACGGTGCATCATTATCAGACTTAAATTTATCCTTCAACTTCTTGTTTATGCCCCAAAATTACGGATATACAGTTTTTGCAGCAATTTGTAGCAATCGTAGACATATTAGACCGTAATTTTCAATGTTTAAGCATATAGAATCATATACTTAAGACCATTTTTCAAATATTTTATTTTTTAACATTTTGGACAAAATAGCCAATTTTACATCAAGGTGCCCAGATGTCCTAGTGCCCACCTATCCTGTTACCGGTGGGCACTACTAGGGTCTCAGCAACGGGACCGACGTTACAATGGGGTGATGGTGAGAATAGTACATGTGGTGTGGGAACGACAAGAGGGACTGTCCGGCAGGCGAGCTCCCCGTGGAGCCTCCAGTGTCTCCATGGTTCTCATGGTACAGTATGGGGACGCGCACTATCCTCTGCGCCGCGGCGTGGCTCAGGTTGGCCGCCTCCAGCTCGGCGGCCAGCTGCCTCTTCCACTTGTTCCTGCGGTTCTGGAACCAGATCTTCACCTGGGTCTCCGTCAGGTGCAGAGAGGCCGCCAGGCCGGCCCTCTCCGAGCTGCTCAGGTAGCGCTTCATGTCGAACGTGGACTCCAGCTGGAACACCTGGCTCCGGGAGAACACGGTGCGCGTCTTCTTTTTCCGACACGACGCGGCTTTCTTGCTGTCCGAGCTCTCCGAGTCCATTTTTCTCCAGTCGTCTCCCCCGGACGACTTCGGCTCCCCCTCCGCGTCGCTCTCCTCCAGCACGATGTCGTCGATGCTTTTGCTGTCATCGTCCTCCTTCTCGTCCTGGTGGCTGTTGCTGCCCTTAATTGGGAAGTCTGGAGATTGTCTCTCTGTGACCGGTGATGTAATGTCTCTCAAGCTGATGGCCTTCTCAGACACTGCAAGAAACACAGAGTTGCAAATACGATTAATGTTTTAATCTATACAGTATAGGCCAGGCATCTTCATTTTTCGCAAAAGACAAATTGCAGGAGCAAAGCAAATGACATGTCAAACGACATGCAGTATCATAATAGGCTACGATGGACATTCTCCTATTACTACTAGCCTAATTTCATAATAGACTACATTTTACATTTTAATTTAGTCTAGGTAATTAATGATCATGTGCAGTGAAATACTTTCAAGTAGCCTATCAACAGATGAAAAGGCTATATGCCATATGCTTAAAGCAATGTTTATTATTATTGTTCACAAATCGTGTTATTATCATCATTACAGAACTGAAGAATCTAAGTAAGCTGCTACAGTAGCCTATACCTGTAGTCCACACCTGATTTTAATTAATAAGATTTAGAAAAAAATAAACTTTGTTTTCATTAAGTTAAAGAAAACATGTCTCTGAACACTTGCTGAGTTTGAATATTTTTTATAAATAATTTACCGTGACATTTAGAATAGCGGAACAACTGACCCATATAGATGGGAACAAACAACTTCCCCAACGGGGTTGGTTGTTCCAGTGCGCTCACCATATTTTAAGTGGCTTTTACGATTGAGATTTAACTAAATAAACACGAGCAGCAGACAGATCCAATTCACATCATGTTCACAGACAGATCCAAGTTATTACCTTTACGTTTTTGTACGTAATTGAGCAAGTGTTTATTTAGTAATCGAGTAAAAAAGCTAAAAGGGTCACAACCTATACCCCGCCCTCCCCTAAAGTATAAGCTACAGTAGCCCATTGGTTCTCAACGTGGGGTCCGGGGACCAGGTGGATACCAGGGGGACCCCAGCAAAATAATAAAGCGTCACAATCATTTTAACCCTTTTATCCATATTTTGGCCATTCAAAAATAGCAGATCTACAAGCTCATAGCGCCGTCACCGAGTGCCTGCTATTTTTGAAAAATCTTGAAAATGTGTGCACAGTGCACAGCTTGAAATCTTTTTTTTTTTTTAAAGGAGAACATTTTTTACACAAATCTTTGCTTCTGGGGGTCCCTGGCACAACATATTTTCAAGGGGAGTCCGCGGCCAAATACACATCAATGTGGGGGTCCTTGGCAGGCACTTAAAAGTTTGAGAACCATACCTGCAGTCCTCAGCTGTCCCGCAGTGCCCAACGTGTAGGGATACCACCAGGTAGACGCTCGCTCCAAATACTGCGCCGATAGTCCAACTCTTTGGGACGGGAACTCGAACCGAGGGAAAGAGAGGTCACCCAGCCGAGAGAAGAAGCCCCCTTCAAACACCCCTCTGGACGAGGAGAGGAAGGCTTTAGGCTTGATAGTGGTCGGCTTGTTGTCAAAGTTCAGCAGGTTCTTGATGGAGAACGGTGAGTCTTTCGCAGGCGGCTGACAGGTCTCCTCTTGCGCATCGCTAGAGTCTGCCATTACCGTTAGAGCCGTTTAATGTCCAGTATGAATCACCATGAAAAAAATATAAACCTTTGCAACCTTTCAAAAAAAAAAATCTGAAAAAAAAATTCAAAACATTTTCAAAAATGTTCAAAATTTTTCAAAAAGTGTCCAAGTTTTCCCCCCCCAAAAATAGGATCTTCCTTGATAAGTTATCGCTGCGCTTTACAGCTACTGCGCTTGTTTGGGAGACGACCGACCGTTAGGGCAGAAAAAGATCATCAAACCCCCAGTGATGCTGCATCCAGATATAGTGACTGAGCTCGCAGTGAAAACACGAAGCTCATCAATGCGCCAAACTTGCGCTGCAGGACAGTAATGATGAAATAAAAATGTCATCCAAGTTAAATGCGCCCAGTCTCTGCGATTGGGCAGATATACAATGATGGCAAATGGGATCTGAGATGAAACAGGGAGCGGACCAGAATAAGGGAGGGGACAGAACGAGAATAGACTCCAAAGCAGCGGTGTAAAGTAACTGAGTGCATTTACTCAAGTACTGTATTAAGTACACTTTTGAGGTACTTTTACTGTAACTGGAACATTCTGCACAATGAGTAGTTTTTTAGTACTTTAAGTAGCCTACATTTTGATGCCAATACTGTTGTACTTGTGACTCAAGTCAATTTTGACTTTTACTTGTAACAGAGTAGGCTACTTCTACACTTTTACTTAAGTAAAACATGTGAGTAATTTTTCCACCACTGCTCCAAAGAAAAAGAGTCCACCCACCCAGGCTCCATCCATCATCCAATTAGATTAAAGAAGCAAATGGCCCAATGTTTTAGCCATGAATGCTTACCATCACCTGTCGTTTAAGTGACTAAATGCTCTATTTAGATCTAAGAACACCTCCATTTGTGCGTGGCACAGGCTACGCAAATTGCACGCACGTTTTACGCACGCACGTCTACTAACTAAGCTATTTAGGAACACACGTGCGCGCGCGCGCACACACACACATACACACACACACACACACACACACACACACACACACACACACACACACACGCACGCACATCAACATACGCTCTATTAAAGGCAAATTCCTTATGGTGGGGTTTTGCTCATTCAAACGGCATTTTTATATTATTTTCTTGTATTGCTTAACTTTCGGGAAATCAATAACTGACTGTCTCCTCCGTCCATCATTGTGACCTGCAGAGGATCAACCCGTCATTAAAGATAAACCATTATTGATCCCCGGAGAGAAATTCAGGTGTCAGAGCAGCAACAGTAGAATGAAAAGCCTCAGTGGTGGAAACGTAGCCTACTCAAATGTTCAATTGCAGTAGGCTACTGCAATTTAGAAATACTCTGTTACAAGTAAAAGTCTGGAATTAAACATTTACTTGAGTAAAAGTAGGTATTGGTATTATAATGTACTTAAAGTACCAAAAGTAGAAAGTATACTCATTATGCAGAATGTCCCATTTGACAAGTTTTTAAAAAATCTTTGGAAAATAGCAGATCTACGAGCTTACAATGTGTCATGCATGTGATGCATTGTGAGCTTGTAGATCGGCTATTTTCAAATGGCTGAAGGGCTGAAGTGGTTACTGTATGTTTTGTAATAATAATCAAAATCTACAAAGTTACTAGTAAATACAGTTTTTAAATAATGGAATAAAAGTACAACATTTGCCTCTGAGGTGTAGAAGTAAAAGTTCTGAAATACTCCAGTAAAGTAAAAAATACGAAATACCTAATGTACTTTGTTACTTTCCACCACTGGGTAGCCTACACGTATTAAGAGCAAAGAACCAAAGAATACAAATGATGATAATGAATGATAAAATAAAATAAATAATGAGCTGTCTTGCGTTCCAACTTTGTCACTTCATCCAAGACAGATGTGCAATAATGCATTGTATAGCCTACATTTCACTTGCACTATGGCGCTCATTCACTTGAATGTATGCTACTGTAGGCCTATAATGTGATTATTATGGAAGTGCCACAGGCAGGCATCAAATTGATTGCTTGTCATTGTCGTAAATATGAGTTTGTGATTGTGATAAAGGTCCGTCAAATCAGCTTCAAACAAAAGCCTACAAAACCTACACATGCAGGCAACATTCCCACCATCCAATGAGGTTGCTGCTGCTTGCCTTGTATAATGATCTGTAAAAAAAAAAAAAACAATATTGTATTTGTAGGCTACACAATAGATTATATTAATGTCTTTTTTATGTGGGGTCAGATACTTCCAAGTCGACCAATCCACCCATGACCCAAAATTCCATTGTAAAATGCCAAACACCAGAGGATTTCTTTTTACATTGTACAATGTGAGGTAGGCGGTTACATCATGCAAGGTGTCATATTCACCAGCTCAAACACAAGCATGCAGAGAGGTAAATATCAAATGATATGAGTGAGAGAGGTAGGCTACTGTATTTGTGAATTGTCCCATACGCACAGTGCATGTGTTGAGTGAGCCATGACGGATGTCTGGCTGACAGTCATCAATACAGTTACATTAGCGTCTGTCATCAGCATGGGTCAGTGATAAAGAGGCACCCCCCCCCCCCCCCGACCTTATTTTTCACTCCATGTTTCTCTCTGGGGTGTGTGAACATGTCATATTTAATTCAAAAAAGAAAAATATGGTTCGTCTTTGGTCAAAATGAACGTACAAAGCACAAAACGGTGCTCTAAATCAGTGGTTCTCAAACATGTTTAATTTCAAGGACCCCCATAACTCTGAGAGTGTACAAATGGAGCCAAATGGACCCTTACGGGTCCATTTGGCTCCATTTGCACACTCTCAGTTACAGACCTGTACACAGGAACCATTTGGAACCCCCTCAAGGAACCATGGCAGTCCCTGGACCCCACTTTGAGAACCGCACTGCTCTAAATGCCATCTGTTTTAGGGAAAGAGACAGAGAGAACCCTGTTATTTAATTAGACGTCCCAGACATATGCATACAGCTAATCAAACAAATTGGATTTGCTCAAACTAAACACGGATGCAATCTGTCCTTTGAGCTCGCTCCGATCTCAAGGACAACACTCTGTTTTTGTGAAAAGCTACTTGAATCCCTGCGTAATTAGAGGTCTCATTGCCTGTGTTAAAGATGGGGGCGGTGAAGGGGGCTGGTTGAGCAGTGTTTGCGGATGTAAAGTGTAATCCAGATAATAACACTTCCATCAAAGGCTGAAATGACGTTCATTAGACCAAAAAAAATGCAAAGTGGAACAGAAACAAGGCAAGGTCAGTGACTCAGACGGGGGGAAATTTGCATAGCCTTTCTGTTTTGGTGTAACATGGTTCACGCAAGTCAATATATGTTCTATCGTTGGATCATGAGTATACACGTGTGGCATGATGAGATCTTAAAGTTGTTATCGTGTTTACGGTGTATTACCTGAGGCCTTATACATCTGAACGACTGATATCTTAACCTAACACCCAGTACGTACATTATAGCTGGAGGGTGCTGATGAGACTGTAATTCATCACATGGCTGACTTCAGAGCAGCTATGTACCTCATAATAGGCCACCGTTCTTCTCTTGTACTTGGGAGACAGGAGCTATACTGAGACAGAAACCCATCATGTTACATTTTTGGTTCTGCAGATGTGACATCTGTCCCTCTCAGGTGATACCGTGACCCCGGATCCATCAACCAGAGTGGTCCGGAGTGGGAGGGCAGGACAGCACCTAGCACAGTTTAGGGGAGAAGCATTTTCCTCTTTTTAACCACTTTCAACCTGGCGTCCCTATGGCATACCATTATAGGCAAACATTCTCAAAATTCTGAAAAACGAACAATTTTCACTATAATCCTATTATAGTGAAGATTATAAAGCTTGAACAAAGATTGAATGTTCAAGCCAATAAGGTTTACTTTGTCTCCCATAGGAGAAATGTGTCTTGGAGTCAAAGACTAACATGCCCAAGATAGGGATGCCGGTGTTAGAGATGTTAATCTAACTATTGTCACACGTGTACAGTGTATTTTTACTGTTGTGTAGAAGAATCATGGGTTGGAATGGGCCACATCACCATTATTTGTCACCTGTTCATCCCACTGTCAGTCTGTTTGCCATCCCAGCTACTTGAGGTTCCCATGTTTCCATCCCCATTATTTTGTTATGAAGTATTGTCAGTGATTAATGGCTTTCTAGTTGTTGAACAGGTACCCTTACAATGCAAGTTTTTAACAAGAGTGATAGCTGATACAGGCCCCTGTGTAGTTAGTCACTGTCAATGTCTGGTGCCGAACAATAGACCTGGTTTTAGATAGACAACACATATAGGCAATGGAAATCTAATTAGCCTTATCTCACTGACAAATTGCCACTTGGATAATTAATTATTTAAGGCAGGTCGCTCCCATATTAGAGACGGGCATAATTAAACTGATATAAAATAACATTAGCAGTGACAGGCTATTAGAAGATGTGGTAATTTACTACTCTTTAAAACAGGAGCTGTCATAACCTTCACCTCCTGGGCTGTCCATCAAGAGCATGCTGCCACCTAGTGGTGGAACATAAAAACGTCAGCCGTTATGTAGGTGATGAATTGTGAAAGGAAGAAAATACTGCATGAATATATTATATCAGACATTTATTATTATTTCCAAGGTTCTCTTTAGTTAATTCTAAAGATTATTTTAATCCTAATCCGAAAATGTCTTAAATTGACATAAAAGGTTTTCTTAATAGATTAATATACTGTTCACAGAAAACACTAAGTGCTATTTTGAAATGAGACATCAGACAGAAGGAAAAATACACACAATTAGATTAGTATCAGGTGATAAGAGTCTTGAGGAATTCATAGCATAAAACTTAACTATGTTGAGACACTGCAAAGGCACTGACATAATATAGCAAAAATCCCAATCAATACAGTATATCTGAAAACATCATTCCTATAGCGAAATATGTGTGGATCTGTAAAAAAAAAGAAAAAAACAGTAACAGTAACATTGGAGTTCTAATTGGAGAAGAGGTTTCTGGGAAAGAAAATAAGCATTAAAGCTACAATCCGGGACTAATTGAATTAAATATTATTGGTGGTTGGAACCAAGTGGTCTCCCTGCTTCACCACTAAGACTGGTGTTAGGTAGAACATCTACTGATTGACAATGTCAATAAAGTTATTTGAAGTAGACAGTGCAATGGACATAAAACTTAGGGACTGTAGCTTTAAAGGGCAGCACCGTTAGCATTGGTATACATCTGAAATACTCTGAATGTGTGTTATTAGCTGGTAAATGTAACATAAGAACTATGCACAGCATAACAACAGACCCAATATTTAACACAAGTGAGATTCTGACCCCATGTGTCTAATCAGCAGTCCAAATGACTGAAAAAAGGCTCATTCATACTGTGTCGCACAACAAAAATGACATGTCACTTTTTTCAGTTGAAAATATGTCTGGATGGACGGCCGTTACTAGAATCTAAGGCCTCTAGCTTGAAGGCGAGTCCCATACAGGTGGCAATAGAATCTGCAGAGATTGCAAAGTAATGTGACACACTGACGGGCGACCTACACCAGGCTTTTCAAAGCGCTCGTATGCGTGGAATTTACTGCGTGCGTACAGCGTGTTTGGAAAGATCCAATTGATATCAATGATACCGGCTACACCAGGCGTGCGGATACACGAGCCCCGCATACGCAGGCTTTAAAATAGGACTGGATCTATAAGTGCGTGTGTGCATATGCGGTGCTCGCGTGCGTCACGCGCACATTCTCTGGTGTGTGCCGGCCGTAAACCGTGGAGGAGGCGTTCCTGACAGCAATATTCAATGTTCCGTTGACAAGTTTGACAAATAACAGCCAAATATAACTGTCAAACAATTACCAATATTACATCCCTCTTCCCTTTTATTTGGAGAACCATAGACTGGATAGGGTGCACAGACCAAAAATAAAAGATGAACATTAACCACTTAAAAAAACAATACCAAATATCCACTTAAAATGTGTTAAAATAGCCGATCTACAAGTAATCTACAACTTCCAGGTCTGCTATTTTTCAACATTTCCCCCGATATTGACATGCCCAAAATAGGCATGCCAGGTTGAAAGTGGTTAACGCCCTCAAACTAGAGGCCAATATCTTGTTGTACAACAGTCATTCACCAAAAGAAAGGACGTCTACAGCAATGCATGTCACACAATACTCCCCACTAAAGTCCCCAGGTAAAATAAACGGAGTGTCACACAGAAAGGAGTGCAAACCGATGGGGATCCAGCCAAGCCAGAGTTCAGTAGTCATATTCCTTATCAATGAACTTGGCCATGGTGGATAACTGGACGTTTGTTGTGCCTTCATAAATGGTGCCTGAAAAGAGCAAAAACATGGAAACAAAAATAAGCCTTGTATTGGGAACACATCCGTGGTATGATAAAAGACAGATTCCAAGGGCATATTCAAACTCCACAGGGAAATACACAGATATGTCACTTTCAATATGGGGACAAAGGGGCACAACTACCTTATTATGTAAGTCAATCTGCCAGTTAGGCAGCAGGAAGAATGAAGAGCGAAAGTGGAATTGACGAAAGGAAAAGTGTCATTCTGTCTGTAGTGCTACTTTGGGTCTGTGGTGGTAAATGACTCTCTCGCTCTCCCTCCCTCTCTTTCTTTTAGCACGTCAAGGTCAGACAAGGGAATTCCTGACGGATCAGATTACTTGGCCTCCTGGGCAGCACCGCCACTGTTATCGCCCCTTCTCTCTGCTCCACGCTAACAATTGTAGTTTGACCTTCCTCCTCCCCACATGAAATATGCACTGTTCATGTTGCCAGGTCTAATACTTAAGCTTTAGCTGCGGCCAGCTTAATATAACAAACAGACAGAGGTAATGAGCCACTCACCGATTTTACAGTCTCTGTAGTATTTCTCTATGGGGTAGTCTTTGGTGAAGCCCACCCCACCCATCCACTCGATGCATTTTGATGTGGTTAGAGTTGCAACCTAAATAAACATTTAGACAGTAGATATTGAAAGTATACACGCACAAAATCAAATGCAGAAGACAAACCCTGATAAAGTCACCTTTGCATTGAACTGCACCAGCTCACCTCTGCGGAAAAGTATTTAGCCATGCAGGCCTCCTTGATGAAAGGTCTCCCGGCCTCCTTCAGACGTGCAGCATTGTAGGTCAGCAACCTAGCGGCTTCGATCTGGGTTGCCACATGGGCTATCTGGTGCTGCATGCCCTGAAATACACAGCAAACAAATTACAAAATGAAGTCGTGCTGAAGGATATTATCAAAACTAAGGACTCATATGAGTCATGTGACTTTTGAAGCTGTACCTGAAAGTCAAAGATCCGCTTGCCAAACTGCACCCTCTGTCTGGTGTAAGGAATTGTGTTGTCAAAACAGCCTTGTGCCAAGCCCACCATCTGTGACAATTTGACAGAAATGTTAGTGGAACTTAAATATATTCTCTACGTTCACGTCACATCGCAATCCTTTTTACTAGTTCTATTTGCCAAATGTGAAAAGAGAGGAGTTTGGGGGGGTTTACCTGAGCCGCAATTCCAATCCTTCCTTCATTCAACATTCCGATGGCATACTTATATCCCTGGCCAATCTTGCCCAAGATGTTCTTCTCAGGGACCTACAACAGAGAACAAGTTAGAAATAAGAACATTATGCCATTCCCTCACAGGGGACAACTCCAAATAAGACGGGTGTATTTGACTTCACCTTGACATTGTCCAAGTTGAGAGGGCAGGTGGAAGAGGCACGCAAACCCAACTTGTTCTCCTTCTTGCCGATCTCAAGGCCCTCTGTTTCTCTGTCTACAACGAAACAGGTGATTCCTCTGTATCCCTGTCAAACAGAAAAGTTAGTTACTCTGTATGTCATTATCATAGGACCAGACATTTGCTGCTAGGAATTTCCTCACAGCATAACGAAAAGGAGTTTGTAATAAACATGGTTACAAAGCTCAAAATGTTTCTATTGTAGAATCAAAAGTTCTCATCTCTATTTGTTTATTTGAAGCTATAACCCAGCTAAAAACATTTATGTTGTGTAAGCAACAAAGAGCGAACACTGCCTCATTCTGGAGTGAAAGTATTTCTGTATATACATTTTTGTGTGTGATTTTCATTTGCCTCATTTTGTATTATGCCAATTAACCCCATATAGTCATTGTCACTGTCAACTCCTACTGTTGGTCACATGGGAGAGTGTAGACAACCATAATGTTTCTTCTGAAATACATGGAGTTTCACCGGGAGAGCGTAACACATGGAGAGGAACACGCTATCCTTCCCAATCAGCTCCCAGCTGAAAAGGTGCCCAACTAAGTTGCTAAGAGTTGCTAGTACAGTGACAAAGAATGCCCTGTCGGCTATCCATCTTACAGACAGAGCCAATTGTGTTTGATGGGAGTTCCCGGCCAAGGCAGAGGCACCGCAGAGGAATTAAACCCTCGTCTTCACGGTGGTGGGCAGGCACTTTACCCCTGTATCACCCAGACGTTCCCCGTCATTGTGCATTGTTATCTAAATACATTTATACACCACGGCTAGATCTGCAACGCTTTGTACAGTAGTAGAACACGGGGTATGGTGAGAGAATGGAACTCACTGCGGAGGGGTCTACATTGGCCATCACAAGGAACAATCCAGCATGTTCTGCATTACTGATCCACATCTTAGATCCATTGATGACGTAATAGTCCTTGTGTTTTTCTGCACGTGTTTTCAAAGCAAAGGCATCGCTCCCCGACTCTGCCTCTGACAGGCAGAAGCTACCAACCTGTGGTGTGGGACATGAAAACAATATGCATTAATATGCACAGTTGAAAAATTATCAATCAATACCAATCAATCACTGACAAATCACATTACACAATGCAGCTTATTCATTGACCATCCATTACATTTTTAAATTAGAGCTAAATATCTTCCAGTTTCCTAAACTAAACATATTTACTGTTTTTTTTTTGTCTATTTTATTTTTTAAATTCAGGCCAGTGAAAGGCATCACATAAAATCACTCACCGTGTCAGTGGACAGACGTGTGAGGTACTCTTCTTTCTGTGCTGGGGTCCCTAGGTTAGCTACCAGTGTGTTGATCAGAGTGTTCTGGATGTCACACAGAACAGCCACAGAGGCGTCCACCTTTGCCAGTTCCTCAATGACCAGGATGGACGAAAAGAAGGTAGAGCCAGTGCCACCATATTCTGGGTCAATCTCAATGCCCATTAGCTGGGAAGGTTTAAATAAATACAACATGAGAATCACTGATACTAGAAAAAAATCAGACTGGTGTTTTAGAATGATGTCCGTTTTCACAAATGCAGAAAAATAAAATAAAGAAATCACGTACGCCCTGTTCAAAAAGGGATTTGATCACTTCATCATCCATGTGTGAGGCCTCGTCCATCCTTGACACAAATGGGGTGATGCGCTCTTGAGCATACTTCTTCACTGTAAAAAAATAAAGATTTTTATCTAGTTTAATGGATGTATTTTCACACAGGGTTCTACTTGTAAATGGGCTGGCAAATTATCTGCATTTCTATAGCGACTTCATCCAAAGCACTTCCTCACATGATTTATTCTTTCATTCACACAATGGCAAAGGCAACCATGCAAGGCTCAAACCTGCTCATTGGGAGCAGGTTAGTGTAAAGTATTGTAGAGAAATCATGTCTTGCTCTAGATTCTAGAAGATACTTTGACATGAAGCCAAAAGGAGCCGGGGATCAAACCGGGAACCGGGTTCCAAGACGGACGCTCCACAGGAACCTCCTGAGTCCTGAACCACTGCTGCCCATATATCTCACCTGCATCCCTCATCATGGCTTCCTCCTCAGAATAGGTCTGCAGCGGAGGGTTGGGCAACCCAAACCCAGCAGCATCTGGATCCGCTGACACATCTGGGGCAGATGCTGAAGACCTGCTCCGTAGACCAACCTGACATGAACCCCATGGTCGAGAGATCTGTCTACCAACCTAAAATATATGAATGACAGTTATTAGTGCAACGCTAGACTTAAGTACTGGACTCAGTGAACAGATTGAGCTCAACTACTATTTGAATCAATTACAGGTCAGGACCACTTCAACCATTTTCATCTTCATAGAATTGGTCCTCACTAATGCGGGCTGTGGACAGTTCAGAAACCTCAAACCTGCCTACCAGTCTGAGATCATCGATGGAGAATCGAAGCTAATATAAACTGCAGGTTTACTTATAATGAGCACCAGTTATTAGTTATTAGTTGTTAGTGAGGACCAATTATATAAGATAGGTTGAAAATGGGTGAAGTGGTCCTTTGAGTACTTGCCTATTTTCATCCATATTTTTCAGTATCTAGAATGATTAATTGGAAATGCAAAGAGTGTATAAGTGCACATAAGTGAATACTTTTTATCTAATCTGTAGCTTTGATACAACACCGTCTTGATCTAAGGTTAATCTAATGCATTAAGTAATAACGTTACGTGACAACACCAGACAGGTTGCGTAACTGTTACAAAAGTGAAGGCGTTGATTACACGTGCCAATACTCTATTATTACTGCAGGGAGAACACGATGTTATAGCTGTATGGCTAGTAGTATGCATTAAAAAGACTGTCCAACTATCATGTCGCTTCACGATATAGTTTTCCCTCTCACCTTCGAGAAAACCCTGGTCAACGGTGCAGCCATGATTCCCAATGTTTACATACGGGTCACAACTAGGGTGTGTGCAACTTTTAGACGGAACCGGGTGCAACAAGGTGAGGGGAAAGAAAACGGTGTTGCATCACATATGGTGACCTGTCGAATACTGTACACTGCACACGGCACACTGAATACCTGTAGGGGGCGCTGTGTTGTAAGTAATCGTCTCATCTCCACTGAAAATATGTATGGTATCAAATTACATGCTCGTCTAGATAAAAGTAATGCACCTTGCATGGCCATGTAACACCTTCACACAGGCTGAGATCTAGAACCAGCTATGTGCAGGTGTTCCTGCCTAACCAGATGACCAAACAAGAAGCAAGAATGCCTTGCTAGTGGTCATGACCTTGGATGGGGAACATCATAATAGACGTAGATGTGTGTGGAGCAGGGGCCAAGTTCCAACTTACCCTAGTTATAGCTTACATTTTTAGCTTGGGAAAGTATCTGTGTCATTTTTAGATTTCTTTGGCTTTTCAAAAATAGCAGATCTACAAGCTCATAGCTTGTAGATCTGCTATTTTTTGTTTTTTATGTGAAAATCTTTAGATGTATATTTTATATTTATATTTTTAAAATATATATTCAAAGATTTGCACTCATTTTAACGATTTTTCAAAAAAATAGCAGATCTACAAGCTCATAGTGCGGCACTCGGTGCCGCGCTATGAGCTTGTATATCTGCTATTTTTGAATAGCCAAAGAAATCTAAAATGACAGAGATACTTTCCCGGATTTAATGTGTTTAAGCTATAACTAGGCTAAGTTTGAACTTAGTGTGAGGTGGTGCAACTGGCCCCTCAGGGGAGGTGCAAAGCACTGATGAAAGCCTGCAACAGAAGACATGCAGTTGTGAATCAGTGCAGTGCAGACCATGTCCCACCTGCTAGAATGTACTGATGCTGCCAGAAATAAACACCTAGTGAGAACCTATGGACCTGAGAGAAGTTCTCACGTGGTCTCCTCAAGTCTGCTGTGGAGACTGATGAGTCAAGATAGAAAGGTTACAATAGCACAGCATAGTCATGTTTTCCATTTGTAGTTCCTCATGACAGATAAAGGAGATTGAGAAATCTTTTCACTTGTGACTACTTGTCTACTTACCTTGTGACAAGAAATGAAACTTCCTTAAGTTCCATTTTTTGACGTACATCAAGACGTCGTGACGTACATCAAGACCCAGACTCATAGTTCAATTATTAGACAAAAAGCAAGTGCAGGACAGCATACGGTCAATCTGCGTGGACAAAAACTGGGAGATTTGCAGTGTTTTTTTTAATGCACATAGAAAACATGGCAGAGGAAATAGGCCTATATCATAACTTGAATGAGGTCAGAGGAGATCATTTTAGTTTCATTAAAGCTAAATCTAACTATGAAGATGACATAGTATATGCCAACATGGAAGATACTGAACTTGAAACGAGGGGCAAAGTTGAGCATGATTTTTCAGGTAGGTAAAACTACACATCAATTAGATTACTGTGGCACCTTGCTATTCTGCACGTGTTAAAATAACTTAAAATGGAATAGTCTATCAAAGAGAAGAGAAACCAAGCAACACCTCCTGTTTTCTTTTTAAACATCTTGTATTATTGGTGATTATGCATTCATATTTGGTCAACAGACCATTTTCTAATCCAAATATGTGAATTGTCCCTTATGATAATGTGATTCAGGTTGTGGCCAGAGGTCTAGAACTGCTGCAGTGTGTCTGGGGGTGCTATGCTTTCTCCTGTTGGCTGTCATCATAGGTCTACAAGTGCACTGTGAGTATTGTACAGACACACATTGACACACGAACACTAATAGTTTCTATGAGAAATGAGCGGTACAGTATATTACCAGAAACACACACAAACACAAGACCTAGCCTTCATACTATTGGACTGCCATAGTGTCAATGTGCTACACAGTAAAACACATAAACTAATAATAATAATAATAATATTTCTGCACTGATTAAATCAGTGTCCTACCTATTATGAAGAATATCTGGAGACTGGCAAGTCAGCTACTGTATACTGAGTATTACTGACTCAGGCATCATTGTGTCATGGTCCTAGTCAATTCTGTGTTTGCGATTGCAATAATTGGGTCTTATCAGTGCAGTCAGTGCTTTTATCGCACATTACATGAATAAGAACATTATAATGAAAAAACAAAACAAAATAGTTCATAATTTCCCATAGACACATTTTGTCTGTGTATGGGACGATGACTCCTAGTGGTCATCCATAAGATTTAAGACGAGGTCCAAATCAAATAGGGACAGTTTGCTCCACATATTAATTCTGATATTTCCCTTTTCCAGACAGCAGACTTACAGGTCATTATGATTCTGAAATACAAGGTTTGAAAACCCAAAACAACCAGTTACAAATCAGTCATGACAACCTGACGGAACAGTTCAATATCATGTATAAAAACCTGACTGCAGATAAAGAGTTGTTTGACAAGCTACGTCTTAAAGCCCCAGGTAAGAGAATACTATCTCTACACAGTCATACAAGCTACCACTATTCCAGTTCGTCTGTCTACATACACATAAATCATACATCATCAACATGTCTTTCCATCTCTTCAAAGGCCGCAATACACCCATTTTCAATCTTATCTTCATATAATTGGTTCACCATTTCCCTTTGCATCTCAGAGGTCGGTTGTGGACAGTTCAGACACTGACATTATCGCTAATGGAAACTACAGTGTTTCTCTTCCTGGGAAGTTTGCTGAAATAGAAGCCATCGTACTTGCATCAATCAAGAAGCATTTGAGTGTGAAATGAAAATAAGTTTGAAAATGGGTGAAGCGCTCCTTTAAGTTAATTTCGTATTTTGTATCAAGGAAACCATAAATTAAATAAACAATTTACAATTTCTAGTCAATCACAATGGCTGGACGTTGTTCGGCTACAAATGGTACTTCATCAGCGCTGAGACAGAAGCCAACAGAATGAAAAACTGGGAGGACAGCAGACGCCACTGTCAGAGTCAAGGAGCTCACCTGGTGAGCATAACCAGCAGAGAGGAAAATGATTTTCTCAGAACCAATCAGATACAGAGGGCCTGGATTGGCCTGTCTGACCGAGTATCTGAGGGGACGTGGCAGTGGGTGGACGGGACGACCCTGCAGGGTGAAGGTTTCTGGATGACAGGGGAGCCTAACGACAGTGGCAAAGAAGACTGTGTGGAGCTCTTAGACGGAACCTGGAACGACATGCCTTGCTCTCGGAAGCTTAACTGGATTTGTGAGATGTAGGGTTAATAAGCAGTGGTTCCCAAACTGGGGGTCGGGACCCCCCAAATTATTTTGGGGGGTCCCCAGATGATTAGCTTAATGTGCATGATTGTTTTCTCACTCAACAGTGAACAAACCAACATACAGTATAAGTGTATGCAGGGTATCTGCACATTTCAAATGTTACAATTTAATTATGTTAAGACCTTTTTAATACCAAATTGGTTAAATTGTAAAATATTACATAAGAAAGAGGCAAACATTGTGAAAATAGTCGATCTACAAGCTGGTAGTTTGGCTATTTTCACAATATTTATCTGTGGAATGGAGTCAAATTAAATGTAATGCCTAAAATTCCAAGTGCTTGTCAGGGTGGGGGGTCCCCAGTTCAAATATGATTATTTTGTGGGGTCGCGGCCTGAAAAGTTTGGGAACCCTTGCATTAGTGCAAGAGGGTTGAAATGTTTCTGCCGTGGTAGGCCTACAGTAGGCTACACGTTTGCATGTGTTAGAAAGGAAACTTAAACCACTGATTTTAAACCAGGTTTCGTAACAACCATAGTTTATATATATTATTTTGCCTGTTTGCTGGTCAACTGCCCTGATTCGATTTGTTAAAAGTATGTTTATGTGTTGTGCTCACAAGGAGTATATAGTATGTTGATATTATATCTGATGTTGCAAAATTCAGACTTATAAAGGTTATTGATTAGCACATATTATTTTCATTCATAAATTATTTTCATTCATAAACTTTTTGTGCCTTAATGACCCTACATTATTCAACTATTTTACTCTATTCAACTAAACTAGTCTAGGGTGCAGAGGTTAGGGATTTAACTTTAGACGAGGGATGTTGGCCACTCAGCTGGGAGAGATTTATATTAATGTGTACTTTTTGTGTTAGTCAATATTTTTTTTATTTGAATTGTATAATACAGGTGCATGTTGATATGTGTTGGATGTGTGTAATATGTTTCTCATGCTCATGCAGTGGCAGCTATAACACGTATACCATTTTATTGGTTTTGTTTTGAATTGCAGTCATTGTGATATTTTGTGCCTGTACCTGTGGTCCCTTTCTTTTCTCCTGTAAAATTAAATAAAAAGTGATCGCAATCTTTTTTATTTATAATTCATACAATAATTCAGATCACTGAAAATAACCTACCTTGATATACGCTAATTTACATTTAAATGTAATAATAATAACTGTGCCAGTTTACCTGAGATTTGTGATAGGATGCCATGCTAAATAATTCAATTCAATTCAATCACTTGTCATATTCCTCCATAAAAGACGTACTGTACAGTATAAATAGTTTGATTAAAAGGAGAAACTAGGAAAACAGTGGGCTCTGGAGTCACAAAAGTCGAGAGGTCACCAATGTTAGTGTAACATGAAACACGCAAACCTCAAAAAGAAAAAGAAGGACGTTGCCATGTCCGCTTATTATAAGCGACTTTGGGCTTGTTCTTCTGTAAAGTTGCTTGTAAATATTGGTAGTTGCAGGTAGTTACCAAAATAGCAGATCTACAAGCTCACAACGGGTCGCGTTTTTCAAATAGCCAACCTAGGCCTATATGTTTAAAGGGCTTCTTTTGGGCTTGTTTTCTTAGACCTGGTTGCTTGTTTCTCTCTCAAAACCTGGCAGCACTGGTGTTGGTGTAACGGTTTAAACGGTCGGTGGTTAACCGGTTGCTAACGGTAATGCTATCCACTCATTTAGCCAACAAGAACAATTCTACCCTCCGTGTTTCGTGGATCCATCCTGCAGGTAAAACATGATTCTCATAAGATAGTATACATGTTATTTAAGAGCTGATGTTCATAAAATAACCAATAACATTCACGCCAGCTAGCTTATAGTTCATTGTAGCTGAATGTGAGCTCTCTCTTTCAGTTGTCATCATCGCAACATCAGTAGCTAACATAACATCCTGGTCATTCTCACTGTAACATCATTTATTCCAGGGGTCTTTCAACGTTATTCAGGCCAAGGACCCCTTTAGCTGACGGAAAGATGAAGCAGGGACCCCCCACTACATATTGTATAGAATTGTGTTGCAGATTAAACTTTTTCATAGATTTCATAGTAGACTTGTATAGGCTTCTCTTCATGTTAATGTATAATTATCAGACATTTACCCACTTAAAGCCTCAGTACTGAACTTGACCATTGGCTCTGTACTTGGTTAGCTTTTCCCCTCTACACACCAAACCTTTTTGACAAAAATAGCAGATCTACAAGCTCACAAGGCGTTGTGAGCTTGTAGATTGGCTAATGTTCCCCTCAGAATCCTATCACACAAAGATTTAGAGGACCCCCTAGGGGTCCGGGTTCCCGACCCCCTGTTGAAGACCCCTGCTTTATTCCATGCAAAGATTCTCATATTTTATTATGGTGTATGGTAATAAAGCATTGGTCAACAGGTCAACAAACTTCTTCACTTTGGCTTTTTATGACCTTATAGGCAAGATTCCGCACCGAAGATTAGAAAATGGAAGATATTAAGACCGAACCTGTGGATTTTGTGAAAGAATTCCAAGAATATCTGACACAGCAAACCCAGCATGTCAACATGATCTCTGGTTCTGTCTGTGGCGAAAAAGACACGGGAGAACCATTTCAACCAGGTGAGATATTATGTATTTTTTTTATTATAATTTGATTGAAGCACAGGCATATAAAGCACAAGCATATCTTACACTCAGTTTATGGGTATATTGGTTTGTTTTTAGGCAGCACCACAAAGAGTGACCAGAATGGTCTTGGCCCCCCGTCTGTTGAGGTGAGCCTGTCCCTGGAAGAAGGATCAGAGATACACATGGATGGCTTGGAAAGGACTTACGATGGAAAATATAAGTGCAGTTATTGCAATTATGCCAACAAAGGGATGGCTCGACTGATAGAGCACATCCGCATCCACACAGGTAATGTGATCCAAGCTCAACTTTCTCAGCTGATTCAAACGTATTATTGCTTCATGTGTTGCTTTCTCCACAGTCACTAACCCCGCTTTCACACACCGTAGGAGAAAAACCCCACCGCTGCCAGTTGTGCCCGTTCGCCTCCGCTTATGAGCGCCACCTGGAAGCACACATGCGCTCGCACACCGGAGAGAAACCCTACAAGTGCGACCTGTGCGCCTTCCGCTGCAGCGACCGCAGCAATCTCTCTCACCACCGCCGGCGCCGCCACAAGCTCCTGCCGACGAGAGGGGTGCGCTCTGCCTTCTCCAACAAGAGGATGCTGAGCGTTCTGCAGAAGAGGACGACGTCCCTGGGCTTCGGCAGACGACTCCTCCTCAACTTCAGCCCTCCCCCGATGGCGGTGCCAAAGTCAGATTACCTGAACGACATCTCTCATGAGCTGCACCACCATTTGAATAACAATGAGTATAAGAGCATGGCCAAGGCCCATGACGGTGGCGGAAGTGGCAACAATGTCATCGTCAATGGCGTTGCGATCGATAACCCGCTGGACCAGCTGTCTACAATCGCCGGCCAAATGGCTGACTTGCCTCCCGAGTCCCAAACCCCTGTGTCCCCAGACAGGGTCTCCTGCAAGGAGGACGTGAAGCCCATCATCATACACCATCAGATCTCAGGCGTGCCGGTCCTTCTGTCAACAAACGGGGTGCAGACGTCGCCTCTGACTGACGACTCCTGTCCCTCGGAGCACAGGAAGTACAGCCCCGGGGCAGGGCTCGGCTTTGAACACAACGCACACACTCTCACTTCGAGTGTTTGCAACAGCCAGCCTGGCACGCCCCCCGCCCCTGCCGGCGGCAACACACCAGACCAACAGCAACTGCAAAAATGCCACCACTGTGATATCCACTTCTCAGATAACATCCTCTATACCATTCACATGGGCTGCCATGGCTATGAACACGCGTTCCAGTGCAACATCTGTGGTTGCATATGCAGAGACAAGTACGACTTTGCATGCCACTTTGCTCGTGGACAACATAAAAAGTGACTCCCCACACATGGCATAGAGAGTTTTAGCTTTTCCTTAAGGGCCGTCCACACTAGCTATGATAACTATAAGGATAATTACAACGATAATGATGCGAGCATCCACACTGATGAACATTAATGTTCTGTAAACATGTTGAACGTGAGGCCTTGTAAATTCAGATGCATTTTGATCGCGTATCTGTGTTTCTATCGCTCATCAAATCGCTCTGAAAGTGATTCATTGAATACTTTACTTTATTAACAGTTTTCAGAGTTTACAGTGGTACAATTATACAATGATGCTAAAAGGATAACACAAAAAGCCTAGTGGGCTTGTTTCCATTGTTCTTATCATGTATTCAATTCATCAAGGTCTCAATGATATTGTTCGCCACTGTCGTCATTATAAATTATTTGTGGTGTGGACTCTGCCTTAAACTCGAGTTGGAAAGAGTTTTAAAATGATATATTGAGTTATATTCATAGTTGTTATTATTCTTGGTGTGGATGACCCTTTACTCTATTAGATGATTCCTTTGGTATGACATTTCAGTTTTACACTGATGACTGTAAACGTTTACAAATGTGACAGATGTGTTACGTTGCCTTATTGCAGTTCTACTTTAAGATTTTATGTTTTGATTAGGTTGGAACTTCACGCATTTCTTTTCTTTTCTTTTTTTTTTAATGTTGAACTCCATATTGTTGTCAGGATATATTTTAATGCTTTTATTTAGGCAGGAAAAAAAATGGAGAGGCAGAAAGGTGAGGTCAGAGAGAGGGGGAAAGACATGCAACAAAGGTTTCCAGCCGGAATCAAACCAGAGACGATGAAATGGGTTCGTATGCTATCCGGTCAGCTACTGACATGTCCCATATTGTCAGGATATCTGATGACAAATAATATGATTTCCAAGCCAGTCTTCCAGCTTTGTTTGGGTAAGCCTAATGTGGGCCCTATCTCATCAAAATATGTGATCTCTCTAATATATACATCTCTAATATAACTAGAGATGTACCAATACCGTTTTTTCCTACCCGATACCGATCCCATTACTTGTGTATCGGTCCAAGTACCGATCCGATAACGGTGTAAAAAATAAATAAATCTAGGACAGTGGTTGTCAAAGTGGGGTCCAGGGACTCTCCGGATTCCTTGAGGGGGTTCCAAATGGACCCTTACAGGTCTGTAAGTTATGGGGGTCCTTGAAATGTAAAGGTTTGGGAACCCCTGCTTTAGGAATAAATGCAAATAAAAAAAATACAAATAAGACAGTAGTGCAACATCAACTGAAGCATTCAAAAATAATTGATTACTGTAAATGACATACAGTATGTGTATGTGACACAAATTAGGTGGTATGGGATTGGCATAGACTGGCATACTCACCGATACCATTATTTTAGGCAGTATCGGCAGCTTTTCCGATACTGGAATCGGTATCGTTCGTAACAACTCTAGTTTTCACTGTTAGCCTTAGTCATGCTTGCTTCTCTCTTAGTACACAGTAAAATCCTGAGTGTTAATGCAGTGGTTCTCAACCTGTGGGTCGGGACCCCACATGATTTGGGGGGGGGGGGGGGGGGGGGGGGGGGTTGACAGTGAAGTGACAATTTAAGGACTTTTAAAGACCTTTTTAATACCTCAGAAAAGAAAAAAGACAAGACCACCAATGCGAGGCGTTGTGAGCTTGTAGATCGGCCATTTTCACTATCTGTGGAACCGAGTCAAACGAAATGTAATGCCTCAACTCCTACATTCCAAGTGCTCGTTAGGGTGGGGGGGTCCCCAGTTAAAATATGAATATGAATATTTTGGGGGGGTCGCAGCCTGAAAAGGTTGAGAACCACTGCTTTAACAGAATGTGCAAATGGAACCAAAATGTGCCCTTGTGGGTCCATTTGTACACTCAGTTAAATGAACACATAAGATTTTACAGTGTACATACCTCACAGGACCATGACTGGAGATGGCATGAGCCAAATAATTTATTAATACTTTGGATAATATACATTAAAAATTGTTGTTGTAAAGTGTTACCTTTCAAGTGTTTTCGAAGGATATTTAAAATATCCCCTTTATAAGCCTTGTAGCATTCATTATATTGTGGTGCCTATTTTTAAATATGGACTTATTCATAATTTGTATTGTAGCAGATTCAGAATAAGGTAAACAATTGTCCTTTGATGAAGATGTCTTGTCTGGTGTTGTGAGTTTTAAATTACAAGTTAACATTTAGTTCTAAATTAAAAACCCTAATCAAGTGATTTTGTTGTATGCGATGATTTTGTGTACCATTGATGCCAAGAATAACTAGCATTTGATTATAATTGACATTAACCAAGCCAAGTCACAACAACCTTATATTTCATTTTTAATTGATGAAACCAATCAAACTTTATTGATGAGTCAAAAGACAATTCCAAGTTTCAGTCAAGTGGACTAAGAAAACAAATATATACATCTGTAATATATTATTTATGTAGTATTTGATTGGTGCAAAAGAATATTTACTCATCAAAAAATGTAATAAACAAAATTACTTAAATGTTACTTGAACGACAATTCAGTCATTTTTGAAGAAATCTGTACAATATTTCATTTTTATCATGGTCAAAAACTTGCACCGCTCTTTTCACCACAAGGTCAACATCAATCTCTTCTTGGGTGGCAACTAGGTCTTCGAGGAATTGCTTCCGCATGGTGTGAAGAAATCTTGTCTTGGATTCATTCAGCTCTGTTGCCAAAGACCTCAAGCTCTCAGGTGGCACTTTATTGTCTAGAACCAGAGCAGCAAGAACAGAAGAACAGAATTTTTAAATTTCCATGCTCATCTTGAAAAAAATAAAAGATAGATTATACAGTGGCCTCTACTGTTAACTGTGAGATTAAAAGTATATTGATAATATACTGTACGTATCCTTGTATTCGTTTAAAAGGAGCTTGGACGAGTTAACCAGGGTGGACTTCTTCCACTCCTGACATCACACAACATTGTTTACTGGATGTTTTCTTAGACGGGGTGGATTGAGTTGAAATACTCATTTTGAAAATGTACAGTATATAACATTTATTGCTTATGAGAATGCCTAATAGGTACAATGAATTTCCAGTGTTTAAAACGATCTATTGCCCTGTCTTGAACTAAAGCGAAAAGTGAAGACTGGACAGACCTCTGGCACTCTTCATGGCTTCAGAGACCAGGCGTCGACAGGCCTGGTCAGCTTGGTGTATCACACTGGTGGCACATTTCAAGCGGTCAGCCTCCTGCACAAAACGGAACAATGGAATGATATATTGACTCAACGCTACTATAGTTTTAGTATTTATATCCTGCAATCACTTTTTGCATGTCTGAGGCAGGAAGTACACACATGCCTTTTGTTCCGTGTGGTCCTCTACTGGACTCAGTGGGTTGTTCAGCGCAAACAAGATGAACTCCATCAACTCCTGGCTGAAGGCATGTCACAAACATACATGCAAATAGACAGGGAGGCGATCATTATATATCTCAAAGTTGTTCGATTTCATTTAAAAACTCCGCTATTTCTGAAATGTTTTTGAAAGTTTTCGCCTACAGTATAATGACGACAAGCCCAAAATACTAGGGACGTCAGGGTTTATAAACCAAGTGGTTTATGAAAGATTTTTGGGATGACTTACATGTCTCCTTTGGTCAAGCTATCTGTAGTATCGAGGACAATGCTGTTCTTCTCCCAAGAATTCTTCTGTGGATTTGGTGACACCATACGCTCCTCCATCTCTAATATCACCTCCCTAGGTAATGGAGTGGAGCGGCTCTGGTTTCTGCTGATGCATGTCTCCACAGGACAGTGAAGGTACACCTGACAGAATCCCAGCGAATCTGCATTAAACATCCATCAAAACATCAATTTCACCCTATAGGGGAACACCATCTTATTAAAATCAGATAAAATATGACACATCAGAGAACTTACCAGTGGTGGAAAGTAACTAAATTAAGTGCATTTCCTTTACTTCAGCTATTAAAAAAATATTAGATCTACAACGCTTTGTGAGCTTGTGGATTGGCCTTAAAAAAAAAAGAAAGTGGCAAATTTTTTAAACTTTTGAAAAAAACTGGGACATTCTGCATGACTACTTTTACTTTTGGCAATAAATGCCAATAAATGTTTACTTTTACCTAAAGCTGCAAAATGTAACTTGACCTTCATGTAAAAATGTGTGTCAAACCAGAAACAGGATCATGTCAAAGTCTCACCTAAACACAGTATCTAAATGTCTCAACAGAAGAGCAGGGAGACAAAATACAACCACTCCAATTGTATAAGTTATAGTGTATTAACATACTCTACCATACAGATTGGAAAAAATTACAATTTAGTCATTAAACAAAGTTACATAGTGCCGCTTTAAATAAGACGTTGAATATAGGTATTTTACTTGTCTCTATTGATAATTGTAAGTGGAGATGGACAGGAAACAGGGAGAGAGACATGCAATAAAGATTGTCGGGAACGGTACTCAAACCCGTGATGCACTGCCAGGCTAAATTAGAGTCTAGGCAGCCGGGGCCAACACAGTATTTCTTTATTATGGTATTTCTAGTGCTACTTTTACTTAAGTTAAAAAAGAAAGAAAGTATTCTGAACACTTCTTCCACCACTGGAACTTACGCTTTCTTGCGAGTTGGTACACTTCATATCTCATGCTTGGATAGTAGAAGTTGTCATCCAGGAGGAGAACCAGTGGTGATGGCTGGGTCTGAGAGGTGCCCACGCCGGTGCCCGGTGATGCCAGCGCAGTTTGGATGCATCGCCTCCAAGCATCACGGTTTAGCGGACAAGAGGCAGGTGGCTCTGCTGCTAACACTTGTGGGTTCTCCAAGAACTGCTCAATGCACTGAAGCACTGCCTGTCTATACATCTTCCATTCAGTCTGCTGAAAGGAAAATGGAAATGAGTTACTTAGGGTTGGGGTCCTTTAGAATTTTAACGATTCCGGTTCCTTAACCCATTAAGACCTGTGGCCGATTCTAAAAACGCCTTATAAATCCTACCTACGTTTTCTGAAAAACTTCTATACTGCTATACTGTATATATCGTCTCTGTCTCTAAAACAGCTAAAATGGGTTAACGATTCCCTCTTAATGGTCCAATTCCTTAACGGTTCCCTTTAACGATTCCTATGTATTCCTACATATGTATATACACCTCACTGGTTCTTAAAGTGAGGTCCAGGGACCCTCTGGGTTACTTGAGGGCGTTCCAAATGGCAGACGTGAAGTCCACATGTCTTGTGAACTTGTGAAATGGGACATTCTGCATAATGAGTACTACTTTCTACTTTCGGTACTTTAAGTACATTTTGATACCAATACCTTTGTACTTTTAATCAAGTAACTTTTTTTTCTTTCTTCTTACATTGCAGTATTGATACTTTAAAAAACCTGAGTACTTTTTCCACCACTGCCTCCAAGACTCTAAAAGCATGCTCTGGGATCAGGTCATCATAATGGACCACAGAGCAGCTCAGTCTCTGCTCTGCACAACACAGTGTGATAATAATGATAAATAAATAATATTAATAATAATTAAACAATAATAGTGAAATAATAAATACATAATAATAATAACAATAATAATAAATAAAGGTACTGTGGTGCTGCATATCACCATGGTTACCCTCCTCCTCCAGGACTCTAAAAGCATCCAGTGGGATCTGGTCATCATAATAGACCACAGAGCAGCTCAGTCTCTGCACCACAGTGTGATAATAATAATACATAAATAATAATAATCACCATATCACCATGGTTACCGTCCTCCAGAACTCTAAAAGCCTCCAGTGGGATCAGGTCATCATAATGGACCACAGAGCAGCTCAGTCTCTGCTGCTCTGCACAACACAGTGTGCTGACCTGTCCAGCTACACTGGACTTGCCAGCAGCAGGTAAACCACACAGAACACACAGACACACCCGTGACCTCACAGTGTCTTCTTCTAAATCCATGCGGTTTCATGTACGTGTTTGAAAATGACCGTATAGACCGACCATAGCTATATTATAACTCTATGGACCACAGATCATAACATTCAGCTTGTTGTCATGCTTGTTGTTTACTGGTGACTCCATATCCGCATTGCCAGGTTTACCGAGAGAAACAAGCAACCAGGTCTATTCAAACAAGCACAGCTGCTTGTAGATCTTCAACTTTACAGAAAAACAAGCCCAAAATCGCTTATAATAAGCGGACATGGCAACACTAATTCTTCCCTTCTTCTTTGATGTTGGTTTGGATACACTGTTACGCATTACTGCCCCATGCAGCAGCGGATGTAGTACTACAGGGACAAGAGACCCATTTACAGTATGCACCTTCAACCTGGCGTCCCTATTTTGGGCGTGTTTTATTGTGGTCGAAATGTTTCATAAATATCCAAAAATATAAGATTTTCTTCTCCTTCAAAAATAGCCAATTTTCTTCTTTTTTCAAAAGCAGCCAATCTACAAGCTCAGATACAACATGCTGTGAGCTTGAAGACTTCAATTATGTTATAGTATAAAATAGGGCTTAATAAATAATAGATAGTTCAAATTAGATCCTTAATTAATACTGTTTTATTACAATTACAATTCACAAAGTCAACAATCAAGTCTTAAAATATTTTAGAAATATGCAATAGCATAAAATGTACAATAGCATGTAACAATTCTCCTTAACATATAAAACATTAAATTCATGACCGGTACTGCATATTCCAGGAACAAGGATAAGCCTGACGGCGTCACCTACTACCACCATGTTGCTACGCCTTATAAAGGTGCTGGCAAGAGGTTATATCACAGTGTAAAAATGCATCTCATTCAATAGACAATGTTGAGTAATACATTCACCATAAAATTGCAACAACAAAAAAAAAGAGGTTAAAAGAAAATGCAGCAATGTCGTCAGACGAGCACACATTATGGTATGTCTTTGGATGGGATGGCTCTGGGGACCCCGGGGCCCTGCGGGGGTTGAGGTGAGTGTGTATGTCTCGGGGGGACGCCAGGACGCTGTGGAGGTTGAGGTTGGTGTGTCGTCGCAGCAGCGTTGCCTTCCACATTCCAGTAATCCAGTTCTCCATACCTGAAACTGACAGGTTGCGTGGACATTGAGACAAATAAAACAGTTGTGCTTGTGCACAGCAAGTACATGATTTTGTTGTGATAGCACAAGAGCAGCACAGGTAACATCAAACAAAACATTTAAATGATCCATCAGTTCCTACCCTGGATGTTGAGATGAATCTAGTGGAATGTCAGGCTGAAGTCAGCAATTAAATCAAAAAAGAAAACAAAAACATAACATTTTCCGTGTTAGAAAACATAGATACAATTATCATTAAGAAAAGTAGCTTATATACTGTACTACTCATGACAAAATCATTTCACCTACTCCTTTACACTTGGTGTAAACTTGTGATGTGACAATAACATTTGAATGATCTATTCTAAAAGGTTAAAAATATGTTGGCTAATTAAAGTTCCTGGTTCCATTTTCCATTACATCAACCCATGAAGGAAACACCTTCATGGGAAAAACCCCTGGCTTGTATGTTGCTGGCAAAAGACATTGTTGTTGTTGTTGCCAGTGGATCGGGACCCATCTTTGGGTCGTGGACCACATTTTATGGGTCGCGAATAAATATAAACATTTTCTTTGTTTCTTACATTTAAAAAATATATGCATATATTATTTTCAAAAATTTAAAGAAAATAAATCACAACTTTTCATCAACAACAATTCCAACATTTTTCAAAAGTAATTCATTAATAAAATAAAATAATTTCCATAAATAAAATAGTAGTGAAAATAGAAAATCGGCTATTTTCACTAGTTTGGGTCCCGGGCAAATGTCTAATTTATCTTTTGGGTCTTGAGCTAAAAAGGTTGAGAACCACTGGTTTACGGTACCTTAGCAGGAGGAACTTGTATTGGTGGCTGTGTCATTGGACTGGCCTGAACATTTCCATTTGCTTGACCATTTCGGGTATTACCGGTACTTGACCTACATAAAAACAATGTACAAGATAGTTTGATATGCATACAATGATTAAATACAGTAAATACATAGTTACTTGACTGCTAAAACAACCAAATGTATAACAAAATATTTTTCACGATTAAAGTTGCATAATGGAGTTCAAAGTTCACCTGTGACGCCTGGATTTAAGGCAAGGGTTCAGAGAATCTCTCCTGAAGACATACAGTAGTATCAATATGATGAGAACCAGGACGGGGACAATCAACAGAAAGAAGATCAGCAGGCCATTCCTAAGAGAGTGATCTGGAGTACAAGAGGTTCGAAGTTAACATTATAGTATGCCTTGCCTTACACTGTGGAGCAGCTCTAACACAAATTTCACTGCCTGCAATGTTGGCAAGCAAGACTTTTGCACACCTACATAATACAACAGGTGCATCAAAGGAGACCAAACAGGGCCGATAAACGTGGAAGAAAAAGGTCCCGCACAGTCTTTAAATGCAAATAAATCAAGGTTTGTTTTCTTCTTCCACTGCCTGCAATGTTGCCACAGCTATTTTAAGTGCTGTGATTATTACATGTCTAACATCTCAATAAATCTGTGATATATAACAACCAACATTAATTAATGAAGCTGGAAAATCAAATGGAAGAAAGTGATCAAAACACACCTATTTGAGCTGGACCACTATCTATACTGCCACCTCTTCCTTGGATATCACAGCTGGGTGGCGCCCATCCGTCATCACAGTGGCAGTGACCCTGGTTGTTACACACCTAAGGACAACACACAACCACCATGTGAGATTTGAACATTATAGAAATGTATCACTATCTGCATTGACCATAGGATATGCTTGTAAAGACATTTCTGCTGTACCCCACGGCCATGGCAGGTACTTCCGGCATCACAGGGAAAGTCGGCCCGCAGTAAAGAGGCATTCACGCAACTAAAGTCCATGCAAGTCTGAAAGAAACAAAATAATGTCTTGGTGATGCAATGGAACACTTTGAACACTGTCACAGAGGAAGTCATTATAATAATTTCACAGCAGGAACTTTACTTTAAAGACAGGCACACCCTGGAACTTCTCAGGTCACATTTGTTCTTCTGCATACCAATTGTTCTTGTATGAAAACAGTTCCTCAAACCTTTAAACCACTGAGTGAGTGTGTTTGTGTGTGGATGTCATTGAGGAACTTAAATACTGAAACAATATCCAGCACTAGTTGTTCTGATACCAGTATCGGTAAAGCTGCTTAAAATGCTGGTATCAGAGAGTATTGCCAGTCTGTGCTAATCCGATACCAAGTCATTTATCACATGATTTCATTTACAGTCATATTTGGAATGCTGTTTTATAAACTTACTGTACCATTTACATTATTATTTTACTAACTTGTAGCTCCACTTTAACAATTCCATTTGTACACTCTCAGAGTTACAGATCTGTAAGGGCCCATTTGGAACCCCAAGAAACCCAAATAGTCCCTGGACCCCATTTTGAGAACCAACGTCCTAGATTTGTTTAAATTACACACTTGTATCGGATCGGTACTGGGTATCGCAAGTTATGGGTATCGGTACTTCTCTATCCAGCACAGTGTAAAGTATGAGCAGGGGGGGCCTGGACCCAGACCCCTCACTTACTGTACATGCCACAGGGTGATCTACCACCTACCTTTCCCTTTGCACAGGGGCTGCCATGATTAACGTAGGCAGGATCCAGAGTATCAGTGCCAAGGTTGAAGTCTGCGTTCACACATTTCTCGCCGGCAATAATCGTGTTGCTGACACTGGCACCAGGAGGCGGTTCGTTGACGTCCACATTAGTACACTGGACCTTCCCACACATGGCATCTCTGCAGTGGGCCATTGAGGAGAATAAATAACTTTGTTACACCACGGACAGTATTGAATATAATGCAACAATCACAAAAAGAGGCATTTTGAAAGGGATTTATCCTATCCATTTGCTCGAACATTCTAAATTAGCGTTCAGTCTGAAATGGATCGGCCTGGGTGGGTACAGTGTGCAGTTAATGACAAATTAATACATCCCCCCCCCCCCACACACACACACTGACAAAAAGCAACAACAAACGAGCAGAATACTTACTCTCCAGTGCATTTTATATATGTTCCTTGACCAGTTATTCCACAGTTTCCATACTTGTCTCCCATTACATTTGCATGCTGGAAACAAATATCTGCTGCCTTTGTCGCACCTGCCCAAAACAGTAATATGTAAAGTAAAATATGGTAAAAAGGAGAAAAGAATGATCAAAATGCCATTGTACTTCCTGTAGACTTGGGGCTGACGCATACTCCAGGAGTTCGAGCACATTAACCACAGTTAGGCTGTCCAACAAACATTTGGGGCAAGCCATTTAGAACAGGATTTGTCTTAGGTCTACATGTACCTATGTAATATGTCTGAATGTTGCACTTGGATGACATTTGGTTCATTAAAATGAGGGATGAAGGAAAAATATATCTGGAGGCTAGACAACCATACTTTGAACAGAGAAAGCCAAAGCTCTTTCATAGAACAGGACCTCTTTCATGGTTCAAGGTCTCTAGATAGAGAAACAGCTAGTGCATTGTTTAAGGCAGGGGTTTTCAACCGGTTGTGTGACACAGGGACCATCTTGACTGAGAACCAACATGAGAACCACTGTGTCCACTGGGTGGGGATGTGGGCATCAGGTGTTTTCTTACCCGTTGGTGTGATTTCTGGGTGTGGTAAATTGCGCACAGCCTGTCTATGTTTGGCTATATAAATGGTGGACAGGCTCATATCATTATCTGACTCCAGCCTAGCCCTGTTCTTCAGGTATGTCAGTGTGGACAAAACTACTCTCACAAAGATACGTAGATGCAAAAGGTAAAAACACTTCATTGCTTTTGCTGTAAAGCTCTGAAATCTGACAACTCATTCAGAACTTCACACGGGGCTGTGTTTCATACATGGGTCTCTTGACAGAGTCTGAGTACTTTTGGAATTGAAACACAAGCCTCTTCAAATGACCACTGATAATGATAATGCCTTTAACGAGTTACATTTGCAACACGTAGCGAGCATGCCCAGAATAGGGACACTAGGGTTCATGTGGTTAATTATCTGTGAATCCTGAAGTGTGCATCAGTCTGTCAAACGTACCTGGTTCAAAAAGAAATTGACACTGATAGTCATATGTCTGACAGCGGCCCTCATAACAGTATGCTGCGTTGTTTTCACAGGTTAGGCCATCCATGATGTAAAAGTCTTCGGGGCAAAATCCGGTCTGGCCATTACAATACTCTGGCAGGTCACATGTGTTGACCGAGTCCCTGCATTGTGTTCCCGCAACTGTGAACTGAAACATAGCATGACATTCAACCGTGTTACAAGAGCCATCTTTATTACAGAGGCGAGGAGGTATTTCTTTCCAAATGTATCAATTCTCTGTATTCAATAAAGTTGTAAGCAACGCATGTTATGCCTAAAGGCAAGACATGGCTCGACAAAAATTGACTGACCTGACAGCCATTGCAGCATTCTCCCACACCCGCACAGACAGACCCCGGGGTGAATTTGCAGGTGGACGCATCGCAGCATTTATCATCTTGGCTGGCTTTGCACTCCTGCGGGTCAGAGTAGCAAAGAAAGTACTGAAATGAGTGCACGTCATATCACATCACCAAAACATGCAGACAAAGCAAGCTCCAAAAATGTTCTCATATAAATGACCTTTTTATGAATAAATGATCATATTGTCTGGTCCTGGCCAGTGTTTAGTGTTAGCTGTAGAGGGGCAGGTCAATTGTTCCTGGGGCAGGCTGGGTACCCGTAAGGGACAGTTGCATACACTTGTTATTTCTGATTATCAGAAATAAAGTAAAGGGCAACTTACTATTCATTCGAATGAATTGGCTTCCCATAGCCAGTCATTCGCAGAGGCAGGAGTTAAACTGAACTGATTGCATTGCTGAACTCTAAGCAACAGAGCTTATGAACTATGAAAAATCCCTTCTCTGTGTAACATCCATATTCATTCAGTAAATCTAGTGTCCTAGTGTGTTGTTGTTGTGATATCCTCTGAGAGGTACTTTACCTCCGGTGTTCCGCAGTCACACTGCTCTCCTCTCTCCAGAAGCCCATTGCCACATTTAGCAATGCCCACTATGTCTGACCCCGTAGGCTGATTTCTCAGACACACCCCGCCGCCACGAAGGATCAGCTTCGCAAAGTCACGGCCGCTGCAGACACTGAAGCTGGTGGATCCACTACGGGGGAAAACATGACACATCATCATCTCTGAGCACAAACAAACCAGCCGGCCACTGTATATACAGTACAGTAATCAAACCCTAAACAGAACATTAACTAATGCCTAAATACATGCACTTTATACACAACTCCCTTTATTATACAAATATATATTGCCCTGTAAAACGCTGCCATTTTCTTAGTGCAATAACATATGAGCCAAGTAAAAATGGGTTTAAGTCTTAAGGTCCTTACACACCGGCGAAAAAAGCGAATATACGCAAAATTCGGACTCGTTCCGAATAATTAAAAGACGCTTTTTCGCTTCGCTTTTTCGCTCCATGTACGGAGCCATTGACTTTATAAGGTTTTAAAAAAAAACGCATTATTCGCACGAAAAAATCGCCCCGGTGTGTAACAACCTTTAGCCTTAAATAGATTTACTTTGCATTACTTTGCATACTTTTGTATTAATGCTTTGTTTTCCATGTGTAATGGGATCTATTGTCTGCTTGTTTTTATGTTTTTTTGTGGGGACTGCAGGTGTAAATTAGCATCTTTGATATGTGATATTTGATATGTATTGTTCATTAATAAACATTTTCAAAAATAGAAAATCTTGCAAAATAGGGAACCCAGGGTTAAAGTAGTTAATTATACGTAATCCTCATTTCAAAGATAAATTGCAGATATCCATTTTCTTTATAAAATGTATCGATCAAGCTGTAAAATCTTGTTTGCATTTGTATTGTTTATACAGTTTAATACTGACAGATTACTGTGGAATTTGACAGCTGTAATCCCTTTGTACCGCACTCCCGGAACTGTCCTTCAGGCCCTTTTTTAATTCATATACTGTAGGTGTTGAACATGCCTATCTGAATAAGAAAGTACGGTACTTGAAGGACACTTCCGTGAGTGCTGGCATTCTTCAGATGTTTATGAACTCCTCTGAGCCGTGCAACCGGTAAACAGAGTTACTAATGACTGAGTTGTGCTAAATTCATACCTTGCAGCAGGTGCCATGATACAGGCCGACCCATTACAGTTACAGCCGTCACTATCATGGTTCATGCCCAGGACATGGCCCATTTCATGAGCCACCACCGTAGAGATGTAGACTAGATTGTCGCCACTGAACTGTAGTGAAGACAATAAATAAATAAATAAATAATGCATTTTAAAAAGCAGATTAATTTGAAAAGTGTAGCTGAAAATAGATAGCCCCTGGAGAAAATACTGATTTATGAACAAAAATGTTATGTCTCAATGATGTTTAGCTAACATTTACTAATATTTATTCAGGTAAGTTTGGAAACATTTTTAAGACTTAGAGAAAATGCCAGTAATGGAAAAATAGTTTAGCTATGAATAGACAATAACATGTACAGTATTGATGGCACACACCCAATACAAACAAAACAGGCTCACATTCTGAATTCCTTTCTAGCATTGTCATGCCATTATCAAGTCTTAGCCAGCAAGCATATAAACTAAACTGAAGCATTTAAATATATACATGATAAAACATCTAAAGTGTTAGTGTTTTGATCCGACTGATGTTGTGTCAGTCTAATCTGTTTGAATCCTGTGTTATTCAGGTTCAGTGAGAATAAATAACCCACACGTCTAACAGAGCTCTTCATAAATAATATAGACTGTATCAGCTTCCAAACAAAAAGATCACAGCACCACAGTGTCAGATGGTGCTAAGAAGTTAAAAGGGAAGTTGAACTTTACCACGTTGATCCCTCCGGACGTAGCCACAGAGCACACGGTGCCCACATAGGCCATACCCAGCACCCCTCCATCATAGGGCTCTGTGCGCCCGCTGGGAAACAAAATAAAAGTTGGGAAAACTGAAAGTATTACAAGACAAAGGCCACAAAGATCAAATGACATTTCAAACAACAGATCACTTTTGCTTTGACAGAAGTCTCTTTTGTTTAATATTATATAATCGACGATACTGTCACAGTTGTTGAGTCCAACACTATAAATTAAATAGCACCGTTTTCACCAAACAATGGAGCACTTACACAATGAGTTGACCAATATCATGTTTAATCCGTGGCAGCAGACTGGTTTTCCTCCATTTCACAAAACTGGATACCACCTCTCCTGCAGACCCGTCCACATCAAAGGGGTTGGAGTCCTTAAAAACCTCCAGGCCCACCAGCATCACTCTGATATTCAGCCGCTTGTAATACTAGAATGAACAATATTTAATGAACAATAAAAGGTAGACATAAGACAACGGTGTCATTGGGAATTTTACCTACACAACTGTAATTAAGGAGAAGATTAATTTATTTGAAAATGTATTTAAACTCTCACCACATCAAGTAGATTGGCCATTTCCACCATCTCTTCTCGTACTGCCGTCTCATTTCCTTTCTTATATACATACTAGGAATACAAAAACACTGATGAGATGGAAATATGGATGCCTTGACAGTGGCCTGAAGCTTATGAGACGTTGGTCATATTTCGGGCAATGTAGCTGGTGAATTTCTCAGAAAACAGAGGTAAAGTAAACAACCCATCAATCAAAAATACACATATTGTATTTTGTTATCTTTTACCCACTTAAGCCCCAGATAATTCATCATACTATGGATAGTGAAAAGAGCAAATCTACAAGCTCACAATGCGGATGTGTTTTTTTTCCATATAATGACATGCCCAAAATATGGACACCAGGTTGAAAGTGGTTAAGAAAATAAAACCCTCTCACCCTCTGATTATCCACGACAAGCACCAACTCCACATAACTGGTCTGTGGCAAATTACGTTTTTTCTGTTGAAAGAGGATACAAAAATAGAAATGAAAAGTTAAATCGATCAGTTAAAACCTCAGCAATTTCCCAGTGCTATATACAAGCTGCATGTAAATGTCTGTTCAGGTGACTGTAGTATGAAGTGCACCCTAACCCGTAGGAGTGAGGTCAGCGATTGTCCAGGCTCAAACGGTGAATGTTTCTCTGTTAATGGTGTGCCGCTGGCTACGCCACAGACGAAGGGTTCTGACTCAATGTCCTTGAGGCGGTACAGAAGGTGTTCGTTGTTCTGAGACTCAGGGACTGGTTCAAGTCCATAGCTCTTATCACCAAGGAGGATCACACCCCTGCAGAGAAGCAAGTTATTTGAAAATCCAATGAAATGCTAAATTAACCCATTAAGACATGAGGCCGTTTCTACAAATGCCTTCTAAATCCTTACAGTTTTCTGAAAAACGTATGTTGCTATATATCAGTGAATCTAGTCTAGGACCCCCAAAATGGTTATGTATTTGGCCACCAACCCCCATCTCAAAATGTTTTGTTCCAGGGACCCCCAGAAGCAAAGATTTTAGTTAAAAATGTTAGCTTTAAAGAAAGATTTTTCAAAAATAGCAGATCTAAAAGCTCTTAGCGCGACACGAAGTGACGTGCTATGAGCTTGTATATCTGCAATTTTTGAATAGCTAAAGTATAACATAATCGCTAAAGTGATTAAAATCTAAATGTTTTGATTTCTAATGGTTTACGCCACAAGCCAGAAAAAAAATCCACTCAAATTAGATTGCATAAAGGGCACTGCAAAACACACCCATGGAAAAGCGCAATTAATGTCAACTTTGGCTTTGTATGCAATATCTAAAATTCAGACACATTTACCAAAAAATAGAAGTGATATTACACCAAGCAGGGTCACTCAGTTAGCCAGGTAACTGCAGACATAGGATCTAACATCCTATCTGAATATTGATGAATAATAAAAAAGCAATTATCAATATTCATAAGGCCTATCGATGGCACCACTTCACAGTGCATACGAACACATGACTGCGTACATTTTGTTATACAAAAGACCACAGATATATTTTCATCAAGTCTAATCTGGCCCAGGATTTAGTCCGATTTCATTGTTAAGAGTTTGAAAACACTCTGGTCTAAATGGACCTGTTGGGCATGCTTTAAGATTAGGCAATGTTAAGAATGTTTTTTGGTGACGTTACGGTTAGGCACTGTTCCAAGTTCAAAGGCTCTATTGTCCCACTCATCCGACTACAAAACAAATAACAAAACATTCAGCACAAAAGTGTTGATATTGTTGCCGTTGCTATAGACTAGTTCATGGGTTTGTTGTTAGGGTAAGGATCTGGGCAGGGCCTTTATACATGCCCAGAAAGTACCGGTACATATAGTATCTTCCAAACAAGTCATGACATTTTCCAAATGAAGCAAATAACTCATGTGAGACAGTCAATGTAGTAGGGCCGGCTTTGTAGGGTGAGGCTCTGCTTAACAACGCATGGGTACCCGAGGCTAGGCTTTGCTCAACCCTTCAAAAGAATTAGAATGACAAACCTCAGGCCAGTGCATGCACTAAGAGCTACAAGTGAGCTCTCATATCCTTCCACTTCTCCATGATAAAAGCAATGCTCCTGGGCAAAAAAATAAAAAAAATATGTAGGTATCAGATTTTAGGTAGATAAATAAATATTGATTTGGATAGTTTGAGACAAATAATTCAAACATACAGAATAATAGAACATTATTAGATAATTTTGTAATAAAATAATGTACTATTGTATTACTTTTCTTTACTTACATCTTGCCACGGATGTATGGATTTGTGGATCCCACTTATGCCATGAGAATACTGAACTAAGTTTGGGGATACAAAGTTCCTGACAAACACAAAAAAAACATACATACAGCTTAAGCATGTACCTGTAGGTTAATTTCAGGATCCATTATTTACATTCAGAAAATGCTTGAAACCATAACATACGTGTTCCTCGTTAGATGGATGATGCGCTGACTGTTGTTTATGTTAATGGAAAATGAAAATTTCTCCTTTCCATCTGTCTGAAATTATAAATATGAAAAAGAGGTATAGGGTGTAAGTTGTGTGCCACACACACACACACACACACACACACACACACACACACACACACACACACACACACACACACACACACACACACACACACACACACACACACACACACCTTTTCTGAAGCACTCCTTGTCCATCTATGGATGATTTGAGGTGTAACAACTGAGTGCTTGGAAAATGTAGATGAAAACTTCTTGTCATTGAAAATGTCTGAAAAAGTAAGTAACACACATTGCAATTGATTCATTTATATATGTATTTGCTACCTGCATAGTGCTCCTCATTTTGGGCTATTAGATGTTTTTTTTATGTTATCAATAAGCCAACGTGAACACAACTCAACAATCAGTTATCAACCAGTATCAATATCCACTATATGATAATACCAGTTGATCAGACAAGACGGATACAGGATAGGTGGGCACTATAGGGACATCTGGGCACTTCGATGTAAAATGTAGTTCTTTCAACTTATTGTTTATGCCCCAAAATGACTGGATATACAGGTTTTGTAGCCATTTGTAACAATTGTAGAAATATTATACCTTAATTGTCGAATGTTTAAGCATGTTCTAATCATAACTTAAAACTATTTAAAAAAAATGATATTGGACAAAATAGCCAATTTTACATCGAGGTGCCCAGATGTCCCTAGTGCCCACATATCCTGTTACCGACCAGACAGGACACGTTTAACAGTGGGCGTCTTTTTGCCATTGTCTGTCAATGTGAGTGAAGCTTTTTGATCGTTTCAAAACACAACAAAGTACAAAATGTATTATGTGAGCCAATTCGCACCAAAACATGATGTAAAAAACAGCTTTGAGTTCACCATGGTTTCGCACGTAAACAAACAGTAATCGAACAGTAATTTTCCAGCACGTTTTCAGATGAACACTCCTTCCTTCATAGAAAGCAATTACATGTCTCACCTTGATTGTAACCTGTTGCTATGGAGCAAAGCAAACAGACAGCAGTGAATATAAAGTGTGTTTTCACCATGATCCTTGTTTATGTGTCCATTTAATGGACATCAGCCGCCCACGACCGTTAAGAAGCAGGATGTACCTGTAGGAGACAAATATATGTGGCTACTGGCTACCTGGTACCTGCCCAGCGTTGCCATATTTTGGAGAGAAATAAGCAACCAGGTCTAGGAAAACAATATGAGCACTTTTAACCTCCTAGCTCACAACGGCACACGTTGTGAGCTTGTAGATCTGCTATTTTCAAAAACTCAAAATAAAATGTGGAATATTTGGAATTGTTTTTGAAACATTCTAACAATAACACAAATGCTCCTCCCTGGCCTGTGGCACAAAACGTTTATGAAATATTTGAGAACCACTGGTTTAAAACATAATAAAAACATTTGTGGAAGTAAGCAAGTAAACGTTAGAAACCATAACAAACCGCAACCTGCAACTAGTACCAATTCTGACAAGCAACTTTACATAAAAATAAGCCCAAAGTCGCTTATAATAAGCCGTCATGGCAACGCTGTACCTGCCTCTTTTCTTCCTTTCTTTTTTTCTCTTTCTCTTTGTTTTTTTCACAGCTCAGGTGAGCCACATAGGATGTGGCCAAACAGGTAGATCGAGTATATTATACTTAATTTGACTAGTCTGGCAACATAATTTTCCATTCACAAAAATGTGTCAACATACATCTAAATTTGATTGACAAGCTGGTATTTTAATCAAATTCTAATCGATTTTTTTTTATGTATATAATGTACTTGTCTATCCTCCCAAATGTATTGTTCATTTGTTCCCAAAAATAGAATATCTACATGACTGACTATCAGGATAGTAGGTTTATTGTTACCAGAGGACACAAATATTACTATTATTAATATTTTTAAATTATATCTGTCCTTTTTCCTTTAGGGAGAGGGATGAGAAAACATCGCGATACTTCGCCCTACGTTGAACACACCAAGGAGCCTTATTTAAGGAAGAGACTTTCTGGACACCGGGGATGCGCCATCACGCCAGTGCGACGAATATTCCGGTTGGAATTGCTGGATAGAGAAAATGACGTGAGTGGCCTTTCCTTACAAAAGCTTCCTTGACACACACCCGGAAATTACGTCATTCATGCACCCGGTGACGGTGTCTGTTGTGTTGGTTTGTTTTGTTTCTGAGGAATCCCTTCATCGTTCTGACTGAAACCTCCTAAACAGAACTTAAAATACTGCTGTTTTAGGCTCAACGTATTGTCGAATATGTTCATTTAACAACATTACACTCGTTAGCTTATCGCCAGCTAATTGCTGTCTAATGTAAAGTTAAACTGACAGCAGTCTGTGAAGGACATTTAAATGTACAACAATAACTGCTACAGTAACTATAACGTATTGAACATTAGTCAGCACTTTTAGCTTATCTTCTACACTATAGTGAAAGTATCTAGATAACGTTATCCACCTGTCCAACAACTGCTTTGTATGTATGGCTTTAAACAGTCTGGGACTCATCCAGCTGTTGAAGAAACCACTTCTGAGGTTCTGCTCACTGGTGGTGTCAAGTCCTGTTGTATTGTGAGTATTGAGTATTATTCAGTCATTTCATATAATAGTTAGTAGTATAAACCTTAACTCATAATTCTACCCTTCCTTGCCTGGGTTAAGTGGATACAGAATAGGTGGGCACTTATAGGGAGATCTGAGCACCTCGATGTAAAATTGGCTATTTTGGCCAAAATGTTAAAACATTTAATACTTGAAAAATGGTCTTAAGTAATGTAAAGTTTACATGATGTAAACATGCACAGTGCATCATAATCAGACGTAATCTTATCATTCAACAGATTGTTTATGCCACAAAATGACTGGATGTACAGCTTTTGTAGCAATTTGTAGCAATTGTAGAAATATTAGACCTTAATTGTGGAATGTTTAAGCATGTTCTAATCATGTACACTTTACTTGAATCCCAATTATATGGTATAATTTCCCTCATGAACTGTTCCCCATTTGCAGAATGACTGCATTCACAGACTTTGAGCCACTTGCAAAGAGACGAAAGTTTGAATTGGGTACCCAGAGATCTCTACCAACTTCTCTCACAGGTAACATAGCTATCCAGCTCAGTAACATACAGTAGTGTCAACTCTGATGTGCCCAACCTACTTAAAATGCTAGATTTATTTTTCGTCGTATGTATTTTTATTTTATTTTTATTAAAGAAAAAATATATACATGCCGTATGTCCTTTTTTTCACAGCAAAATCACATCTGCGTTTATGTACTCCATGCACAGATAACGAGACAGTGGATCAAGAAAGGAGAGCGAACAACAAAGGACTGGCAGAAATGGATAAGAAGTCAAAGAGTGGACAAGCAGGACTGCGTGGAGTTCGAACGACTAAGGTTTCACAACACAGACTGGGCCCCAGTCAGCAACAGAAGTTCAAGAGTACAATTCAAAGCTGGCTGCTGAAACCCACAACACTTTTAAGCACCGTCGAAGCGTGCAGCGATTCAAACGAAGAAGCAGAGATGATGACCGACGCAGGCGGCTCTGAAAGCACCTCAGCAGCACGTTGTCCGGACACAGAGAGCCACGTCTCTGAAGTAGGCCTGGCACAATTATTACATAATCCCCTAATCGCAATTATTTGAGATAATGGCAAACATTTTGCATAATCGTCATACTTGTTTCCATGTAAAAATGTTTTCATACATTTTCAAACATTTTCCAAAAATAGCAGAAATAGCAGATCTACAAGCTTACAAAAGCTTGTAAATCAGCTATTTCCGCATTTTAAAAAAAGTATAGAATGAATATAAATGTGTCAGTAAGTTATTTGTCATATCTGCCCTGTGCTATTGGTGATTATGAAGATTAAAAACCAAACGTAAATAAAAATTGTGTTCCAATGTTCAACGCCAAAAACACAATGAAATCGTTAATCGCAATTATTATATGTGACAATTAATCGTCAACTTAACATTTTGTAATCGTGACACAGCCCTGCTCCGAAGAGCCTGATGTCTTTAACCTGGACGAAGATACCCTGCCTCTAACGCCAACGTCACCACACGACCACGAGCAGGACGACTGGGTATCGCCATCCTCCTCCGAGGACACTCCAGGGGACAGTCAGCCATACAACACACCGCCCTGGCAAAAGCCGGAGGAAAGGAGTGGTGCAGCAGGGGAATCAAAGCAGGGCCCTGGCAAACGCAAAATAACAGACTTCTTTCCAGGCGCCTCTTCCTCCTCCTCGACTGCTGGCAGACGCGGCGGTCGAGAGGACTCTCCAGAGGAACGAGGAGGTGGTGGAGGTGTGGGAAGTCCTTCTGACTCTGACGACCGGCCAAACGCCACATGGCTGGGAACCCCCGTCAGTGAGCTTAGAAGAATGCCGGAGTGTGGCCAACCCCTACCTCGGTTGAGGGACTCTCCTGGCCGGCACACAGTCATGATAAGGGTTTGAACACTTTTCTACTCCTTATGGCACACATGGGGAACATAGGGCCTGGGGGCCGGACTTGGCCCTTTGACCATCTCAATCCGGCCCGCCAAGTCCTCAAAGAAAAATGAAATGACCCCCCCCCCCCAAATAACGTACATTCTAAAAGACTGCTGTATGTTAATGGTTTTGAGAAAAACATATTTAAAGGGTATTAAAGGGTTGAGTATTTACACAATAATTGCCCCCAATGGTAAATTCCTAATCTGTTTGTAGCAGTCAGGGCCAGACGGCATCGTCCCTTTTTAAAACCAGTATGAATGGGATTCAGTCAGTAACTCAATTAGATTGATCGAATTGTATCTTTTTCAGTAGCTCTCACGATCTCTTTAAATTCACCAATAGATATTGTGTATTTGAAATTACGGGTATAGAGAGAGGTATTTGTCAAGACTTTGTCCTATAATATGAACAGGTAGTACAAAAATGTCCTTTCATTTTATAGTACTGTTGCAGGCAAGGATGATACCTTCACTTTTAGGAATTGTAGCATTTGGACCACATTATCAGAAAAGATGTGGAAGATTTGTGAATCTAAAGATACCAAGTTTTAATGAATAAAATTGCAATATTTGCAATATTATCAGATATTATGCACAATAACGAAGAGATAACTTACTCTGCGAGTTGAAGAGCAGCTTGTAAACACTCACATACATCCTTCAGTTCCATCAATGCTGCATAGTACCCCCTCAATCTGATGGCATGTCACATTCAGAAATGTGTGCTTTATTCTCATACTTCATACATAATAATGATAATAACAACGCTACTTGTGCTGTTTGTTTTATTTTTGTATGGCGTATTCACACTTGATAGACAGACCTTCTTCAAAATGGCAAAGTTCCAGTTCCATATCCCAGCGTGTTCCAGGATACCTGGGATGACGTTCATGTGAAGATGCCCTGTTCACTCGAGAACTTGTTTGCAGTGTTAAATGAGGTACGTTATGTTCTAATGACACTAACATTGAAAGGATAGTAGCCCACCTAATAATCATAATATAATTCTATGGCCTGGCCTCCATGTCGAAGTGTAACAATTAAATAGGAACAAGTTCCCCTCGTACCTGGATAGGCCTAAAATGTGTCTGTGTCCTCCTTTTGAGAAGCGCTTATGCCGAACATGTGTGCCAAATGTTTGGCTCTCTCTATCATCACTGCAAAATGTCACGTTGTGTCACAGAGTAGAAAGAAACAGAGTGCCTCTTTACATGAACTTGACACTCATTCATAAGACATTCATAATCAAGCCTTACCTATCTACAACCCCTCTATTCACATTAATAAATATTTCATAATAGTCCTATAATCAGGCCATTATCTATCTGTAACAGGTATTTTTAAACTGTTACGACATATTCATAACTGGCTGCTTGTGATGTATTCATGATGTATGTTTTATTATGTATTCAAAACCTTAACACCAAGCTGAAGAGGGTGATTTATATATACTTAATTGCCCGCCGGTGTCGCACACAAAAAATAGTAGATCTACAAGTGCACAACAAGTCGAAGTGCACGTGGCGCGCAACCGAGTACAGTATATAAATCAGGCATAAGACTGAGTGCAGCCAAATATGTAGGTGTGTCCTTCAGTGTGCTAAAATGTTATAATTGTGCCATACATGCTACGACATCATTCAGTAGGCATTCATCTAATGAATACATCAAAACAGCTTTATATATAGAAGAAAGAGATTTGTTATATATAGCCTGATTATAGACTCATTGTGAACTTGAGGAGATTTGTCATAAGTAAGTAACTACCAGATTATGGAATGTATTATGAGTGTCTGGTTAAGGTAAAGGATTACCTTTTTATTTTAATGTAAACGCAGACATTGATGATGGTGCTTTTACAGGAAACGAGAGACAAGCAAAGTCAGAGCAGATGGGAACTGATCCAGGAAACTTTGACAGAGGAATTTGCAAGCTCACAAGATGTGAAGGTATGTTTCACCAATGTCATAATCATACATTAACATGTAATTACTTCAGTGTTAACTTACCTTTATTTGAATTAATTGTACTATGAGGAGAACTGTGACAATTGCCTGTTGTAGCAAGATGCAGCCACAAGGTGGCACCACAGTCCCAGAAACTATATGAGGAAAGATGACCCCCCTTTTTTATTTGAGAATTCAGATATTCCCAAACTATAACTGTTTTTCTTACTATAGAGAAATATTATAATTCAACTGAAAAAGAATGACTCATGTGCATTATACATTTGATAGCAAATGGCAATATATTTATAAACTAAATTGTTGTTTCTTACAGAACTCAATATTGAAATACAATGCTGGAAATGCCCAGAGGTGGGACTTCACAGCATTGCATTTGTACTGCAATAAGGTGAGCACCAGATATACATGTATATACAGCATATCTATTTTTTATTTTTATTTAATTAACCTAGAAATGGAGCAGCAATCGCTGGTTGAATTTCCATCTGGGGAAGAATGATTTAATTACGGCAAACATGCACACACACACACACACACACACACACACACACACACACACACACACACACACACACACACACACACACACACACACACACACACACACACACACACACACACACACACACACACACACACACACAAACACACATGATGAGGTTTAAGGATGTCGTCCAGACTAATGAAACATTAGGTATCCAATCATGGCACTTAGATTGCCCAGCAGAAGGTATCATAAACCAATGTTAGTGCCTCTCACAGCGCTTGGTTCAAAGACAGTGTACAGATGGCTCATTAGCCAGTGATACTGTTGTCTGCTGCAACTTGTGGCAGCCATAGTGATATGGATGCCTGATTGGACACTGGATTAGATTCAGATTGGCATATGTGTTAAAGGAAATGTGAATCAATCAATATCATACATTTATATTCGGAAGCAGGCTTGATAGGTTCCAGTCTGCAGCTTTGCCACGGCTGCTGCCAAGAGAAGTTATAAAGACTTATCTAGAATGTGATACATAAGTTCCAAGTCAAACATGCTTAAACACTTTAAGCACTAAATACTTTGACATACGGCGAATAGCGAACATAACGGATCCACAAGCTCACAATGGATTGCAATATGTTAGCTGCTGCTATTTTCTCTATTTGGGAAATTGGTGAAATCTTGAACAAAACAATTTAAAATCTTAATATCTTCATTAGAAAATAAAGAAATAATTGCCCATAATGATATGCCCAAAATAGGGATGCCAAATCTATGTTTATTTACTTTCTAATTATTGAAAATGTGTGTTTCTTCCAACACACAATTCCGCCAAGATTGTGGGGATAGTATTGGGTGCATTGTTATCATCAGTTTTGGTTGACTAACATGGTGGTGCACACTGAACGCACTTGCTCAGTTTTAACGCCCTAAATATAAAATGTTGACTCTTGACTTAGGATGTAGGAATTGGTTGTGTAGTGTGTTATACCCACATTCAATGAAAACAAACAACGTGTCTTGGAAAAACGGGTGTCTCCATTTATCAGTTCTCCACTCTGCTTCTGTAGTTGTACCTTTTGGCCTGTAGATAGTGTGGTTAATCTCTGGATATCTGTATCCACTAGGAAACTCGGTTGATAGTTTGTTAAAAAAAACAGAGGAATACATTGAAATATTAACTTTGCATGAATGTCTTCTTAGCCAAGGCAAGCGACAGTTCTAGCCTAGTATAAAGTACTGTGTGTAACCCTGCATGTGTCTCATAATTCAGCATTCATAGAGGGTCACTGTTGCTGGTGCTTGTGTGTCTGTTGGCAGACATCTTTGCATCCCTACTGTGTGTTACACTACGCTCAGGCCCAAGTACTGTATCTTATAGCTCATGTGGTACAGTATATCTAGAAGAGAAAGAGCACAGTTATTCTCTAACTAACTAGATGAAGCGTTGTGAAAGCACCCAATACACAGTGTTGACTTGGTTATTTATGGAAAACGAATTCAAATGATCCGAGATACCAACACAGAACACTTGGGCAGTGTATATGCTCTTTAAAATGAGTTAAAAAAAACGAAACAAAAAACAGCACAGATAATAAAAGCTGTTTATTTTCCTCAGTGATGAGATGATCCAGACATGTTCTGCAGACATGACTTACATAAGCCAGTTGAGTAAGCGCTCTAGCGATTTTAGTTCTGGACATGGTGACTCTCATGATGTCCAGTCCAATTCCTTACTGACAACACCAACCCAAGTGGATGGGACTTTAAAGTCGAATAATTTGCGTATCACATCATGGTAGAAGCTTATTGAATTTAACCCAAAATATTTTAAAATGGGGGGGTCCGCTGCCCAAATACATATCATTTTGGAGGTCGTTGACATGAAAACTTGAGAACCACTGATATAACAACATACGTTTTTCAGAAAACTGTTTTTAGAACTTTTGTAGAATCGGAACCCCAGGCCTTAATGGGTTAATACTTAATAGGTGAAAAGAGGCTTTTGAGACATTTGGATAATTTACCTATTGAACGTTCTATTATTAAAGCTCTGCTTTGCGGAGAACATTTATAGTGACCTGCTATTGGGTGAAGTCATTTTATTTTCAGAGCCGAGGGAAAAATTGACCCGGGTGGCGTCATGCCGTCTAGAGCGCTGTTAGTTGATTGGCCGTGGCACTGTCGCCAGCCTCTGCACCTGCCCTGTCTGGGGAACATCCATCATACCTTGTCTTGATGTGTGCTGTGTCATCTTATGTGCACAAACACATATGACACTCCCAGGAGAACTGGAATCAACTGGTGAATGGTGATGTTGTGCCATGGGTGTTTCAATTAGAAAATCTTCCCTGAGCTTGTAAGAAGAAAGAAAAAACCTCAGGCTTTAAACCCCATTTATACTTCGTCGTACGACGGTGTCACGCAACAAAAATAGCCTATCTACAAGCTCACAATGCGTTGCATCCGTGGTACGTTGTGAGCTTGTGGATGAGCTATTTTCTGCGCGCAACTCTGTAGTACGACAGAGCATAAATCAGACGTTATTCCCATTCAGGGGAACAGGCATGTGGCAAGGTTTCACTGCATCTGGAATGGCATTTATTGTTTCTCCCCGGTTGATTTTTCATCCAGGGAAAAGATACATGTAATATCTGTTTCTTTTCCCAGTATGTCAAATGTTTTGCTGTCATTTTGCCAGAGAACAGTAATGGATTTTGTGTACGAGGATGACAGAGGTTGCTGCCCCTCAAACGGGAGGTGGGAGTCAAGAGAAGTAATTTAATCTTCTGCCAAAAGGTCACGTTTAGTAGCTTGTCAAGAAATGAAAATGCCTGACATTACAGTTCAGAGACTGTATTATTTCATATTTATGCTTTCAAATAAATTGCAAAGCAGTTTGTATGCTATAAATCACATTGGAATGGAGGTTTTAGTGACACAAAATGAAACAAATACAAGTATTGTATTCTAATGTAAGCAATTATGAGTTGGCCTAAAATAATTGTTCACTACATTTCCTTATATCAAATATTAACTCATACATTTTATGATTTCAAAGGAAAGTCATTGACAGATAATTAAATAAACAGCTAAACTAATCTAATCCTTGACACTTACATAAAAAAGAAATAAAAAATCCTGGTAACATAAATGTCATCGTAGCCCGCACTACATGGTTTATTTGGGTTTTATATTGGTTCTGCACGGGCACAGACATTTCCCATTCATGAAGAACGTTTAGTGCTTTAGTGTTTTGTCCAGATGTATTCAGAGCTCGTCTAGAGCTGTGGTTTATCTCCCTAATTTGCATTAGTAGTGATGACGGTTTTCTTATGCTGTGAAGGCAAAAATGTGATATATTGAAAACACGAGGTATTTACATGGCAACACTAGGTGCAGGTGGTGGCCCAGAAATTGTTGCTAAGTAAAAAGCCCAATGTTTGATGTGTGCTTTGTGTGTTTTGTGTGCGCTTTGTGTGTTCTTTGTGAATGCATGACTCTCATAATTTTAAACTCACCATGGTGACCACTGATGATGTGTTTCAAAAACTGAGCGCCCTACGACCAAACAAGGCCACTGGCCACGACAATATACCCTCCAAATTTAAAAAAAAAATGCACCTCAAAGGCATTAAAAACAACTTCAGACCTCTCAAAACAAACTGATCACCTAGGACTCAACTAACCCCTGCTGAGTACAGCAACTTGAAAAGGGACCAGTGCCCATGTACCTGTTTGACTACTTTAAAAAAAGTCTGTGATTCCCACGGGCACAACACCAGAGGGAGCTCCAGAGATCTTATTCCCCCAGATTCGGCACAAACATGGGGATGAATGCATTCTACTGTTATGCCATCAAAATGTGGAATGCCCTACCAATAGCCATCAAAAATGTGACTCCCTACCCTCCGTCAAACCCGCCATAAAAGAGCACCTGTCTGCAATTTGCAACTGGGCCTAGACAAGTCTTCTAGCTTGCCAAAATAAATTACCCCCAAAGTTTTTCTGTAAAGATACTTTTACTGCTCCTAGTATTGATGATCTCTTGTACAGTAATGTATGTCTGTATATATATATATGTCTGATGAATTGAATACACAGGACCACAATGGAAACAAGCCCTCAGGGCTTTTTGTGTTATCCTTTTAGCAATATTGTATAACTATACCTCTGTACTTTGTGCAAACTGTTGATAAAGTATTCAATCAATCAATCGATACTTGTGGTTCAGGTGGGAAGAAAACTCAAGCAAGCCTTTCCTGTGAATTTGGCACCAAAAGCAACCTTATACATGCATATGAACTGCCTGGAAGTTCACAAGGGCTGTAGTACGAGTTGTAGTAATGTTGACACTATTGCAGTTAATCACAACCAACACTTACTGTATTTGAGAAAGTCATTTGTGGTGTATGTAAAATTGTATCACTATGCAGTATGCAGCAAGGCAAATTGATTTTGTTCAACCTTGCATGTGAATTTGAAGCCTAGTTACAATCTCCTAGAGTAAACTATACAGTAAATAAACGACTACAGTATGTCAGCAAAAAAAAAAAACAGGCGTCAGAGTGGGATGAGTCTGAATGTCAGGGAAGAGCAGGGAATGAATGGCATCGAATGACAGGGCAAGCAGCCTCACTGAATATTCATCTCTGCAGATGCACCTCATGAATAGTAGAGAAGGCCCTGACAGACAGCGTCAGATTCTGTTTGGCTCCCTTTCCCTCCGGGTCTGAGTGGCCCAGATATATTGATGGATGTGAGCTTGCAACCGTTTTGGTTTTTGAAATGGCCACTCATCCTCAGAGGCGGTCGCCCGTATTGCTTTATCGCTTTAAACACTTTAAGATTTGCATCCATATTCTGGGCGTTATTGGCAAAAATATTTGCTTGTCTTTAATTTTCAAAATTTGCAGATCTACAAGCTCACAACGCGTCACATTGCAACATGTTGTAGATCAGCTATTTGTGCTATTTGTCGTACGCATATAGGGGATTAAGTGGTTAACCACTTGGCGTTGGAGGGCAACTAGCAGGGAGAGTCGCTGTGGTAAGTCTGGATGTTAGCTGTGCCGGTTCCTTGCTACTGCCCCGCCCCCACCCTGCTTGATTACTTTGTCACTTTGATGTGATGTATAGAGCCGTTTCAAGTCATACGAAGTGTTAGTTGACTTCATTTGATGCACTGTCTGCCGCTGATTTAGAAGCAGCGTTACCTCAGCCAAACCGACCCATCCCCCTCCCTCCTCAACGCCCTGTCACCCAGCGTCATTCACTGCACCCAGAGGAACAGTTTATGATGTCAAGCAGGTCATTACTTATGAGTCAGTTTAGTCAGGCCTCCTTTGCCATAATACGTCCTGGACTAAATCGCTAGCCAAGGCTGCTCGTCCAGGGGGGAACACGTTGTCCTATCTATCCCTCAAACGTGCCTGGTCATTTGCATCTCTTCCAGGAAGCCTGTTTAATCAGCTGGCATGGCCCCCGCAACCTTGATGAAATTGTTCCGTGATTGATCATTCTGACATTTGGAGAGCCAATATGGCCGTAAATAAGGGTAGTATATATATCGTCTTGTTATGAAATATACAAGTCTTTTGGCAGCATTGTGAAGTCATGGTGTCATTTGTGCGCCTACGATATTGTTACGAATGCACTGCTCAGCTGAGGCCATGTGTTTTTATCAGTACTTAATAGTGTCTCCTGCATGGCGTTTGGAACGTTACCCCATGGAAACCATCTTAACTGTATCATAGCTGTTTTCTAGCAGCAGCCGTTTCACTCCTACACACCTTGAACCTATGCATGTGGGTTAAGGCTTCAATCCGGAACTTATTTTAATGACTAAATGTTTATTTACTGATCTATAATAGTAGAATATGTTAATACAATATAACTAGTACGTCTGCAGTGGTTGGAGGTGGTCTCCCTGCTCCTCCACTGAGAAATTTAGACCCCAGTGTCGGGTAGAACACCTGCGTGTTGTAGTACTGCCTGAAGCTCATAGCACAATTTCTCCCCTTACCAAATGAGTTTGAATCCTGGGTACGACATCGAAGTTATGGATTGCATCTTTAAATTTAAGCTGTCATCATTATAGCAGTGGGGCTTATTATGACATTTTTAGTTGTGTCTTGAATACGGCTTGCATCGTATCCATAATAATCTGTGGCGTATCTGTATGCAAAAAATGCACCTATGGTCAAATTGTTTAGCATGTTGTTAGACGTCTTGACATGAATGAAAGCTGTCTAGTCTGGCTCTCTGTTATCTGTCTTAAGTCGGTGGTTCTCAAATTTAGGTCCCGGAGGGGTCCTGAGGGGATTCCAGTTAAATACTTACAGGAGCATTTCGCCCATTTTCAACCGTATCTCCATACAACTGGTCCTCATTAGTGGTCTATTTTTGACAAATGTTGACAAATCATGACCAATGTTCTCTTAATGGGGCTCTGTGGCACAACATCGTTTCAAAGGGGGCCGGCGCCAAATACATATCAATTTGACATCCACTGTCTTAACTAATCAGCTTCGGCAGCTAATAATGTCACAGCTGAGCTTTTCAGCAGAAAAGAAACAGTAACTCTCTCTCTCTCTCTCTCTCTCTCTCTCTCTCTCTCTCTCTCTCTCTCTCTCTCTCTCTCTCTCTCTCTCTCCCTCTCTCCTCTTTCCTCTCTCCTCTCTCTCTCTCCCTCTCCCTCAGGTCCTGGAGCCTGATGCTGCAGAACATCTGCTGGGTTCGATGCTGCCAGACGTGGTGCAATTAGCACTGAGAGCCTCTGAGCTTTGTACCAAGGTAACAGTTGTCACCAGCCTGGTGGACACAGAATCATGGTCTGCTACGTAAACAGATTACAACAGCAGCTTGACCCCAGGTCAGGACGTGACAAATGGCAGCAGGAAAACTGTGAGGTCAAGGAGTCTTAGCTATTGGCTGTCACTTAGGAGGAGTTTTATGGTCGTGCTGGTCATCTGGTGGCAATTTGTCCTGCACATGATGAAGGAACACATCTGCAGCAGGAACAGATCTTCTCAGATCTTCAGATCTATCAGCCATGCAGCTAATCACCTGTCAGGGAGAAAATCTACCTTGCACTCAAAACAGGATTTACCCACTTACAGTAACTCCTGCTTTGTTGTACGATGTTGCATGGTGAAAAAAGTCACAAGCACACAACATGCCATTGAGCTAGTTGAGAGCTTGTAGATGTACTATTTTAGCTATTTAAAAAAAGTTTTGCCTATAATGACATGCCAACATAGGGACAAGATTAGCTCCGCACGGACGGACGGACGGACGGACGGACGGACGGACAGACAGACAGACAATTTAACCACTTGATCTACAAGCTCACAATGCGTTGCCAAAGTGACGTGTTGTGAGTTTGTAGATTGGCTATTTTCGGCCAAGATATTTGGTGTAGAGGGAAAACCCCTCAGTGAAGTATATAGAGTTTAAGTGGTTAAATTCTCTTGTCCGCTACACTGAGCAACAGTCTACGCCCAGACTGGGTTGGAAAGTTGCCGTGTTCGTTTTATGAGTTGATTTCCGCCCCCAGGTCTGAGCGAGCTTGACAAATATAATGAGACAGAAAATTGAGCAGCTTGTCTTGGATCGATTTAAATGCCACTTCTAGTCCTCAGAGCCTATTGAAATGTATGGCCTGTCATTGAAGTGGAGATATGGAGATTAATAGCAGGGCAAGGAAGAATGTGTTCTCTGCAGTGCTCCACTGCTGCCTTCCACAAAATTGGGAACTAACTTGCTAACTGATTTATTTATTATTGGTCAGCACCGGAGAATTACATTTCTGTGCCTGCTCAATCTATAGTCCTTATTGTGGCGTGCACTCCTCAAACAGTAATTTGCAAAACACTTTCTGCTTTTGAAATGTGACGTGGCATGAACTCTAGTAAATGTGAGATTGCCACATCTACTCAATACCCTTTGTGGCGCAGACCCTTTTGTCATTATGGGATGTTCTTTTTATTCAGTGGCGTGCATATTTATAACCCTGCAGCTTTTTTCTAGACATATGGATCACTTGTGTGCATAGACGGGCCTTGATTGTAATTGTGATTACTGATTCGAGAAGGCTAATTGAGCACCGAGTGGGGCTGAATTAGCAGCCTGTTTGTGTAACATATTTCGGGGAGGGGGAAACAAATGATTTTGACCTTCTACAATTGTGCCTCCCTGAACCCCTCTAGCCCATACCTCTCCTTAAAGAAGGGATGAGCCACTCCATCACCATGTCTCAGGAGCAGGTGGGCTGTCTGCTGGCCAACGCCTTCTTCTGCACCTTCCCCAGACGCAACTCCAGGAAGTCAGAGTACGCCAACTACCCAGACATCAACTTCGCCAGGTACGCATGCAATGAAGGAACGCACTTTGTTTTTTATTACACTGGGGGTCCTTGATTGCAAAGGTTAGGAATGAAGTTGAGAACCAGTGCCAATACACATTACACGACAGATACCAGATTGTCTTACTAACCTGTAAGGCTGGATATTGAGAAACGTCTTTGCAGCAAGGAGACGTCGACTGCACTGAACCGATGCTATAAAGACACAGGACACAATTAATTAATTAGATTTTTTATTTATTTATAAGGTGCTTACCCGGTTGCCCCAAATGTTAACTAGAGGTCCGGAGTCTTTGTGCAATATATTAGTCCGTATTTTTCAATAGATTTGTGTTTTAATCTCGTCTGTGGCCGAACGCCATTTTCCTCCCCCCTCGTTTACTTTCTGTTTACATTGAGTGTAATTCCGACCTTCACCGGAATGAACACTACACAATAACAATTTATTAAGAGCTTCTTAAGTTCTTACCTCATTTCTTAATCGGTAAAATACACATTTTCCCTCCCAGCTTATAAGCATTAAGCACCTGGCATTTTAAGCTCCCACCTTGATAAGCTCCCGTTTGATTTTCCTAAATTCTTAGTATGTTATTTTATTTAGCATACCCAATAAGCCCCGTACCAAGGATTGGGGTGCCTTGTCTGGGTAGAGGCGGGCGGCGTGTCGCCTGGTTCTTTTTGAAAATTCTGAAAGTCCAAAGTACCACCAGGTCCCTGCGGGGGGGGCATTACATGACATTACACACAGTAAAATCTTCATAATAATTGGTCCTCACTAATGTTTATGATAATATGGTACCATTTTAGCCTTTGCATAAGCCTGCAAGGTCGTCAAGGCTACGGCAAGTGCTACGGCAAGTGCTATGGGCTGAGGTGGAGTCTGAAGAGGTTAGTCTACAGATTACGGTGGAAGATAGGGAGTGAGTCTGCAGTTCAAACTGCATTGGGGAGTTTGTTCCGCAGTTTGGTAGCCAGATGGGAGAAGAGTCTGGGATGTGTGGAGTGTTGTCCCGGATGTTTTAGGGAAGGGTCTGACAGCTTCCCTGTGTTAGCTGATCTGAGTGAGCGGGAGTAGAGAGGTTGTAGGGTTGGATCAGGTTTTGAAGATATGGGGGTGCCATAGCTTTGGTTGCTGTGTTGCAGGCCAACATCAGTGTTTTGTACTCTGTGCGAGCAGTAACTGGGAGCCAATGGAGGGAGCGGAGAAGATAAATGATCTCTTTGTTGTTCTGATATAGATTAATAACACAGTAATGTGAGATATATTACCTTCCCACAACAGACAGACATAAAGCAGTGCAGTTACAATGCAATTGCCTTTGTTTAGAGCCACTGTGTGCAATTTTATTGTCTAATCACGTTATTGAATGCAGCGCAGACATTTCCCTAAGCCTGGAATAAACTAGAAGCACCAGTCAAAAGCCCCATGGGACTAATATATTGTCAGACGAGTGCATCGTTTAATTGATGAATTACTCCTCAACCAAGATTTTACAATTTGTCACTTCCTGATTTAGTAGAGGAGAGTTTAGTCGAGGTAAGGAGAACACAGTAGAGAAGGTTCTGCTGGTGGAACTAAACCCAAGGTCAGCATGTGGTTCGTCTTAACGACAGACTTACCTCAGGGTACATGGTACTTGATGTGTGTAGGGATGGTTTAACTCTGATGTGCCTGTTCAAAACTACTTTCAACCTGGCATCCCTATTTTGGGGCAAAACATTTTCAAATTGATGAAAAACTGTAATTTTTTCTTCAAAAATAGCCCGTTCTGCAAGCTCTTAACGCGCCACGACATGTTGAGTTTGTAGCTATTTTTGAAATAAATGTGAGTCATTGCCATATTGGAGCACAATGCACATTTCCTGATCATGCATTGGAATGATGGAATCATACAGTAGCTTTTAAATGTTTTTCTGCCCAATGACGGGCCTTGGAGAGGATCAAATTACACTTTGTTCGCTCCCGTTTTTGTCATCACACTTTTCATGCAGGTCATTGGGTTGGAGTACTGGAGGACCAGCACTCTTTATAATAAATCCGTAAAGGCAGCAGGATCAGTGGTCTTGTTTTGACAGATCACTGCCCAGTTGGGTCCCCCATCTCTGTGGGTATCGCAGTGTAATTACCTAAATGGAGGAGGGAATTAGATTAACATTGACTCAGATGACTGCTCCGATAACTGAGAAGCCCATTGGCTGTTTGCCGAAGTCTGAAACCCAACATCCTTTTAGTCTACATCAACATTTCATTCACATTTAGCCTTTTGCCGTGATTGAAAAGAGAAGCAATGCTTCAGTTGCATTAAAATAGATAGTCCCAGACCCAGACGTCTCAAGGTTTTACATTTCCAGTCCATACAATCTCACCCATTTTGGTTTGTCAAGTTATTAAATGTTTGGATTATTGCACTTAAATGGGCTTATTAGAGCTGGTACCATGCTGTGTTCGAAGGTCTCTTTTATCATGCACAAAGTGGACTTTCGTAGGGATACGGTTATGGCAGCACTCACTTTGTACTTTTTGGTATTCTTTAAACTAAATTCAAATATTTATAGTTGTGATTTAGTTGTGTCCTGGTTTGGGGGGGGGGGTATTTTTTGTTAGAAAAGTTTCCACAAGTCGTTTCAGTTTTTCCATTATACATTTTACTGTGAATATAAATATATGATCTTTCTTTCTTTCTTTTTTCTTTTTTTCTTTCTCTGCTTATTTTTGTCTAACGATAAAGTACTCTGTTGTGCTCTAAATAGCACCGTTGTTACTTCATGTCTCCGCAGCTCTGTGATGGATAAGTTGGCATTATGTAATTATGTAATAATTCTCTATTCCCCAAAGACCATATTGTGCTCCATTACTAAAAGCCTTGCTCCTACCAGCGGCCGCCAGCTCCCGTCAAAGACAGGTTCGCCCCGGGGACTACATGACGCAAGATTGTTTCTACCGGCCACAGTGACAGAAAAGAGAAATGGGAGCGAGAGTCGACTTAGATGAATGACTTTCCCTGGCCCTGAAGGGCTCTCAGTGCATCAAGCCTTTGTCGTCATTTCATTTCGCTCACATGAAATTTCTCTCTTGATTGTTGTGGCATTTTGAGGCGGGCAGTGGAGGAGTTCTTTTAGAGCTGGCCGGAGAGGACGGTAGTGGCCTTAATGCTGGTTAGAGCATCTACTCCACTGCACCTCACTGGTAGCAGCCTTTGTTGTTTTTTTTCCCTCCCTTTTGGGATGACATTTTACCTCCCAGGGACCATGCTCCTTCAAAGGGACATAGGGCTTGTTAATGTGTCCCTAAGGAGGGAGCCCTGTCTCTTTTTGTGTGAGTGCTGTGAAGTGGGACATGAGTGTGACTCGGTGATGGCTTGGCCCGGGGCAACTCCATTGTTATAACAGTGGAGGAGCTCCTACATAATCGGGCAGCGAGTGAAAGGGAAGCTGAGTGAGATATAAACTAATTCACATCAAAAGTTAAAGCATGACTGAACTCACATGGCCAAAGTTGAGGCCGTGTGCCTCTGCAGCGCTGGTTACGTTGGATCTGGCCTGCCCCCCCCCCCCCCCCCCCCCCCCCCCGTTTTTTGCTGTTAACCACATTAACCCCTATATCAATGTATATATTTCACCCCCCAAAGAATTGTGGAAATAACCGATATACAAGCTCACTACGTGTCACGATGCAATGTGTTGTGAACTTGTAGATTGGCTATTTTAGCTATTTATTGTACGACAAAGTATATTGGTTAAGTGGTGAAGTAGCAATTTGTTCTGCAAAACAAATTGCTGAATGCGATTTAGATCGCATGCTGTTTAAAAAGATGTTTGGTTTGATGTTTACCTGGTATCCTACTAATAGTGCTTATTACCTCGTTGTTTGTCCATGCCATTTTACTCTGATTTCACACTTGTAAGTTACCTAAATGCCTGAATTGTAAATTGCAGTAAAAGAGGTGATGTTTGCACTTGTCGACAGTGTTTATCATTTTGAAATAATAGCCAACCACATTTTTTAAAATGAACACATTAAAACCGGGGAAGCATCTGTGTTATTTGAAATACTAGCGTTGGCTATAAAAAAATAGCAGATATGCAAGTACTTGTACATGTGCTATTTTGGAAATTTCTTTGAAAAATCTTGAACGTGTGATGAGACCTACTGATTTAGAATGCATTTGTAGAATTGGCCTCATGTCTTAATGGGTTAATGTGAAGGACAACAGAAATTAATTGACCTTTCTCCTTCTACCTTTTAGGTTGTTCGAGGCCTCTGCAAAGACGGCTTCTTCTCAGAAGATTGAGAAACTCAAAACCCTGATGTGCTATTTCAAAAGTATCACTGAGCAAAGTAGGTTCTCCTGATGCTGCAGAATTAAACTCAAAAGCTTGTGAGCTCTATTGAAAATGGCATTATTCTGTATATTTCTGTATTGTTTCAGAATTCAGGCTATAACGCTATAATGATGTGTTTTTGTTTACCCGTTTGCTTTTCAGAGCCTACTGGTCTTGTAACATTCACAAGAAAATGTTTGGATAGACCTCCTAACTGGAAAAGGTGCAGTATTTTGACTGTGTGCTGTCAATAATGTATTATGCATCTATTCTTCTTTCTTCTATTTTGATATGGTTCTTTTCATTTCAGCTCACAGTCTCGGCTCACAAAGCTGCACATTACGTGTGAAGGGACCATCGAGGACGATGGCTACGGAATGCTCCAGGTAAGACCAAACATAGTGATGGACACGCACTTAATGGCATTAGCAGAAGGCAGTGGTGTTGTGGGAACCCAGGATGATGCTTGCTGTTTTCTTGAAGGATATTCAGGGTATCCTGAAGGATGTCCTGAAGGTAGCTCAGTTGGTAGAGCACTCGCCTTTGGTCATGGTTCAGGGTTCGATCCTGGGCACCGCCAACTCGGCGTATGAGTAGCACGGCTTGGGTGTGGCAGGTCTTGGAGCTGATGGTAGGTCTTACGTTCTACCTCAGCAATCCATCTCCCAGGGGTCTAGCGCATTGAAATAGGGATAGACTCCCGTGTTCTCGGCTGATACCGACAATAGGCCTCTCCGACTTGCTTACTTACTTACTAAAAAACAGCATATTGGGCAAGAGGAACCGCACATGCCAGGATCGCTAGTTCACAACCCTACACAGTGACTGCAAAATCCTGTGTGTTAACCATGGACCCTTAAAGGGTCTGTAACTCCGAGGTGAACAAATGGAACCAAATAGACCCATCATTTGGTTCCATTTGTACACTCTCTTTGTTAAAGTCCACCTTTTTATTATGAAGTTTCTGACTAAAACAGAGGCCGGTTATGTCTCAGCCAATCACAGACTCAGCCGACCGTCTCCTTGGGCTATGGGAAGTTAGTTGTCCCTTATCTATTGCCCTACCTTTAAAACGCAGGGTTTTACAGTTTACACTCAGAACTTCTCTCAGTAGGAAAGAATCAAGATGCTAGTAACCTACTTGTTCCCCCCTGCTGTAGACTTTTCACCCAGAATGCTTACTGCTGCTTACTGAAAGTGCCTTTGAGGGAAACGGGTGTCGCGTCTGGGAGTCCCTGCCGGGACCTGGGGTCACGGCCTCTGAGCCTCCGCTGCTCTCGTTGCCGGCCGCGCTGCCGTTACACTGTCACCACGGCCCCATCTCCCTTTCACTTTTTGTCCGCCTGCGGTTGCCACAAACTGACAGCTGATGTGCACACATGACCTGCTCCGGGGGGCTCCCCCCGCACCCACGATTGATGGACACACTGGTGGGGTGGGGGGGAGGGAGCTGACAGCCTGTCAAAGCAGACTTAGGAGGGTGGCCGCCTGTCGCCGCTTTTGAGTGACCAGTTCAGAGAGATCTGCCGGTGGACTTGCCACCGCTCTGTGGCGCTCCCTCCAATTCCTTGTGCGGCGGTGATGTGGCCCCCACCACCACCACCACACCGTCCGTAGGTCACTGATCCACGACTGACAGTCCCAGAAATGGAGATCGTATACGTTCCACTTTGCTGCTTTCGTAACAGAACGATCTGTTTACACGTCTGCATGCAGGTTTTCTTTTGAATGCCAAACAGACTAAAATAAGTAAATTGGGGGGGGTCGTGGGGCATGCACCGAATCCAGACGTCAGACGTCTGAGTCACAGCAGCACGTAAAGGCCTCTCCCTGTCCCTTTCTGTCAGAAACGCAGAGAAAAGGGTTCGACCCCATCATGGTGTGTTTCCTCTTGTGTCCAAATTTGGCACTCAATACATTGAGTTTGACAAATGCACTGTGGGAGCTCATCTGCACTGTGGTGTACTCTATCTCTGACATTAGCACAGATATAATATTACCCATGTAAAGCACAGAAATAATTCACTTTATTACGGTTTCACTTGTTTTCAAGACTTGCTTACTAAATCATGTTATGCAGCTAAAAAGACTAGTAGTAAGCATATTTGTTATTTTATCCCTGTAAATTCACATTGTCAAATTGGACATGCTCTTCCGACACATTTATGTGTACTTTAATGCTGTACAATATTTGTACGTTTAGCTGTCATGAAGTATTGTTTTAAGTACTTTATTTGTCCACGCTTCAATTTGTTTAACAACTTAAACCGTGCATCATTGACTGGGATACCCCAGGGGTCTTTAAATGGTCCCCTCCTTTTCCCCCCCTCTACACCAAATCTTTTCGCTGAAAATAGCCGATCTACAAGTTCACAATGTGTTGCAATGCAACACGTTGCCGCACCTCATCTATAAGAGCTACTATGTTTTCAGAATAATCACCTATTATGACATGCCCAGTAACGATAAGCTAGCTAGGGTTTCATGTGGTTTAGTATCATCTAGGCCTGTCAAAATTAAGTAAGCTTGTAGATCAGCTATTTCTGCTATTTTGTCAGTATGTCAGTAATTTCTTTTTATATTTAAGTAATTTGTCATATCTGCCCTGTGAAGTTTTTGATTATGAAGCCTAAAAGGCTAAACAAAAATGTTTTTTGTATTCATAACAATTTCATCGTTAATCGCAATTTTTTGTATGTCAACATAAAATTTCTAATCGTGACAGCCCTAGTTGACCGTTGGTTTTGATCATGTGCAGGTGGATTTCGCCAACAAGTATGTGGGAGGGGGCGTGACGGCTTCCGGGCTGGTCCAGGAGGAGATCCGTTTCCTGATCAACCCGGAGCTCATTGTGTCCCGCCTCTTCACCGAAGCCCTGGCCCACAACGAGTGCCTCATCATCACAGGTCAGCACTTTGAATCACCTGCTGTTAGGTTTGGGATCCGGAACCAGGCGGAACCGGATCCAACACTGCAGAACCGGTTCCATCTCATTTGGAACCGGTTTCCGGAACCTTTTTCATCACACTGTCATCACACTTCGCGTCTGCTTTGCAATTACAATACCGGTCGTTCTCAAACTTTTGAATTTCAAGGACCACCATGACTGACAGCGTACAAATGGAACCAAACAGACCTGTAGTGTAGAGGTCCGTATGGTTCCATTTGTACACTCTCAGAGTTACAGACCTGTCGGGGTCCATTTGGAACCCTTTTGTAGCAATCGTTAAAGGGAACCGTTCAGGAATCGGATCGTTAAGAAGGAGTTATTAAGGAACCGGAATCGTTAAAATCCTGAAGGATCCCAAACCTACCTATTGTACACATCGAGTGATTTGAAAACCTTTCAATTTCAAGGAACCCCCACTTTGATATGCTATAGGCCCATGGACCCCCATTTGACATGATTTGTTTTTATTTCTGGGACCCCAATCTACACTCTAAAATCCCCTGCATTAATTTAACTCTGAGTTGCAGACCTGTAATGGTCCATTTGGTTCCTAACTATCAATCATTTAGCTGGAGACCCCCTGTAACTGTTTGGGGGGGGGCCTTGTGAAAGTTACAGGTATGATGTGTGTGATATCAAATGTGAGCTTACCATAATCACTGTAAGCCTTAATCATATTCCATCATATTCAAGGGCTTTTGGAGAGAAATGAGACAGACACCATAGAGCACTGCAGAGGGGAGGTGTGTGTGTTTCTGTGTCCAGCTGATGCTCGTTGACTCTCGTTAATGTTATATACATCAAGGCAATTATGTTTCTGCACTCATTTTCGGTTTCGGACAAGAATTCTCCTTTTGGTCCAAAAAAACGCTGCTTATTGATGAATCGATGAATCGATTGATAAGGTTATCAACTATCAATTAATGAATTAATCGATAATTTGCATCCGTAGTTCTCTCCTCTTAGTATTTGAACTATAATCTGACAGAAGGAAAACTAGATGTTTGCTTCCAGTCGAAAACGCAGCAGGTAGCCTGTACATGGCAGACCCTGTCAATTTACCCCTGTCCTGTCCCGGCACAGCATGGAGGCGGAAGCATGCTTGTAGCAATCACCCCTTTGTGCTGTATCTGTTCCTGCTGCCCTCTACCCCATCCTGCCTTCTGATTGAATACAAGTAAGAGAGCCCCGTCAGTCAACTTGGCCTCTGTTGATTGCGGGGCTCTTCTGTTGAGTAATTACTACTCGCTGTACTCAAGTATATACAGTAGTAGTCACAACAAACACGGTGGGAAATACCTCGGTTAAACAGTAGCTATAGCTAGACCGCAGGAAGGAACCACCCCCAGGGGGTTGATAGTGGTTGTCTGTTTCAGAACTGGAATTGTTTTATTTTTTATCTGTGCAGACCTGTTGTAGTTCTGAATGCCAATGGAAACTCAGTGGAGACTCGTCAAGTCAAACTGTGTAATACCCAGTTTTACATCCTGGCTTACGAATGGGAATATAAATGAGCTAATTTAACTAATCAGAATTCACTTGTCGTTGCACTTGCCATAAATGGTTTTTGGCTTTGTTTATTTTAATTCCTTTAGATCTCGTTCTTAGCTGACCCAATGTGTAATGAAGCCAAGAGTGGGTAAGGCAAGGCTAGCTGACCCGGGCCCAGACTGTTTAAATCAATACTACAAAGAGTATTATGGCTGAGTAACTGCAAAGAATGTGGCTTCTCCCCTAAGATAGTTCCACTTAGCCCTTGATAAGGAGGTCATGTCTGAATGATTTTTTTTTGCAGAGGTGTATTGAATTTGCCTCTGCAATTCCTGTTTCCTACATGGAATGAGTCTATTTACATCAGTCGTCCATGGCACACCAACTAGGGAATGTTTGGTGATCTCCATATTTAGAGATAGCAGGACACATGCAGACAAACTAACAAACGGATAGACAGACAACACTTGAGATATCTGGATCTATAGATAGAGAAGACTAGTGCAGTACCCATTGTTACTTTGTGCAGTAACCATTATCAGAGTACTTGGAGGCCAGTCTATAGATGACATCAATCATGTACAGAATGATGTCACTCCCTCGGATTCCAGTGTGTTCTTGTTTAAACTGTCATGGCGACTTGAAGGTTTCATTTACTGAAGAAGGTTGTTCAGAATTAATTGGAAAAGAAAATTCAACAGAACTGCATACAAGATTAATTCAATTTAAAATCTTAAATATAATTAATATATTGGACGCCATCTAGGCTGTATAGGGTGGGTTTGATTGATGGCCCTGAATGTTGGACGTGTCACGACAGGGACGGTAAGTACAAATTCAGGAATTCTGGTACATGGTGCATTTATATAGCGCCTTTATCAAGAAGAGCTTTACAATGTACATTACATTCACCTGTTCACGCACACATTCACACACCGACAGCAGAGCAAACCAAAACCATGCAAGCCACCAACTTGCTCATCGGGAGCAGTTAGGCGTTCAGTGTCTTGCTCAAGGACACTTCGACAGTAACTCACGGGGAGCCGGGGATCCAACTGGGAACCTTCCGTTTCCCGAGCCGCCGCTCTACCTGAGCTATACTGTCGCCCCAGTTTTGGTCTGCTATACATGTGACAGGGTAAAGGATATCAGGTTTGGATATCCCTTTTTCCTCTAGGCTGCTGGTTTTGGGTGACCCTGCCATGTTGAGCGGCGTAGATCCCCCTTTAGCTGATTGGATTCAAACTGCTATTATGTTAGGGTGGAGGCCCCTGAATAACCCGTGAAGACCTGAGGCCGATTCTACAAATGCCTTCTAAATCAGTAGTTCACAAACTTCTTCCTGACAAGAACCCCAAAATTGATATATTTTTGCCCCCCCATCTGAAAATGTTTTGTGCCAGGGACAATTCTAAATTATTCAACCTGTTTCAAACAATTTAAGAATTTTCTAAAAATGTACAAGCTCGCAGCGCGGCACAAAGTGATGCGCTGCGAGCTTGTATATCTGCTATTTTTGAATAGCCAACGCTAAAATCTAAAATGACACGGATGCTTTCCCGGATTTAATGGGTTAAGGATTGGAAAGCCACCTTGGCAACTGTGCCATCCCTGTGGACCAACTCTCTTGGCGACGGGACCACACAAGTCGGGAACGATGCAAGTTGGGAACGATGTAAGTTGGGAATGTATGCCCCACGTGGTTTTGCAATCCCCGTTGTACCTGTTGTCAGAGTACTCGCTGTACTAACTAGAGTACCCTGTGCGGTACCCGTTACCACAGTACTAATAACGTTGGATATTGCAAACAATGCGTTATTTATAAACGGGCACCATTGCCTATCTCACTTCTGATTTATACTTTGTTGCGTGTCGGTGTCGAACACTGAAAATAGCAAATCTACAAGCTCACAAGCTTGAGCTTGCAGATCTGCTATTTTCGGTGAGGGACACCGACACGCAGCCAAGTATAAGTCAGGCTTTAGAAGGAGTCACCTTCAGAGCTCTTGTCGGTCCTCTCTCTCTCTCTCTCTCCATCTCTCCACTCCACTTACGCCACTTAACAATATTACTGGGGCTCAGAATTAATTATAGCGGGAAGACCTGCCTGAGACCCTGCGCTGCTAATGGACTCTTCCATTCCATCATCCTTATTAAACCCTGCCCACCATTTGTAGGCTCCTCCATTCTAAAAGTCCAAGCATCAGCTGTTTTGTGTGTGTGTGTGTGTGCCCGGGTGGTAAATCATGATATTCCTCTGTGGTACGTTCTGGCGTGCGGCAGGGGGCCTAATGGATCTTACCTCCACAGTGAAATTTGCAAAAGTGCCTGGGCCTAATTGAATTCCCCTTGATTGCTACATCTCTGGCTGCCATCAGGGCGGTCAAAAGTATAAATAGTATCAAGGGGAAAGGAGATGATTCATCGATGGCGGTCCAGACCAGGAAACGTGACGCAGGCGAGCAGCACGTGTTGGGCTGGAGAGATCGTTGCCTCTACTGGGCACAAAATCCGACTTTGTACTGTACATGCAGGGATGTGGATGGTGGTCCTTTGTGTATGCAGTTCCCAAAAAGCCTGCTCAAAATACATGTTAATCTTTACACTATACTTTCTGTGGTGTGTTGGTCATGTCTTTTTTTGGTTTTGTTATTATTTTAAAAGGCTAGAAACAAGGTTGTAAACAGTTTTCATACCACGGTTTGTTGACACTCAGACTAGAGGACTTAACACGCCCATCCGAACCGAAATCCTGAGACAATACCCGAGATGCTTTGGGTCCATGTTTTATTATTGTTCTACTGGGTCCGGGTCGGGTCTGACCTAGGATCAGATTGGCAGAGCAAAATAAGTGTGTAAAAAGTTGATCTGTGCACCAGCGAGTTGCTTCAGGGTGGAGGAAAGGTGTTGTATACATCTTTTGTTGTTGTTTTTTGTTAAGGAATTTGTACTTTTAAAAACGAAAAAACGGTTGAATCTGTTACAAAAGGTTTTCTTAGTACATTTACATTCCATTTGCAGAGCCATAGGCCTACGTGATAGACCACTTTATCACCACAGGAATATAAAACTGACTAATGGTAACTAACTGGTTGAACAGTATTTTTTCCCGGGTGTCTCTTTTCCTCCGTGAAGGCCTCTAACGCAAACCGTGACAATGATGTGGAAAATGTCCTCTTGGCCAGTTTTGCCTTGACATCACAATAATGAGCGTTATTCTCTGACCTTTTCATCTCTTTTCAGTCAGTGTTTCTCCATAGATATCAGACTCTGTGATCAGTCATATAATTTACACATGAATGCAACGATTCTGAGCTATGCATCAGTCTTTCAGAAACACCTTGACCATGGACACCCCACTCCCAATTTGGAACTATTTATAATGGGTAGAAAGATCATTGCATTTGATGACTTGGAAAGATCCAGGGCAGGCAGTCCACTTGTGAAGGTCAGATGAATACGTAGAAGTAGGTGGACATTATTAGTTCCCTCTTAATAGTTGTCTTGAGAGGACTTTTGGATTGCACCCCCGGTACATGCTTTTTGGTCGGTCAGACTTTTCTCGAGATACACAGTGGCTTATAATGACTGTATGAGACAGCTGCTGAGGGCTCCAAGAAGCATTGGCGCACTTGTCTGTATGTTCAAAACTGAACATGGCGGAATTATTTTATTGTATTTCTTATTCATTTTTATTGTGATATGGATCTCCCTTGGGTCTGAAATAAAGATAGCATTGAATTGATTCCCTCACTCACTCACACACACACACACACACACACACACACGCACACGCACACGCACACACACATAGAGGTTTTGTAAATTTATTCAAGAATTAAGCCTAGTGTAAAGAGATGATTGTTTCAAGTAACCCTTACACATAACGTGGGCAATGATAATGGAATCATATTACATCACAGGGTAACCATGACGTCAGTAATGATTGTCTGTCCCCTGTTACGTATGTTGAATGACTTTTGTTACAACACAGGGTACTAGAATTGCTACTTCAGTGTCTATAACGAGGCAGTGATTATGCTAGTTGGTGGAGCTGATTATTAGTAGTGGCAGCGTTCTCTGGGGACTGTCTGCCTCCCACAGGAGGAGAGCGCCTCTTAATACCTGCTGACCAAGGACCTGCAGCTGTACTAATCAGCTGCCCCATGAAGAGGCTCAACAGACAGCTGCTAATGAGCCCTAATTGAACGGGAAGGTCATTTGTGTTCCTGCTTGTTTGACTGTGTGCTGTTGTCTTTCCACCCTCCCCTAGTTTCTGTTACATCTGCGCTCGCCCCCCAGATTAGTCATGTTTAATTAAAATTGCGTATGCTTAGATACGGCGATAATTGATTAACCTTTTTAATGGCAAGTGACCCCAGTCCTTCTCTGTGTGATCAACAGGCACTCAGCAGTACAGTAAATACACAGGCTACGCTCAAAGCTACAAATGGGCCGGCAGCCATGACGACACAACGCCAAGGTACTTACTTTACCATGACAGTTTAATGGCAAAAAATAAGAAAGTTGGGAAATCAATAATAACTTTTACTTTCCAGCGCAAGCTAAATGTTTGACTCGTTTTTCACTGTGTGTAATGGCTACATGAGAAATCCATACCTTTTGGTTCATGATTATATTTTTAAGAATAGGTTTCTCTTCAAAAGTAGTACTGTAATGTGTGGCCTTCAGTCAAAATGATCCTCTAATATATTTTTGTAATGATTTTATAGTGCAACAAAACATTCTCCTTTCACTTCTTTCAGGGATGACTGGCAGAGAAAATGCACTGAAATTGTGGCCATCGATGCACTGCGGTTCCACAACTTTCTGGAACAGTTCCACCCTGCCAGGATCAACAGAGAAATGAATAAGGTCTTTCCTTCTTACTTTCCTTACTTCCTTACTTATTTTAATCGTTTCTTAATCACTTAAAACCTATAGTAATACACCAGGGGTCTTCAACAGTGGGTCTGGGACCCCTAGGGGGTCCTCAGAGTTACTGCAGGGGGGCCGCCAAATCTTTGTGTGATATGGATTTGTTTTTTAACCACATCAACCCTAGAATCCCTATTCTGAGGGGAACATTAGCCAAAAATAGCAGATCTACAAGCTCACAACGCCTCACGCTGCGAGGCGTTGTGTGCTTGTAGATCGGTTATTTTCGGCAGAGAGTTTTGGTGTAGAGGGAAAAAAAGAGCTGATCAAGTACAGTACAGAGCCAACGGTCAAGTTTACTAAGTATTGAGGGTTTCAGTGGTTAAATGTCTGAAATAAACAATAAAAAACATGAATTCACACAACACTGATTGTCTATGAAGCCATCTATGAAATCTATGAAAAGGTTTAATTTGCAACACAATTTTATACAATATGTAGTGGGGGGTCCCAGCTTCATCTCTCTCTCTCAGCTAAGGGGTCCTTGGGCTGAAAACGTTGAAGACCCCTGGTATACACAGTACTTAATTGACCAGGGTTCTATACTTGGCCCTGTCCTTTCTTCCCTCTACTCCAAATAGCCGATCTACACGCTCACAATTGATTGATTGAATATTTTATTAGACAGAAATGTAAAACAGCGCGAGTACAGTCAAACACTTTGTCTAAAAGGATAACACCAAAAAAGTCCTTGCGCTCCTGTTTCCATTGGGGTCCTAGATATTCAATTCATCAACATATGAAATGGCACCAAAACATTCAATATCATCACAATATAAAAACACTATATGTACAGAGTAGACAAATGTGTTTGTAGAGCTTGTAGATCTGTTATTTTCGCTGAATGTAGGGGACATCTCTGGCAGAATAGGGACACCGGGGTTCATGAGGGTCATTTCTCTTCCAAGTATCATATGCAGTAGAACCTTTTCTCTCATTAGCTTAATCATCAGAAGGAAGGTGAGCAACAAGCGAGGCAACTCTTTTTTTTTTCTTAAAACATTTTTTTGAAGAAGGCCGATGCACACCTCAAAGGTTGGTGACAGGTGCGTAACACAAAAAGTGCATATATTCAGAAGGGGATCTTTGATGATGATGAAAAGGACCCGCACACTGTTGTCAGGAACTTGCAAAAAAAAATGTAGCAAAAAAATGTAGCTCTTTATTCAACGTTTCTCTCTTTAGAGCTTCATCATGACAGACAGAGAATTGTCTGTCCTGATGAAGGTCTAACGTTTTTTTGCAAGTTCCTGACACTGTTTCCGGGTCCTTTTCTTTGATATCATCATCATCAGAGATCCCCTTCTGACTGGGTAAAAAAAACAACTAAATTAGATGCCAGAGTTTCAGGTTATTGCAAGACACATTCTAGTGGCTATAAATGGCAAGCAATGCTTTAACCCATTGATACCTGGAACGCATCTGTGTCACTTTAGATGTCTTTGGCTATTCAAAAATAGCAGATATACAAGCTCATAACGAGCTTGTAGATCTGCTATTTTTGAAAAATCGTGAAAATTATTTTTTCATATTTCTTTCCGAAAACTTGTTTTTTTTAGACGCTGCCTCAGGTCTTAATGGGTTAAGTGTAATATGTAATATGTTGTAGACATGAATAAGAACACCTTCTATTATTTATGGCAGTGGAAATGTGGGGGGCACAGGGTCTACCCCTGTTCTTTGATGTTGTGCTTTGATGTTGTATAATCGTGTCTCTTTTAGCAGTAGAGAAGCAGAAAGGTTTGTGCTGCAAATAATAATATGCCTCGGTTTCATTTTCTGTTCACATTGGGCTTAATAAGCAGACTTGTCGGTGTCTCGACCCCTTAACCCATTAAGACCTGAGGCATTCTAAAGATGTCTGCTAAATCCTAACAGTTTTCTGGAAAACTTATGTTGCTACATCAGTGGTGCTCAAACTTTTTCATGTCAAGGACTCTCAAAAGTATATGTATTTGGCCGGGGACCCCCATCTCAAAATATTTTGTTCCAGGGACCCCCAGAAGCAAAGATTTGAGTAAAAAAAAGATATATATATATATATTCAAAGATTTGCACACATTTTCCCGATTTTTCAAAAATAGCAGATCTACAAGCTTGTAGCATGGCACGAAGTAAGAATGATATCTATAACTAATTATCTAACTCAAGTAGATGGCAGAGTAACCCTAACCCGCAACTATAAGGGGACAACGACAGTGGTAAACGATACCACTGGGGTCGCTTACAGAGCAATTTGATGAGCGATATAAACACAGACAGACAATCAAAATCCATCTGAATTTCCAGGGTTCAACACATCACATTTAACATTTTACGTCTAAAAGAACGTCATTGTTTATCATTGTGGATCATTATCATTATAGTAATCTTTATAGTTATCATTCTTGTATTGGTGTGGACGGCCCTTTACGCCTAATTTTGGGTTTCAGTGAGTGCACTGTATTCATGATTTCAGGTCCTCGAATGATTGAAATGACGCTATGATAAATCTTTCAATTTAGAGCATCACTGGACAGGGCAGCATACAGAATTTCTCCCAGGCTGAGATAGATATTTGTAATAGAAAATCAAGATGTTTATGTTGTCAGGTCTGCCTTTCAGAAAGCATGGAGGAGTTTGACAGCTCTGACAGCGGCGTGAGGAATGCCCCAACATGGAGATCAATCCTGTTTGGAAGATTGTTTAGCTAACTGTCATATCTGCCCTTTTGCGGGGAGAATTTATGGGCCGGTCAGAAAGAGGATGGGCACTTAACAATTCATTTGCACTGTTTGCATCGTTTCCTCGCTGAAAATTAATCTTCTGAGTGCCCTATCAAATGTATTCTTCATTTAATTTCTCCAGTCCTTAAACCATTCAGACCGGGAACGCATCTGTGTAACCACTTGAACTATTATTTTATACTTTGGCTATTCAAAAATAGCAGATACGAGCTTATAGATCTGCTATTTTTTGAAAAAACGTGAACATTTTGTGCAAATCTTTGAACATATGTGTTTTTTTAAAGCAAACATTTTTTACTCAAATCTTTGCTTCTGGGGGATTCTACAAGTGTCTTCTAAATCCTAACAGGTTTTTTGAGGGAAAACACTTGTATATTATCAGTGGTTCTCAAACTTTTTCATGTCAAGGACCTCTCAAAATGATATGCATTTATCTCCGGACTAAAAACATTTTTTTCCAGAGACCCCCAGAAGCAAAGACTTGAGTTAAAAATGTATATAATATATATTCAAAGATTTAACGATTTAAAAACACAAATAGCAGATCTACAAGCTCATAGCGTGGCACTTGGTGCGGCTGAGCTTGTAGATCTGCTATTTTTGAATAGCCAAAGACATCTTAAAATGACACAGATCCGTTCCCAGTCTTAATGGGTTAAGTGATGTGTATTGACATGCACCAAACTGTACAGCCCACATGTCATGTTAACGGTTCCTGCGCATGCATTATGCCCTACAAAGTTAACCATTCGAAGGGGGATGAAACCCTAGGCTTGATTTTGTTTGTTTTTGTTCTGAACTACTGCAGGGTGAAAACATGGCAGGCTGCATAGGGCTGACCTTATTGTACACCATGATGTAAGCAACACTTAGTTTGCTGCAGCTAATCAAATTGATAAGGGGTGTGTTAGATTTAGGTATGCCAATCTGCACTGACAATGGAGCACCAAAGCCTGACTTGAAAACCAACCTCCTGTCGGTCACAGAAGTGTTTTCCCATCTAAATCCCGTATACTTTTTTTTTTTGTTTTAAACATATTGTGATGTTTTCAGTTGTTTTTTGGAGGGTGTGTCCAATATACCCCCACCACCTCTTCTTCACATCCTGGCTGATGGAGTTTTGGTTGGTTGTTGTTGTTGGTGTTGAATATTCTGATCTTATTTTGGAGGGACAGTGCCTGGAGTTCCAGATGGGTCGCAGCGTGGTAAAAGCGTGTCTGGCCTTGTTGATTCTGCTTTTGATGTCATCGTCTGATCCACCATCATTGCCAAGTATGCTCCCGAGATATGTGAAGCGTTCAGTCTCTTTGAGGTTCTCTCCCTGTAGTTGGACTGGGAGTTCCTGTTTGTTGTTTAGCCTCGTCACTTCTGTCGTCTTCACATTTATTTTTAGGCCAGTCTTTGTTGCCTCTTCGGAGAATAGTGTTAGCTTGGACTGTGCATGTTGTTGCTTGTGAGAAAGAAAGAAGGCAGACATCATCTGCAAACTCAAGGTCTTCAAGTTGTTTGGTAAAGGTCCACTGGATGCCTGTCTTACTGGCCATGGTTGTGTTTCATCACATCCAGAATAAGAACTGTGAAAAAGAAAAGAAAGAAAGTGTTTTTACTTATGGTAATGAAGCATCATCTGATGGAGAAGCATCACCTGATTGAGAAAATGTACACATTTATCCAAAGTAAGAAAATAAAGGTATGCCTACGAATCGACTAACATTTTCAGGCTTAAAAATTGCCTAACGACTACATCTGCCTCCATCAGCATCACTGGTGCACATAATTGGCGTCACTTTGTGTTGCATTGGATTTTTTCTCTTTCTGTAGGAGAGTAGTGATGCCAATGCACAGTTGTTTCATCAAACTAACTAAATAATAACACAAACTGGTAGCAAATGTAATAAAATCTAAGGAATGTCAGGAATGTTTTTGACGGAGCGGGACGTACAGTACTTAAGTGGGGACAGTGAATCACGTGATTTCCTACTGTAGTTTTTCGAACTAAATGTTTATAAACAACATAGATTCACCTACTTGACAGAATCGCCTGACTTTTTATTTTATTCATTTTTTTAGGTTCTTATATGATGTGATTTAAAAATGGTCTGGGATTTTGAATGGGAAAAACACTCCCGCGACCCAGGGGATGTGGGTTTGATGTTAGGACTTAAGCACTCTGACTACAAGCTTGCACATTAGCATACCCATGGGGCTTGGCACACCTAAATCTAACACAACCACTATTAATTTGATTAGCTGTGGCTGCGTTGCTTACTAGCCTGCAATTAATCTGCTATAGTTTTTAAACCTGAACTGGAAAACAAACTACAAAATCAGCCTAAGGTTTCATCGTCCTTTAAGCCCTATTTCATTTCATTTCAGAGTTGTGAGCTTGTAGATAGATACTGTAGGCAAATTGAGCTATTTTTGACAATTTGTCATGCGTTGTTTTTACAATTTTCCGCCTTTCATGAGTTGCCTGCCCAAATGAGCGACACCAGGTTGAAAGTAATAGTAGACTATTATAAATATGTGAAACCCACAATTATAACACCAGTTCCATTGAAATCTACTCACAATGTGTGAAGCTGCCCAACAATATACAGTAATGTAAAAAAATGTATGCTTTGCCAGGCCAACCGGATATCTAAAACCTTTTATGTGTGCCTGTGTATAATAATGTGGCAAGTGTTTGCCTGCAGGCAAATGGAGTTGCGTGGGTTGTGTTTAGTGTGAATATGGGGTTGAAGTGTATCAAACAGTACAGCAATCCCAACACCTGAGGCAAACCTGAGACCTGCTTCCCAGCAAATGACATATCATCCCCATCAGGCGTGTCATTATAGGCACTTGAACGTTTTCAAAAATAGCAGATCTACAAGCTCACATGTGTCTCATTGTGACGCGTTGTGTATCTACTTATACATTGGACAAAAGTCCCATCTTCCATTAGCATTCATTTCTCCTCGCCACTAATTTCATTGTTTCGGGCTAAACACAACAACAACATACCACATGTCACTACAAGACAAGCCACAACGTGCGCGATGAATTTACGTAGGCTACTTTTCATTGCTCACTACACATTTGCCTCCTCGGAGCATAATTAATTGAGGCCAGCAGAAACTCACCACATTATGGGGACACCCTTTCGTTCCCTTTAGCGTGAGCACCGGCGAGCGAAACCGAACACAGCCGACGCAAGACGATGCGGCCGCCATTGAAATCTCCCCATCTGCATAACACACGCGACCACTTTGCAAAAAAAGCCAGCCAAAGGGGTCTGCGATGTTTCGCGGGGGTCCAAAGGGGTCCGCGATGTTTCGTGGAGGTCCCAAGACTCCCAGGGGGTCCCCCATGTATTTTCTTTTTGTAAAAAAAAAAGACATTTTAATTTTTGGGGGGGGGGAAATTTTTCTCCCACAATTTTGGAACCCCAAAATAAGCGAGCCCTCACTAGAGCCCTGTGCGCAATCTAGGGGGCAGGGCGCCCGGACCTCTAGTATATGCATATGCATATTTGAGGTGCAACACTATCGTATGACAAAGTATAAAATAGGGTGAGCTTGTGTTATGGATTATGTCTTCTAAAGAGCTCCTCTTGTCTTTTTAATTTTATTGGTGAAAATGTGTTTTTTTTGCAGGCCTACTGCGGCTTTGCTCGCCCCGGGGAAAGAAGAGAGAATCTCTCAGCGGTGGCCACAGGGAACTGGGGCTGTGGTGTGTTCGGGGGAGACACTCGACTCAAAGGTAAGCTCGAAGGAAAGGCACCCTCCTCACCGGCTCCTATCAAAAGCACAATTCAGTCACGCTCTGCCCTGGCACTGACTGTATAGGCTGAGTGGAACACGGTGCCGGATGAATCTCACGCTCCACCTCCAACCGATCAGTGTGGCCGACCATTAGTCTTCCGCGGAATGCGTTCATTTACTTAAGGCCTATTCGTCTGCCTTCCTCTTATTGATCAACTGACAAAGTTTATATTTTTCATTAATAGCGAAATTGATCGCCTGCCCTGGCCCATCAATCTGTTCCGGCGGGCTCTGTCGGAGCCCTGTATCACTGTCAGCGAGCAGGGTTTGTTCGGGAGGGCTTTTTGCGCTGGCCGTTCAGAGCAGCAGCTCGCATTTCTGGAGCGAGTTTTTCCCTTCGCCTCCTTCCCTATACGCTGTTGTCACTTTCCACCTGCCCAGGAGCCAGACTATTTGCAGACTCTTCTGCACACATCTATGCATATTGGTTAATTAGTGGCAAGTAACAGCTCTCCACTGGCAGAGTTTACCCACTGTCTCCTTAATGACGTGCCTGTGGGGAATGGCCATTTAATGCCCTCTATTTACCTGCTGGGACTCTAAATGGCCACATATTTCCTTTAACTGTGGAATAATCCTTGAAGAAAGGTGATTAGGGGCTGCAACTATTGATTATACTTTTTCAATTAATCCAATAATCGAGAAGCGTAACCCTCCCCCGATATACTGTACACGTGTGTGTGTGTGTGTGTGTGTGTGTGTGTGTGTGTGTGTGTGTGTGTGTGTGTGTGTGTGTGTGTGTGTGTGTGTGTGTGTGTGTGTGTGTGTGTGTGTGTGTGTGTGTGTGTGTGTGTGTGTGTGTGTATATATATACGCATATGTTTGGTTAACTACTTATTGCATACTTTATGTAGTGCAAAAATGGCAAATAGCTATTCTGCAAGCTCACAACATGTTGCATCATGACACGTGAATTTGTAGATTTGCTATTTTAATTTTTGAAAATCATTTACTTTTTTATAATTGATTAAATTGATATGTTCGATTGACTATTGCAGGTGTTGCAAGGTAATTATAAGAAACCACGGAGATAGGAGAAGTGATAGTAGAAGTGATAGTTCTACAAGTGTGGAACTATCATGCTTTGCCCTCGCGTGCAGATGTTTGTTCAGCATTGCTCGTTAACGTGCCTTTGTCCCAGGCAGCCCTCATTAATCAGCAGACTTATATCCAACCTCTTTAAATATTCAGAAGTCTCGGGGGCCAGACCCCGGCCTTCCTTTCTAATTCTGTCGCTGATCCAGTGTTCTCAGTGGGGGTGAGAGAGACCAATCCCTTGGATTATTTACCTTTAACAGGCCACTGAGACTGGTTTCACTCCCATTTAATGTTAACACGGGCTATACGGTATGCGACCCTAAAGACCCCACAAGTCACCTTGAGTGGTGGGTTCACACAAAGTGGGAAATTGTCTTTCGCTCGCAGGGCATACCATAAAACCACAACACATAAAAGCATAAAAACAAACGCATGCAAGCACATAAAACAAACGACAAACCTTATGAACGTAATTTATCAAGGGCAACTGATGATTGTAGTGTATAATTTAGAATGAAAAAATATTGCATTTTGTATGTAGAATATTCAAATAATGAAGGAATGACTTTGGCTATCCTTGTGCATAAAATCCAGAGGGTTGATTTAAGTCTGAGAGTGTAAAAATGGCCCCTGTGAGTGTGTAAAAATCGGCCCATAAGGGTCACTCTTGGAGTTGAATTTAAAACGCATGAATGAAGTGGTACTAGAAAGATTATCAAGGATAAAGCACAGTAAAATCAGGGACTTATTTCCAAAGTGGTCCTTGCACTGTTAACCACTTCAACCCTACAGTATATACTTCTTTGACAGGAGTTTCCCAGGGGTCTTTTTCCCTCTACACCAAATCTCTTACACGAAAATAGCAGATCTACAAGCTCACAAACCGTTGCAGCACTACACATTTTGCCTATTACGATATCCCCAGAATAGGGAAGATATAATTGAATAATGAATAAATAACAAATATTCAGTTTAATCTGTATAGTTTTATGTATAGTAGTAGATACAGTATGTTGTCATGATTCCCATGATTCATTGGACCCCTCACAGTCTACAGAGACAGTGTTTTTGTGTCAAATCCCCGGAGTGCCGTTCTTTTTAACACGCATAGGGCTTCTGTCCCCACAGCTCTGCTCCAGATGCTAGCAGCTGCTGAGGCAGGACGAGATGTGGCCTATTTCACCTTTGGTGACAGCAACCTCATGACAGACGTCCACAAGTTGCACTCGTTCCTCACCCAGAGGTGCATCAGTGTCGGTAAGTCAAGCAGTCCCTCTGCCAGCTCCTGTGTGTTGTGCTGTTTTGTGTTTTAGTTTTTTAGTTTTTCACTTACAAATTGGATGGATGTGATTTCTTTTTTTCTTATTACATAATTATGGCTTCCTATCTTGCTGGTTCTGATACGTGATGTTTTGCTAGCTCAGTTCATCACCTTCCTACGCATGCGCAAGGAATTTTCTGAGCTTCTCTCTAAAATGTTCCTGATAACACTTTGATTGTAAATTCTGGCCATTCTAACATTTACATTCATATACGTATACAGTACACTCTGTCTGATGTCTGATGCAAAGAAACGTTGCAGGCTCTTGAGGTATTGTAGCTCGTCGGTGCGGTGGAGTGTTGGAAAGCGTCTGTTGACGAAAATCTGCTGTTGTATGGGCGGTGGGTGCAGTGTCGGGTCACAAGTTGTAGGGAAGCGTCGACCGTCGGATGTTGAAAAAGACATCACGCCATAGGCTATTTTTAGCACCATAGTAGCCGCCTGTCGGTGTCGGCTCGCAGGTGCATTCAGAAACTTTTTTCACACCTTCCAACCGACTGATCTCCCGACTTCATTGGACTGTCAGACAACTACAGATTCCTACAGTCTGTAGTAGTCTGTTTGGTGGAGAGCCAAAACATTTTGAATGGTGACTATTACTACAAATCAATCACAATATACTTAACCTGACATAACTGCCGTCCATAGATGCTTTATTGTCTTTGTGGAAATTCATTTTGTACCAAGCAGCCATCAGGATACAAAAAATCACAAAACATAAATACACAATACATAGACAGATCACTGAGTGGAAAATAGAAACGCCAGTCATAATTCAAGAGGCATCACATTACATTTTATGCACAGAACTGAGATGGGGCCTGTTTGTTCAGGAGTCCTAAATACTTGTGGGGACAAATGATCTTGAAGCCCTAGCCTGCAACATTGGCACTGTGTACCGTCGTCCTGATGGTAAAAGATTGTATTATTGACTGGATGCGTTCTATCCCTAGCAATAGCTTTCCCCTTCCTAAGCACCCGTGGGTCTCATATATTGCTGCCATACTCTCCAGTTGTACCCCAGCTATCTTGCTGGATACATTGATGATTTTATGGAGTTTTTTCTTATTAACGAACGACAATGAGCCATAGCAGGAGAAACAAAAAGTTAATGCACTCTCCACGAAGGATCAATGGAAGAGTACCATTAAACTTTTTTCCACTTTATACTGTCTCAGTCTGCGCATAAAATGCAGCCTCTGCTGACCTTATTATAGCACTGTATTCATTTGACTTTTATGTTTTCACCAATCCTTTTAGGTGTCTATGAAGAGATATGTTTGAGAATATCTTGTCCTTATTGGATCTGTGAAATCGAATTCTCTCCATCTGTATGATTACAGTCATGTCATTAAGCCATTTCTTAAAACAAGGAGGACAGGGTGACTTCCAGTCTAATATAATGATTTTCTTAGCTGCAACCATTCCAACTATTGTTCTTCGTATATCCGTATATCTTATGGTAGTCTCCGAACATCCAAAAAAAGCAGTTTGAGGGTCAATAATGGTATATTTTTTATAGACTAGAAAACCATTCAAATATCTTAGACCAGAAATCATGTAAAAGTGGTCAGAGACAAAAAAGATTTGTTAAAGTGCCCTCTTCTATTTTGCATCCATCACACATCGGATAAGTTCTAGGATAGATTCTGTGTAACTTTATCTTGGAATAGTGTATTCTGTGCATAACTTTATATTGTATTAGTTGGTACCTGGCATTAATGGAACATGTATGTATTCTTAACTCTCTCAGTGCCAAGCCCAGAGTTATCCTGCGTTTTTTCTGAATGCCCTCAGTGCCAGAACGAGAAATCCCAAGTTTTTACTTTTTACTGTGATCGGGCTGTTCTGTTTATTTTTCATCATCACTTTCACTTTCTGATTCCTTCAGACTCACTGGGTTCCGGTTTCATGACGCAGATTCCGTTTCCGGTTCTCATTTTTTCCCCCCGGTCATTTTCGGCCAGAATAGGGAAAATCACGGTTTTTCACACGGTATAAAACGGTTTCATGATGCAGTTTCCGGTTCTAATTTTTTTTCCCCGGTCATTTTCGGCCAGAATAGGGAAAATCACGTTTTTTCACACGGTATAAAAAACGAACGCAGAGCTCCACTTCTATAGTCTGGGTGACGAACAGTCATCGTAGTCGTGTATCACATCGTAATTTACCCCGATTTATTAAAATACTCTGGCAGTCAAAGAGTTAACAAACCCTCCTTCCAGACTTCATCACTCATCTCCATTCCTAGTTCAGAAACCCATGCTTCTTTCAAACGGTTGGTAGATACAGGACAGGAGTAATAAAAAGAGAAACAAAACAAGGGATCATTTGCTTAGAGTCAGGGGGAAGATGAGCTTATTGAAAGCGTTTCTCTCTGGTATATTTTCAAATTGTGGGATATTCTCCCTGACGTAGTCTAATTAAAGTAAAGTCTAATTTGAAGATGACAAAAGTAATTGCTGTGATTGGGGTAGGTCAAGCTTTTCTCTACATAAATATATGTTATTGACAGTGGAAAGTCCTTTGGCCACCCTTTCAGTGAATACCCCGTCTGACTCTGATCGTGGAAATGATGTGTTTTTACAGATATGGGTGTAGGTAGACACATCAGTCAATTTGAGGGCAGATTTTATCTGTTTCAAAATCTTCAGAGTTTTTTTTTACAATAAAATCATCCCCAGCCATTTTGCCTGGGGACTCTTGGGGACTATTCTGGAAAAGAGCATGGGCGAAAGAGAAGATTTAGTTACTGCTGTTAATTCCATATCAAGCCATTTGATTTTTCCTGGGAATCCCTACTGCCGGTAGGTTAGGGCCCTGGCATTGCTATTTCCCAGTAATGGTGTCTGAACACGGGTAGATTAAATCCATGTCAGTGGGTTTTTGAAAATGAGTTTTGGATATGCGGCTAGCCTTGTATCCCCATGCATTTCAAGGAGTAGATTGATTTGAAAAGACAGGGCTACATTTGGTCAACTTTGTGTCTGTTATTACAACATTACTGAACATACAAAGTCTAAAGATTAAACCCTTACCGAAAAAAAAACATCTATGTTTTTGTGGTGTTTGATATGTGGTCAAAGGTGTGTATAGACAATGGCGTAGGTATGGTCTTTAACCGGACGACATAACTCGACTTGAACAGCTTCTCATGGAAGAGGTCTTCTCCACACTCAATGCTCTTCCCATGACACTGCCCTGTTGAATGTCCAGCTGACCAATGTTCTCCTGGCTTCTGTCATAGGGGACGTTTATGATCTACTGGGGCGGTACTACAGCTCTGTGTGTAAGGGCTGCTTCGGCCGGCGCCCTGATGTCAGCCTCTACGCCTTCATCTACCAGGAGGTCAGCTCCTCCTCCCCGGCATCCCGCGGCTCAGACGGGGGCTCATCCAAACTGTAGTGTCCCCGCTGACCAACCATTAAGGTCAGATTGCCTGTAGCCTCGATGAGTCACTGTGCCTGACCTTCCCGAAGACATACAGCACTGTAACAGATAATGGCTGATTTACATTTAGGTGCACGCGGGTGTGACACACAACTGAGTATAACTCAGGCTTAATTTGCAAAAGCATTCTCTTTCTGCCTTTCCAATAAAATACAATTAGAATATTTGTTTTCTTTTTTTTTTCTGTCCTCACATGAACACTGAATTTAAAATGGTGGACGTATCAAAAGCCATTTAATCTATTCACAGCTCAAAATGGAAACCTGTGAGGCATGCGTATCATCGACAGGAACAGCAAACAGAATTCAAGTCGATAATAAGCTGTGTCTGGCGCTGGGGTAAAAGCTGCTGTTTATTTTGCTACGGCTGCTGCTAATACTACGCCGATGGATTGAGCTTCGATACGACACAATTGCGATTTTTAATGGTGAAGCAAAGGTTGCCATCCATCTTCTGAGTTTGTCATGTTGCCTTTTTTTTCATTCTTTTTTTTTACACCCACACATTTCCAGCCTAATTGAATTGGCTGTCAGAAATCAAGTTAAAGGAAAAAACCAAACCAATAGAATAGGCTTGGCAAAGCGTGGTGCAGTCTCAGGAAAGACACTTGATTTAAAGAGCAGCCCAGCTCTTAGGGAAATAGGCTTTTAGCCTCTGTAGGTTAACTTATATTGGCAATAACACTGTAGCTCAGATATTGGCTGCATGCCATATACCTTTTTTTGCGGTGTGCTTTGCTAGATCCTGTCCCTCTTTAAAAATGATTTCCACGTTTTTTCTCTTTCTTCAAGGTGGAACTCTGCTTTTGTTGTTGTTTGTATATTTATAATTTAAAACAGCTGAGAATGTGGCTGCTTGATAATTGTTTTGATAAATAAAATTTGAAGTAAATGAATCGCTGCATAAAATGTTTCATCAGTTTAACTTAATATCTGGTTTGTATGTGACTTGGCCCGTATCAAAGCAGTTGATTTGTGTTGCATTCATTCAAATGTCACGAGCGTCTTCTGTCCCATGGACGTTGTACTGTAAGTGTATGGCAGTCCCCATGCAGTCTTGCCATTTATCTTCCCCCAGCTATTGCTTCGCCCTTTCACTCATGGTTTAATAAGGTCATACCTTTTATATAAACTGTACATGACACCTCATTAAGTAAAGTGTGGATCAGAGAAGATCCAGTCACACGAACGCCTATGCCACACGACTGTACCCGACAGTAACCCTGCCATCCCTATTTTGGGCATGTCATCGTTATAGACGAAAATCCTCAATTAGTGTAGGCTTATATATGCTTAATATATATACACGAAAATGTATACAACATGAGATTATAGATCAGCTATTTTCAGTGATTTGGTGTAGAGAGAAAAAAGGACGATGCCAAGGATGGCCCCTTAGGTGGACAACGAGCAACACAATATTTAGGGTTTAAGTAGTTAAAAAGGTACAGAATCAGCTATTGACATTGATTTGTGTGTTCCCTATAACTACACCTGATAAAGTTGTAGTTTTCACGTGTATGTGTGTGTGGGGGGGGGGGTTGGTGTCCAGAGCTAATCTCTCAAACTACTGGACCGATCGATGCCAAACTTTGTATGCGCGCTGCTAGTAGGCTACAGAAGTACCTCCACTATATATGTTTTTGCTGGACCCAGGGGGTCTGGCTTACATGAGGCTTTGTACCTGTTTTCTCCATACATGGGCATGGTCACTTTGTCCTTAGGCCCCAGCCATAAAAGTCTGTCCCCCTTTCATCCATACTGTACATGGGCATGTTTTGTACCTGTTTTCTCCATACATGGGCAAAAAGCAGGTTTTGGTCACTTTGTCCTTAGGCCCCAGCCATAAAAGTCTGTCCCCCTTTCGTCCATACATGGGCATAGACACAGGCTGACACGTCATGTGAAGTCTGGGTCTGGCAGAACCAGGTCTCCTGGTCTTGTTACACATACAATATGTCTATACTTTTTGAAATATTTAACACATTTTTGGGGCGGTGTAGCCGCCCCCTATAAGTGAGTTTTGGACACCGACCAAAATATTTGTGTACCCCCTAACCCTTCCATTGTTATTGCAAATCGATACTTTTTTCATATCAGCCAATCACATTACAGCTAGTGTCATCACCACTAACTGTAATGTGATTGGCTGACATTGGCAAATTCAGGACTGTGATTGGCTAGCGAAACACATGACACATGTGCAGCCCTATGAATAGCAGTATGGACTTTAAAAAAAGTCATTTATCCTTTTTTTAAAGTGAGTCATGTTGTGATGACCACACACCGCCCACTTCACACTGGGTGTGATTTTTTTTAATTGAGGTTAATGGGGTTCTGATCAAGCTGAAACCTTGCCCAAATTTTGAGTCATACATCATAGATACGTCATAGACTATTAACGTCACAGGCTCTGAGCCCGAGATCCACATGATTCGATTATTCATGATAGGTTACTACAGTATAGTCTCGTTTAGCCAGACGATTGGATACACGTTGGTGACACATGCCTTGTGAGCTTGTAGATCTGCTATTTCCCCCAATTTTTTGAAAGTGAAAGTGGTTAAGTGTGTCTGTAGGTTTTATAAATGTTGAACCAATGAAAAGTATTAACAAGAGCTTGTGACTAAATAACATTTGAATCAATCAATCAATCCATTGGAACACAGATTTTTTTTTTTCATTTCCTGAAAAGTTAACAGGTTTTGGACAAGGTTTCTGCCCCACAGCGACAATATGCAGTGTAGTGTGTACGGATTTTCCTGAATGCAGGATTTGATATTTGATTTATTTGAATGTCATTAAAAGAAAATAACATGAAACACATGATTTTCAGTGAAATAACACGTCAAGGATAAAAAAAAACACGAAGTCAAATACTTACCGGTAATTCCATTTTGGTCTTGACTTTTTCACGAAGTTGCAAACTGGGTATATTCAGTTAAGTCCCCATGGTGCAGATGATTGAATCGTCTCGGGGAGCCTGTAAATGGATGACTAGAGGTGGAGTGTTGCATTCTCTGCCTCCACAGAGCCGGGGCCGGGTAGGGGGTCACTCTTTGTAGCCTGCTGATTTCAAACAAGCCTTTGGTGGCCCCCCTCCATAGAAACACAGGGGTATCGAATTGTTACCCAACGCACTGAGCCTCACGTGTATCATTGACCTTTTATGACCGACCTGTCCGACCAACTGCCATCAAATTGTGAAGCTAATGGTTTTCATTTTAGATGTTTATTGTAGGGGTGCAACGGTTAATTGAACTAATCAATTCAATTGATTATAAAAGATTATCTATTTTAATAAGATATTTGATTATTTAAAAAAACTTAAAATAGCGACACATGAGCCTCTAAATCTGCTATTGTTATTTTTTTCTGACACCGTTGTATGACACATAATACGGCATAATACATAAGTGGTTTATCAGAATAATATAGTCGATTATTAAGTGAAATATCCACAATGATTCATATAAAAACAAACAAAAAATGCTTTTCAATTATTCGATCAATCAAAAACGTATCGAATAATCGCTAAGAAAACAATCGATAATTGCAGGCCTACTTTATTGACTTATGGCTGAACAGGATTTTCGATGCTGGTGTACATGTGTTGGTTTCAAATGGTGATGTCTTCTTACTTTGATGATCTGCTACCACATGGAAATGGATATGTCCCTACAAAACTGCATTTGACTTACTGGTTTATGTTTAATTTGACCTGGAGCCGTTCAGACTTTGAGTCTTACCAAAGGGAGGGAGGGCTTTGGGTATTGGTGAGAGTGAAAGGGTCCGGGCGATACATTTAACCAGTTAATCCTTTTTGAACTTGTGTGAACATGATTAAATGGAATTGTACAGTACCTAATGTGCATGTACATATTGTATGATGTCTTGTATTATTGTCCCTCATTACATACATGTTGGATGGACCCTGGAGTATCATAAACTAGTTTCTTAACGGATGCTCTTTGAAGTAGCTCACCCAATCATTTCTTCTTCCTCTTTTGGCAATGCTGTTAACCCCAAAGTTCAGATCTAACACTGCCGGATATTGTATTATGAATGGACAAGCCTATTAATATGTATTTTGAACTAATTTACATGATATTTACAGTGTTTTTGATCATTAGTGCTAAGTCTGTAAATTAGTGTAGGGGCCATGCAAAGGCCTCTTGGCCTGAGATAAAAGGCACTATGAGTTAAATATTGATATGTTTAATCAAACCCTGAGAACTGCTCAGAAAAGTTAGGACTGAAGACGTACAGTGAGACAGAAATAGGATTTGTTGTCATGAGTCCTGTTTAGTTATTCATACATTGTCCTCCATTATGTGAAAGTATATAATTATGCGCGCACAACGCACATACAGATCACATACAGAGCTCTCATGATATATTGATATCACGAGAGGTTAACAAAAATACAAAGATATTTAGATTCCGTTCACATATCAAAATCATAATATGAATAAACGTGAGCAGTGCACAGTTGTGTAACTTAATATATTGTTTTTATTTGATTACACTGTTTTTTCTCTTTTTGTTTATTAAATTGATTATACATTTTTGCATGCTGTAGGTATCATATGAGTCATATCTCCACCTAATGAGACATGTGTTTTTGTATTTGTTAAATACCTTTTGGTATTTGGTAAATACCGAAGTGACTTGATAAAATACATTTTAGACGGATTGCTCCAATATACAGGTGATAGTATTCCTTTCTACACTAATTAACCACTTAAACCCTTTATACTTATTTTACCCCCAAGGGTGTATACTTGGCCCCCTCCTTTTTTCTCGCTACACTAAATATCTTTGTGGAAAAAAGCCTATCAACAAGCTAACAATGTTTCACAGTGTGTCATGTGCGACACGAGAGCTTCTGCTATCTTCTATTCTGCTATTTTCACGGAATATTCGCCCCCAGAATATGGACACTAGTGTTCATGTGGTTAAAATATGCAGTATTCATTCAATGGGATTCATTAAGAGATGGAGGTTTGGCAAGCTGCCAGCACAGGTGCATCTTTTTTCTTCTTTTCTTTTTTTTTTGCTACAGAAGGTGTTCTACTGGAGCAGGACATAATTAGACAGCTTAACCCATTCAAACCTGGAATGCATCTACAAATGACTTCTAAATCACAGTTTAGAAGACAGTTTTCTGAAAGCCGTATGTTGCTATAATATCAGTGGTTCTCAAACTTTTTCATGTCAAGGACCGCCCATCTCAAAATATTTTGTTCCAGGGACCCCCAGAATAACAGATTATAATAACAGATATATATTCAAAGATTTGCACATCATGATTTTTCAAAAATGGTATTGTATATCTGCTATTTTTGAATAGCCAAAGTATAAAATAATGGCCATAGCTAAAATCTACAATTACGCGGATGTGTTCCCAGATTGAATGGCTTAAGCATTGCTTCTCAACCTTTCCAGTGCAGTTGCACCATGGGACATCAAAGTGTTTGTAAATGTCATCCTTAAAGCTTGGTGTGAGTGGGCAAAAAGAAGATCTGTGTGGAGAGGTGCAAATGGCACTGCATTTTTAGACTCAGGCTTGTTCGCCGGTGAGTTCAGCTGAACTTTTAACCAAATGGCAAAATTGTAACGGCATGGCACCGAAGTGGCCTATAGCCGGCTAGAGCAGTGGTTCTCAAACTTTTTAATTTCAAGGTCCCCCATAACTCTTGAGAGTGTACCAAATAGAACCAAATGGACCCTTATGGGCCCATTTGGTTCCATATGTTACAGACATGTAAGAGTCCATTTGGAACCCACTCAAGGAACTACACTACCACTGGTATAGAGCAAGGTTTGTCTGTATGTCTGTCTCTGTCCCCACAAAAGCAGACCAATCACAGCGCAGCTCACACTGCCACGTGCACACAGCGAACCACAAGATCATGTTGTTGGCAAATCATTAGTGATTTGGAGGCGTTGTGTGTAAGATATTAGCTTCTGCATTTCACTTCAGGTCAAAGGGATGAAGTGAGACGACTGAAAAATGTTTCCAATTTACATTTGCTTTTATAAGTAGGGAAGCCAGTTAGCCAGATAACTTTTATTTAACCCATTCAATCCGAGAACGCATACTGTGTCATTAATTTAATTTTTAGCTATTATTTTATACTTTGGGCTATTCAACATTTGCAGATATACAAGCTCATAGCGTGGCACCGAGTGCCGCGCTACAAGCTTGTAAATCTGCTTGTAGATCTGCTATTTTGCTAAATTTGATTTTATTTTATTTAAAAATGTATATATACAGTATATAAAGATTTGTGCACATTTTCACGATTATTATTTAAAAAATCACACCCAGTGTGAAGTGGTCGGTGTGTGGTCATCACAACATGACTCACTTTAAAAAAAGGATAAATGACTTTTTTTAAAGTCCATACTGCTATTCATAGGGCTGCACATGTGTCATGTGTTTCGCTAGCCAATCACAGTCCTGAATTTGCAAAGTCAGCCAATCACATTACAGTTAGTGGTGATGACACTAGCTGTAATGTGATTGGCTGATATGAAAAAAATATCGATTTGCATTAACAATGGAAGGGTTAGGGGGTACACAAATTTTTTCGTCGGTGTCCAAAACTCACTTATAGGGGGCGGCTACACCGCCCCAAAAATGGCAGATCTACAAGCTCATAGCGCAGAACTCTGTGCCGCGCTATGAGCTTTGTGGTCTTAATGGATTAAATTAGCCAACTGGATGGATGAGCAGGGATTGAATACCAAGGACTTGTGTGGCTGACATTTTGTGCAATAAGAGTACAATTAATGATGATTTCATTTTTAAAAGTAAATTCACGTTTGGCACAAGTAGCATGCATAACCTGCATAGAGGCATGCATAGCCTACTATGTGACATTCAAACTGCTCATCCGTTACGAGGATGTTGTGACATTGTACATTAGGAGTCTTGGATCCTCTGTAGTATAGGCCCATCCTCAACTCAATGGAGCTACTGTATAGCCATGAGCGCATTTGAACTCGACGTGACCTAAATGTTCCACCACTTCCTCTCGTGCCCGTTGTGGCGCCTGCCTCAGCAGCGGCAGACTTGCTTACCGTTTCATGGTAATTGGTCTCTCCTCCACGGGATCTGCTGAGATGCTTCCCAGACCAAAGGCACTTCCTTCACCACCACTGAATCCTGCTTGCGTTGTCTCTTATTTTGGTTTGAATAGCCTGCAGTAAAACGAACTACTTACTATTGAGCACTGCAGTGGGAGTATAGGGTGGGAGATGGTGAGGAATCGGAATTGAACAGCAATTCTTTTCATTAGTGACAGCCATCTTGTGGCCATTTATAGTTCGAGCGTTTCCCCCCCGCGATTGATCCAAAAGAGAAAAATCAATTTTTATGTGATCGCTGGACCTTTTAAACAAACTGACTGCATGCGCTCGCTCCATGAGGTCAAGGATTGAGTGAGTGAAGTATGTTTTTTTCCCCTGCTAGTCCTGCTATCAGATTGCCTATCTATCACTGGGGCATCATGTAATTGATACTGACTCAGGTGGAATGAAATGTGGTAGCAGGTCAGTTTTTTCCCCTTTTAACAGAGGAGGCCTTAAACCTAATATAACGTCGCTGACGGGCATAAATCTTGTATCTTTCTTGTATGTTTTTTTTTCTTGTAATCACTCTATTTTATACTTTGTCGTAAGACATTGTCGCACAAAAGTAGCAAAAATAGCATTTCTACAAGATGTGGCATTGTGACATTTGAGCTTGTACGCAAATTTTGGTAGTGATGCCCACCATGCCCTAGTTTCCTAGGGCATGGTCGGCATCACTTCCTGTCGGTTTGATCCCTGATACCTGATCAAATCCTCAGGAAGTGATGCCCACCATGCTCTAGGAAACTTGTGGATAGGGACACCAGGTTGAAAGTGTTTTAAGTCTGTCTATGGGTTTTAAAATGTTTAACCAATTAAAAGTATATTGACAAGAACGTCTGACTAAACTACATTGGATCCATTGGAAGGAACGCAGGTTCTTTTTTCCATTTTCCATTTCCTGAAGAGTAACGGTTTTGGACATATAAGGTTTCTGCCCTACAGTGATGATATACTCACCAGAGAGAGAGGGGAGGGCTGGTCATTAGATCCATACTGTAGAAACCAACTATAGAGGGACATTAAGGTAAGGGCACTTCTCAGGGTAGATTCCATATTTGATTGATTTAGAATAATTTGAAGAAAAACAACACATTCATTCTTATTATTGCCGAATAAATAAAACTCACGGTTATGTTTGTTTTTTTGCAGACGTGTGAGAACATTTTGCTGAATTAGCAATTTATATTTGGCATGTGGGAACATAAATCACCTTCATTAGAGTACCTGTACATGTGAATAGAGTTCATATTGAATTGTCACAAGAACAGTTGCTGTTCTGTTGCTGCTGACCATTAATTATTGCACAAATTGGTCATCAACATTCACATTTAAGAATTGATTGCAACATTTAACCAGACATTGATGATTCTCGATGTCACACAGTTAGCTGGCCAAATGCAGATGGGGGTTTAAAATTGTCCAGTATATTGCTGAATTTATTTGCTTTCCTGTATTTACCTATTTGGAACAGGAAGCACCTCTCAGGGCCTTTAATTGCACACGTGTTGCTCCTTCTACCCATAACACCATCTGTTCCTGGTCCACAAACAAGACCCATCATCTTTCCACAAACAGAAAAATAGATTCTCCTCCTTGGCAGGGATTTCAAAGTGCCATAAGCTGATTTTTTTAAACATAAGGAATATGTTTTTCAGCTATTAAGAAATGTATTAAAGTAAATGTATTAGTGGGTCACGAAGGGCCACAAGGGAGAATCTATAGTACAATCCTGAGTGCTCATTTAACTCTTAAAATATACAAAAGGAACCTTTTGGTTCCATTTGGATGCTTTCAGAGTTAAATGAACACTCAGGATTTTACAGTGTTGTGTGTGCAGATGTTGGCAGTATATGTTGACGATCCTGTGATACTGTATGTTGGTTATGTTGCCACGTCAGGCAGATGTTTCTCTGTGGTTTGAGGTGCCACGGACAGATGTTTCGCTCACATTTCAAAGGAGACATCATCATTCTCAGGATATGATTAGATCCCAACACATGGCAAGTCGTTGTTTGGGGGAAAAAAAACAACAAAAGTTATGTGAATATATAATATATTGGTGAGGGTCACTGTCAACTTCCAGTGTTTTTTTAATATAGAGAAGATATGTCCTTTTATAAATGGCTCAAGTGGATGATGAGGTGTGTGTGTGTGTGTGTGTGTGTGTGTGTGTGTGTGTGTGTGTGTGTGTGTGTGTGTGTGTGTGTGTGTGTGTGTGTGTGTGTGTGTGTGTGTGTGTGTGTGTGTGTGTGTGTGTGTGTGTGTGTGTGTGTGTGTGTGTGTGTGTGTGTGTGTGTGTGTGTGTGTGAGAGAGATGTGCAAGTATAGTAGAATTTGAGAAATGGACATTGTGAGGGCAATATTCCAGAACAGAAATGGTTGTTTGTGGTTAAAATTTTATATTTTTAGAGTTGGCTTTACAGGATTTAGGTTGGGTTTATGATTAGGATTTAGCATTTAGAGGTTAGGGTTGGAGTTATGCCTGATTATACTTAGTTGCACGACGGTATCACACACCAAAAATGGCACATCTACAAGCTCACAGTGTATGGATAATACTGTAGTGTGCGTTGTCAGCTTGTGGATTGGCATTTTTCAGTGCGCAACATTGGCACACAACTGTGTGTGTGTGTGTGTGTGTCCATCCTAGAGCAGAGAGCTGTCTGTGTGACTCCAGTGCTTATCAGAGTAGCGTTGGCAGAGTGGACCCCCAGGCTGTCGGGTTGCACAGTGCTCGTTATGGAGCTGTCACTGTGAGGGTGGCAGCGGACCACACCACCGTCCCCCAGTGCACTTCCCGTGTGTGTGTGTGTGTGTGTGAGGGGGGGGGGTTTGAATGTAAAGGAACGTTAAGTCTAGTTCAGACCAAAGATTTGCGATACTTCTGTGATACGACGGTCTTACTCGCCAAAAATAGCCTATCTACAAACTCACAGTGCGTCACGGATGCGATGTGCGTGAGCTCGTACATTGAATAGGCTCTATGCACAGCAGCCATATTGGAAATAAATTGGGCCTCTTCTTACTTCCTTCACAGGTGTTACCAATGATAATAATGAAGGCTCTGTTCCATTCTGGTCAGGGTGCTGATATTGTGCATGTTGGCTCACTAGAAACACTCCATTTTGGTTCCCAAAATGGCCCGTTATGGTGGGAGAGTAAGTACCCTTACGGGTCCATTTGGTTCCATTTGTACACTCTCAGAGTTATGGGGGTCCTTGAAAATAAGACTTTTTTTTGTTAATCCCTTACATTTTTCGGAGTTGAATTTACAGTAGCTTGAATGAGGAGTATGATTCAGACTGTTATTTGCCACTGAGGCCGCGCGGTGCGATCTGCGTTTCCACGGTTCAAAACGTACCCCCTGCCTGGCCTTCCCCTGCTGAATAGTAATCGTATCTCCTCTGTGAAAGCCCTCCAGACTTATAGCAGAGACATCTCCTTTAATCAAAACATAAATGAGACATGTAAAAATGATTGCACGAAGTGTCCCGTAAACTCTGGGGGATTGATGACTTCTAATTGAGATGAGAAATGCATAGATAGAGCCTTTTATCTTTTGCACTCCCAACATCTTAATTCTTATGATCAAGTACTTAATTTGTCGTTACAAGGAGACATGGGTGTTCCTCACTGAGGAATAGAACTGATTTGGTGTCAGTGGCTGGGGAAATATTAACACAGTGTACTTAAGAGCAGGATCTTTGTATCAGTTTGCTGACAGCAAATCCAATTCTGAAGTCTGTTTGCAGTGTTTAGTCTTTTTGCAGAATAATCAGTGTTTACACTCATTTTAGAAAATTGTGATAATCGTATCAACAATGCACTCATGCAAAAGTTTGTGTCAGTTAATTCCAGTCAGCTTGTCAGGATGGGTTACAGGGGAATGCTACCAGTTTAGCAATGACACAGGGGAATGACACAAATGAAGATGACAGAGGCAGAACAGGTGCAGTTCAAGGTTTAATCAACAAACAGGAGGTATTAAGCAGACCCATGTAAAGAGACTAGCGAAAACTCTGTTCACTCCAGTGGACCAAATGTTTTACAGCAATGGCGGATCATGGATAGTGGTGTAGTTCCCGGAAGTTGGCAGCAAACACTATCAGCACAGTACAGATGCAGCAGAACAAACATGTTTAGGGAATCATTATTTAATATTATCATCTGACATGTCATTTAACATGGAACGGGAACCCTCTGAGGTCTGCATGAATCGATCTGGACTTCCGTTTTCGGCACGTTACAGCAGGCAAGGTTCAGGTTCAACAGGCAGGCAAGGTTCAAAACTAGGCAAGAAGTCCATCACAACCATACAAATCGAAAGGGAGTAGGCAAGTCACAGATCACTCCCGTAGCCAGAACCCAGAATATGAACACTGAAGCAGAGACCAGACTAGGCCAACTAAAACACAGAATGTATTGAGTGAGGCTAGAGAGACGAGATACACAGCTAAGGAAACGGGTTACAATCTGGAAGCGAAGACAGGGAATAGCACGTGACTGCAGGGTTGATGAAAAATAGTGGATGCAGGTGTGGAGATGGGTGGGGCAGCAAGGTGATGGAGAACGGAGTGACACGCGGTGTAAACAAAAGCAGATGGAGGACAAAGGTTGTGTCCAAAATCATTCACTCGACTACTCGCTAGGTTTTGTGGTAGTGACCATCGGTTGCACCCTACTTTTCACAGTGCATTGTAGTACAGTAAGATGAGTCCACTAGGTCATGTGTACTGCATAAACAATACAAAATGGCGTAATCACTATATCGTGAGTATGGAGTGATTTCAGACACTGCCAAAGAAGACAAGTAACAGCTGACCATCACCCAGGGGGAAACACAGGGAAAGCAAGCTAAAAACCACCAAGGAAATAACGTGGCAGGAGCGGAGGGACATATGCAGATTGTGGCACAGCTCATGGGACCTCAAAATGCTATATGGTCTCTGTCTCCCTGTTGAGTAATTGTAAAACACGAAGACAACACCTATTTGTTGTGCCACTCGGAGCTGTCTCGTGGGCTACTTCTCCTGACAAGTTGGCTTCGAAGGGCCATAAAGTGGCACCCGGCCATCCCTCAGGACTGTCCTATATTCCATATGAACCAGTGGATGAAGTGACAGGCTTATTTACACCAGGACACATATCCCCCAGACACTGCCATCGCTCCTGGCGCCACACCACGCTGGCACCCAAACATATTTCACCGACAAACTGGAAAGAGATAGAGAGAAAGTTGAGAAGGATAGAATGCCAATATCAATTTACCAGTCAGTTAGAGTTAAATTAACACTCGAGATTGAACTGTGTACAAATAAAGAGGATTAGGCCTTTTTTTTACCTCCTGCTGTTCAATTATCCCACAACCTCATAAAAACCCGATGTTCTGTCCCCGAGGAGGGATATCACTGAGCCCCTCGCAGCAGTTAAATCTGATTTAGGACGGACCCCATCCACTGTGGTGGAGATTCACTCATAGGATCCACTCCGTCACCAGCCAGCACACTCCCCAGCTGCCTATTAAAGACGGTCCCATTACTTTAACAGCTCCTTCCTGCCACACCGTGTGCCACCTTCATCTGCCGTCACAGCCCCCTGGAAGTAAATAAACACAATCCAGTGCCACAATTTACAGAAAGTAGCCTAGGCTGCGAAAGAAAAACACCAAATATTGCTTTCTTGCTGCATGGGCCATTGATTTTCTGATGCACCGATCGTAGATCTCATGATATCTCTGTTATGATTACGCTTATTAGGGAGGGAGGTGCCTAGTGGACTGTGCAGGGTACTGTGTGCAGATTACTCTAATCACCCATGCAGTGTTTTTTGTTTTATTTCTTATCTTTTAAAGCTGCAGTCCGGAACTTAGTGAATAAAATGATATTTTGACCAATCTGTATGGTAGGGTATGGTAATACATCTATAGGCTATTACTATAGGAATATAACCAGTACAGCCTTAGCTGAATCGGTAGAGAGGCTGTCTGGGAATCAGAAGGTCCCTGCTTCACCCAGTGTCCCTGAGCGATAAACTTAACACCTGACCACTCCCTGGGTGCTGCATGAATTGCTCCCACTGCTCATAATAATAATTAGGATGGATAAAAGCAGAGGAAAATGTTCACATATGTGCAAATGTACAGTGACAGTACCTGGGTGTATGGAGTAGTACAGCCTCTGGGGGCTATAATCAAAAAAGTTGTATTGGTTATTACTGGAACTTAAGCACCACTGTGTTTGAAGGATTAGTCATTTTTGTAGTTGACATACAGATGGCCTAACAGCAGCTGGGTTGGTCTGTGTAGTTATTACAGTTATTTACTAACATATTGCATTTGATCTAGTATTCCCAATAACTCCTGTTTGCCCTTATTTGTCATATTACCGGCAGAGAACCAATCCACACATTCCATCTTTTCAGGTGCTTTTTTTATTTGATGTTTAGATGGTTCTATGACCTGAGGTCAAAGAACCATCTAAACATCAAATAAAAACCCCAGGAAGTATTAAAAAATAAAACATAAACATGACCCAGAACTTATAAAAGTTGACACATTAATGCCTTATGCCTGACACTGCATGGTGCACAACTAAGTATAAATCAGGCTTATATGCCTCAACATCCTCCATTTCATTTTCCCTGCTCCTGCTCGGATCACAGACACAAAAAAAACATGCCAACAACAACAAAATAGGTTTTTGTCACTTCCGTCGATGCACACGGGCCAAGCGATTGAACACATCGGCGTCGTCCCATCTGTCGGTGGCGCGGGCTTCCTTCTTAATGGATCATTGTAATTGGCCAAGTCAAGGAAGCGAGCACACTGCTCCGTGGCGTGTGTGGTGGTGGTGTAGTTACTGTGGGGGGAACCGGAGATTGATGGGAGACACTGGCAGCTGTGGGGGCTTGGTGGTGGTTGGATACTGCGGTGCTGCCTCTTCCTGTGGGCGCCCACGTCAGTCCCCTCTTCTCCTCCACCCAGCAATCCTCCTCCGCTCCACGGGGACAACGCTAGCTGCTGCTGGGTCAAATGACCACCTGGGAGTTAAGCGCGTAATGAAGCGGAGCCTTTTTACTCCCTCTCTTCCTCGGCCCACCGTGGGCTTCCTCGTGCCAACAGCCCTCCTCCATCTCACGTTCACATCTGGCCCGTGGCGCTGCATGGGGGTGGGACAGATATCTGTGTGGCAACTCGGGGAGCGAGGGAATTGCCTTATTTGGTTGTGTGGCCCGATATGCCGCGGAGCCGTCTCACATGACCAGAGTGACAGAGTCTACATGCGTTGGAAACTCGTGCATTCTTATTTACCCCCAATGACAATCGGGCTATTAGTGGTACGGTGCCTTCGGAACTCATGGCCACAGTCTACGCCTTCTTTCTGTGATGGGATACCCCCCCCCCTTCCCCTCTCTCTCTCTCTGCTGTCACCAGTGATGGAAGAAGTACTCGCATTTTGTACTTCAGTAAAAGTATCAGTACCCTATTGCTGAAATAGTCTGTTACAAGTACAAGTTCGGTACAAAAAGTACAAAAGTATTGTTGTCAAAATATACTTGAAGTACCTAAAATAAAAGTACTCATAATTCTGCAGAAGGTCCCATTTCACAAGTCGTCAAATGTATAAAAATCCTTTGAAAATAGCAGATCTACAAGCTCACAACGTTGTGAGCTTGTAGATTGGCTATTTTCAATACTCCAGAAAAGTAAAAAAAAAAGCATGCCTCAAAATTGTACTTGTACAGTACAGTACTTGAGTAAATGTACTTAGTTACTTTCCACCCCTGGCTGTCACCTTTGATCCATTCATAATATGACACTTACACAACCACTCTCTCTCTGAGCTGCTCTTGTACTGTGTGCTGTGCGGGCAGCTGAGACTTTGTTACTCCGATCTGAGGAGAACATTTAAATGATTGCCCCCCCCCCGCCATTATTCTTTGGTGGATGGACGATCCTGGTCTTTCAGACGATGGCCTGGCACGACCATGTACGTTCCAGGGTCTCAACTCGCATCTCGTCACAAGCTGTCTCTTTCTGGGAATCTTTCTTTCCTCTGTGTCTTGCCCCTCGTCCCCGTCCCTGTTCATATCTTTTGAGCCTTTAAGTCAGTGGTTCTCAACCAGTGGTCCGGGGACCACCAGTGGTCCTTGAGGGGGTTCCAGCTGGTCCCCAGCTAAATGATGGAGAGTTGGTGACCAAATGGACACTTATCCTCCTATAATTCTACAAAGCTCTGTGCTATAATTCTACAAAGCTCTGTGCGTCTGTAGCTCTGTGCCTCTGTAGCTCATATGTATTTATGAATGTTGCATCGTGGCACGTCATGCAGTTGTAGATCGGCTATTTTCAAAAAGCCAATTCATTATAGGGTTAAAGTGGTAAAACTGGACCCCCTGGAACCCCCTCAAGGACCTCTGGGTCCACTTTTAGAACCACTGGTTTGGATGAAGCTCGTTTTGAAGCTTTCTTCAGGCTTAAGGAAGGGGGCAATTTGAAGACAGCTGTCTCAAGACACTATCGTGATTGGTCAGCTGATAACGTCATTACTCAAAAAAGTATTCTCAACTCCTGAAAGCGCTCCGCTCTGCACTTACAGTACACACTGATGAGAACCGGCCGCCTTTTGCGCCGTGCAGTCCCCTTTTTGTAATTTCTCTAAGGTTTCCATGTAAAAAGGCAGTGGCTTTCTGTTTTTAAAGGACTGTGTGAACATGCCTTGACGAGGGAGAGGATGGGAGAGTGTGATGCTCCCTTGAGCTGCTCAGTATGATGATGATGATGATGATTATTGCAATGATGAAACTGACGATTATCGACCCATCAGCCATTCTCATTAGAGCCCCCCAGCACTCCCTTGATTCAGTATAACTCTCAGTCCTAGCTTTCCCATCCCTGCTATTCCCTTATAGGAGCTCTAACATGGGCGAACCACTCAAATTAGCCCAGGCCATTCAATGAGTGTCTCTCAGTGCTAACAGCTCGCGTCTCAGCGCCCAGGAATAAATCATTTCCATGAGCAGGAGCCACGGCAGTCCGGACTGTACATTCACCAAGCCAAGATTTACGCCACACTTCGAAGCACGGCCCGGCAATCCGGACCCACTCCCACCCTGTCACCTTCAAATTGGTTATTGATCTTCGGATCGCAAAATGAATCACATGTTGCCAACACTGTTTAGATGCTAGGTTCGCAGTTAGCGCGGCTGGCGTTGTAGCTGATAACGCAGTCTGGAGGATGGATTATTGTTTAGGGATGGTGAGAAAAGAAAAAACGCGGAGGCCACGTGGAGGGTAATGGGAAAAGAAATGAGATTTAAGACTATACCTGGATATGAATACTAGGTGTCATCCTGTCGTCCGACTCAGCCTCATTACCTCGCGTCAAAACCAGCTGGAGAGAGTGTGGTGACAGTCGCTGGCGTGAAGCGCTTGAAGTTAGCCACTCGGCTGCAAGGAGCTCCGGGAAATAGAGCTGCACTCCACAGCAATCTTTGTTTTGATATTGTTTTCATTAGAGGGTGCACAAACATATGTTTATTCATGTGCAGAGATTAGCTGCGGTGTCTATGATTATTAATATTGGACTGCAGGCCTTTAGAGTATATAAATATAATATGGAATAAATGTGTGTTGATTCTCTGTTTCGGGAGAAATAGCCTATTAGGCTATTTTTCTTTAAAAGATGGCCCAAACTGGTGCCCTGAGTTGAGTTTGCAAAAATGTGAGTTGTCATCATGGAAACAATTGCCCCCCTGAAGCTTTTCAGTTACTTTGTGGAATTTATACTTAGCATATTGAGATTTTTGCAGTGAGAAGATATACTATCATGTCAGTAAGAGAACTTTTATCTTTAGTGGTTTTTATAAATGGAATTGGATCAGTGGAAATACCATGTCTCATCTCTTGGCATATGCTCTACTTTATATTGAGCTATTAGTTAATGGGGCTTCAATTCTTGCCCAATTAGGCGCCAGGGTGGTGTGTGGAGTGTACCTTCTTTCCTTGGAGAGCTTTCCACATAAATGGCAGAGGGGTCATTATCAGAATCCTTTTGTGAGGGAAAACAGACAGCTATACAGTCTGCCGTAATTGAAGGTTTTTAAGAATGACAGTCACTGGTAAGCTGTGGTATTGTCTTTTATTTTCTTGTTAAATGTCAGCGAGTGAATACCTGAAATGCAAGACTATTTGGGCATTGTTTCATTGCTACATTTTGGAGGGAAAATGTCAAACTTTGTTCTAGTCCCAGAAAAGTTGGACTGCCACGTCACTAGCAGGTTCTGAATGACATAAATACTTTATTAAAGTCGAGAACATAATCGGATGGCAAGCTCCATTTGGCTAATTGGCTTTTGATGGATAACTCATAGCTGTTATTTTTTGTTCCATGAGCAAATGTTCAATTATGGAGGCTGATTGCAAACACAAGGTAATTAGTGATTTCTAACTATGAGGCTGCACACATGACAAGGAGTGTGGAGGACTAGTCTAGTTTCCATTTCTCCATGAATCATGTCTATTGCTTGACTATTATCAGAGTTCATGTACCACGCATTATCTTTTTTATTTAATTAAGATTTTGTTTTTGGCATTTCACCTTTTTTTTCGTGACGGAGACAGTGATCAGAGAGACAGGAAAGGTAGGAGGGATAGCAGGCTCAGGTTGGATTCAAACCAGGGGCCAGCTGTGGGAAGGACTGTTGCCTCATTTATGTGCTCTTGCCTCTTACCAGGTGAGCCACCCCATGGTCATCATTTTAAATCGAAAGTGACTGCTGAATTAAGTTTGGGATCTGTCACGGTGGTGGGTGGAGACTAAAGATTGATCAGACAACAGTCCACATTTAGCAGCATCTAGCTGTTCTGACAGTAATTATGCACGTTCTTAACCACTATTTTATACTTCGTCATACAATGGTGTCATGTGGCGAACTAGCCGATCTACAATGTTGTAGATCTGCTATTGTTGCTATTTTGTGAACTTTTTTGAAAAGCAGTCGCTGCTTTCTTTTGTCGTTCGTGTTTCTTCTGCACTATAATTGTATTATTGTTTTATTCTTTTTTTACTTCACTTTTTTATTGTATTCAAATGTCCTTTTATTTGTGTTTATTCATCAAAGTCATTTACATTTGTTCTTTTGTCATCATGCTGGTTGATCTGTGAAACAGCACTGTCTGTGTGGGTGTGGCAGGAAGGGGGAGAAGATAAGAACGCTCACAGCACGATATGCCTGATTAGATTAGCTCTGTCCTGATGGAGACGCCCGTGACAGACAGTTAGACTGGATCAAGAGTTTCCTGCCTAGTGCCAGGGGTTTGTGCCATATGTTTAATACAGAAGGTGTTACGAATTGAACGGTTGTGTTTATGACCCTGTGGGGAGTCCTTGGGGTAGCTTGCACATTAGTGTTAGCTGTTAGTGTTCTGCGAGCCAGACTGGGGGTATTTCCCATTGAGTTTCTCTCCTGCATTGAATTTTAAGTTTTGTCTACTTACTCGAGTAAAATCACTCATACTTTGAAATCTGAATTCTTGTCTTGTCTCATTGTGTATCTATGTACAGTATTTGAGCACCCACTACAGATTCTTGAACAGACTTTGAGAAACAGTGTCTTATGGTGGTCTGTTGATCCTTTTGACTCCTGGCCCTCCCCTCCCCCAACTGCAACCTCCCCTGGCTAGTCGATAGCAGGCAGCAGGTGAGCCTCTCTCCCTTGTCTACTGCGTGGCAGACACTTATCGGTGCTAATGTTCTCACATCATCCATCTCCAGGTGGGCTTCCGTAATTGATCTCAAACTCACGGCTTGTTGCTCACCGCTCCTCCCTCAGTGCTGCTCACATGCCAGTCGTTTTTTTTTTGTTTTACAGCAGTCTGAAAGCCTGCAATGCCCTAATCAGAGCAGCATTTGGAGGCTACTGTCTCTCTCAGTATGAAGACAGAGAGAGCAGTGTTTTATTATATCTATAATTATGTAATCATATTTATTTATTCATTCTAGTAGGGCTCTATCCTTAACTGTACATTCATTTCTTATAATCTTATAATTCACACTTGCTTTGGCAATATACATTTTAATACTGTATGTTTCCAATGCCAATAAAACCCATTTAATTTAATTCAAATTGAGAGAGAGAGGCAGAGAGAGAATGCCCTCTACCCACAGCTCTAGTTTCCAAACCAAACCATACTTGGCACAAACACCGTTCAGGTGTCTCTGTCTGCACTCTGCCATGAGAATAGTCACACCAGGGGTCACGTTATTTTAACTTTGAGAGTGGACATATTTGTATACTATCAGGGTTACAAATGGATGAATTATCACAGTGTTTTCGGTCACACAAATAACAACAAAAACACTATGTTTATTTTCTTTCATCCAGTTTATTTCTGGACTATGGTATTCTTTTGTCATAGTTCTCCATTACATTACAACACATTACTTTTCACACATAAGTTCAAATAGCCAGTATCTTATTGGTCACGGGGACACAAATACAATGATAGCCTAACAAATAAACATTTGTTCTAATGTAAGCATGACAGGCTGATTTCACTGAACATTCACTGATTATCATATAAACTTCATACAGAAAAATCTCCCCTCCGTTAATACTGAAGACAGAAACATTAATTATTTTATTTTGACCATTGAAGAGATACGTAAACCAAATTCAACTGGCTAGAACAAGAGAGAGTAAGGGAAAAGCTAATACAAAACACAATATCTTATATTTCCCTCGCCACACAAAGACAGCAAATGGACGACAGACAACAAACTCACTTGCATTCACAAATTTAGGCCAAACCGCATTGGAAACTGTCATAGATTACTATATCTGGAAGCAATAATATAAGTTTTTAATTGCATAAATCATGTTTTAAGGCAGCTTAGTAATTAAATATACCTCCCCTTTAACTCTTTAACTTACTCTATGCTTCTCAGCATGTCAATAAATACTACAATAAATAGACTTTTATTGGTATTCTTATATATTTTAATTGCACCGAACGTGCATGCTCTGCACATAAATTATCTTCGTGTATGTAAAAATAATTAATTCAATTAATATGATTAAAGTGTGTCAAAGTGTCTGTGTATTTATAATAATCTGAACACAGAGCAAATCGCCTCATATTGGCACTCTTCATGTAGGGTTTCAACCTGTTGACCCAAATGTTAACACAAAGCACCACGGTTTCACACACGGAACAATACACAATGTGTAATGTAAAGAAAAACATTTGTAAACTCATTTATACATTACACACATTTTGAACATCTGACATCGTTTAACCTTATATTTGACCGAAGAGCATGCAGGGAACTGTAAAGCCTGATTTATACTTATTTAATATGCCGGCGGCTTCTTGCACTGACAATAGCAGACCTACAAGCTTACTAGTGGTGTAAAGTAACTAAGTACATTTACTCAAGTTCTGTATTTAAGTAACAGTTTTGAGGTATTTTTTACTTTATTGGAGTATTTCCAGTTTTCAGTACTTTTACTTCTACTCCACTACATCTCAGAGGCACTACAATTATTTGAAAACTTTAGTTACTGAATTAGTTACTTTGTAGATTTTGATTATTATTACAAAACATACATTAACTACTTCAACCCTATATACATTTTGGCCATTTGAAAATAGCCGGTAGATCTGCTATTTTTGGTGCGTGACAGAACACTTAACCACGCATAAACCAGGCATAAGTACACAGACCTTCACCGAGGACATTACATTATAATATCAAAAATAGCTATTTGATCTGACATGAAATGTATGTCTATGAATGCTTTGCATTTGACATGGATTGCACGTATACCCAGTACTATATTAGCTTTATATTATTGCACAAGTACCCATACTGTACATAAATAAGTATATCAGCACCCTTATTCTACCCCTAAGTGGTAATATACAGTAATGCACTAAAACATGTGATTATTACACAGTGGTTTGCCTCACACAGTGCCCACTATGTCCTGCTTATAAGGTAGCATGTTTTTTTACACACAAACTATTGTATAACAAAGAGAACACTGAAATGCACATTTCCCTTATTTTTCACTAACTTTGTGATATCTATATTTTAAAGTGCCTCGTCATTCAAATTTTATACTTACTGTAAAGGAAAACCTCTTTGGCCACCTAATAATGTCACTGTAATTCAAAAATATACATATATACTCTAGCAATACAACAAAAATGACAACACAATGTAATTATTACACAATCCCATCCAGTCTACACCACCATAATGGCACACACAGGGTTATACAGATTGACCGTGATTACCAAAGAGCCACTAAGACCATCTAATTACATACGTTTGAATGATAAATCTGACTAGTAGATGCTTTATTTGCAGACTTTGTTGTGTCTAATACACTACGCTACTCTATGAATGTCCACTAGGGGGCGATGACACCAAGACGCGTCGCTATAAACGCATCGGCAGCAAAACTATTGTTTACCAAAGGTATTGCGCGACTGGCATGCGTTACGATGGGAACCCATAAAAAAAAAGCTTTGCTTATGCACTTTATTGTGCGCCGAGGTTTGTACGCGACTGTTCACGGCTGGACGTCTCGTCAATGCGTTTCAATGAGAAGAAAACACGCAGAAAAACCTTATTTTTGCGCCCGGAGCGGAAAAAAATCTTCACATGGGGTTTCGAGCGTTTTTCGCACAGAAAAAAGCGACAATATAATTTTTAAAACGAACAGATGGTTCTCTATGAGCTCATGCACCAAATCCGATGAGTTTAAATCATGAGGAAAATAAATCTCTGTCTGCAAAGGCCTTTACTCTCCACACCACACTATGTTTTTCTAGCGGTTTTTAGATGTGAAAAGTGAAAATATTGTGAAATGTTCTGGGCAAGGCACGGAGTCGCACCGCTGGTCACAGTGCTTTGTTAACTAAGAGCCAACTACAGCGGTACTGCTGGCAGCAAAACAAAAAGAAAAGAAAAAACGCTTTCTGTGGACACAACTGCTGTTGCCAAAACGTTGCTGAATGGTCTGCGCCTGTAGCGACGTATCTCGGTGTGATCACCCCCTTAAAGAGGAGTTCTCCATCACATCAGTTCTAAAAAGCAGGCATGGCTTCAGTTTCCTAGTAGTATTGGCAGGGCAGTTAGCTACTGTACCGCTTCTAGCAGAACCAGTGCTTGACCTCAGATCACCCTGACCTCTACAATACATAACCTCTAAGATTGAAAATCTTTGCAGTTTCTTCCAACAGGTACATTGAACGACATATAAATAAACAACATTATGTTAATTTGTTTTATGTACATAGTTGCTTATGATTTTTAAGGCTTCAGATTTGGGTCCATATAGGCTATGAGTGTCTTAAAACGAGCATGTAAGATTGCACGAACAACACAGAAACATACTACGTAATTAATTTCTTCACAGTAAAATCCTGAATGTTAACTTAACGCTTTCAGACTTAATCACTTTAACCTGGTGTGCCCATTTTGAGCATGTCGGATGTGAAAAAAGCTCATGCGATGCGACACATTTTGTATAAAATAGGGCTAAAGTGATTAAATGAACCACTTAAGCCCTATTTCATATTTAGTCATACGATGATATAACACAGTGAAAATAGCCTTTCTACAATCTCGTAGATATAGGCGGCTGCAGTTATGATTTGACCCCAAAAAAATTGCAACAAAAGGTTTCTCAATGGTTTATTGTAGTATCAGGTGTACTTAATAACATATCAAAAGTTTACCAAAATCGGACCACTAGAAAGGTCCGATTTTCAAAATGGCCGCCGTCAGATCCTTAAAATACCATTACTCCTGTATTATTCATCCTAGACAAGTAATTTTGGTGCCTAACCCCAGGTTTTGGTGATCTTGGATCTAATTAGCATAATATAAATTATATTCAAGTGATTGCAAGTATAGAATTATAAAGCAATTGGTTATAAGCATGGTTTTAAGCATATTTAACAATGTAATTGGACATTCCTCCCTTTTCTACGTGCCATAATGCCCAGGATTGGTGAATTCATCACCTATACATGAATTCACTGTTGAAGCTTTCAGGAGATTTCTTTTGATAACAATAAGGAATAAATTCATTATTATTGGGTGGTACTGTGACATTTGTAAAAACATGGCTGTAACTCACAGACTGGGAATGTTACACAAATCTTGGAAGAAATTCCTTACAGAGAAGTTTCTTCACTATTTTGTTTGTAAAGGTGTCTGCCAAAAAAATAAAATAATAATCCTAGTCCCCTAGGGCAGTGGTTCCCAAACTGGGGGTCAGCCCCCCCCCCCCCCCCCCCCCCCCCCCCCACATTTCCTGCACATTTCCAAAGACCTTTTTAATAGCAAATTGGCCAAATTCTCAAATATTACAGTGGAGAGAAATGGCCCCTTATGGGCCTGGAGAGGAAGACAGTACAGAGCTATCACAACGTGTATCTAGTGTCTGCTGTCTTGGGTGTAGGCAGGGGTGGTGGAGGAGTGTGGTGCGGAGAGGGTTCAGATTTGCTTGTCACAGACATCTTCTTATTCCTGAGATTGTAGTAGTTGTGTGGGGTTTTTGTGCAAAATTCATTTCACATGTATTTTATTTTGTGATTGGTACTGCTATAGCAATAACCTTGAACCTTGATATTTTTTCTGGATAATTTTAACATCAAGAACTTAGGCATAGGAGACAGCCCATGACGCCCTGGGCTCCAATCTCCCATAGAATCCCGATCTAACCGACCTCCACGCTGTGTCCCTGCTGCTATCCAACAAACAAGCATTGCTTTCTGTATACACCTAATGGTTAGACTATTTTTTTTGTTCTGGAGAGGGGAAAGGACGCTCTGGCCATAATGATAAGTCACTAAGTCACCGACTCTCCTGTGAGCCAGTCCGACATAGGGACACCCCTGTCTGCCTGACACACAGTCCTGCACAACATGGTCTTACAACCACCACTATGGGGGGTCCCTCCTCACTAACTATGGCCACTCACGAGTGCCATAGGGCATAGGAGCCAGCATGGAGGTCCACTTGGGACCATTGGGACTATCCAGTGAGCCAGGCGACATAGGGACACTCCTCTCAGCCTAACGCATAAGCTTAATTTCTGCCTCCTCCTCACTCCGTCCTCCAGCGTGACTTAGAAATTGTTTGCATCCCAAATGCTAATTTGCTTTTGGACTTGCTGAGAACCAGGTGAGCGCAGGCTCCCTAAGCCACTTGGAGTGAAATATGGCAAGATACAAGTACTGTATATCTTTCATGTATCGTTTGCGGAACTGTCTTTGTTGAAATGCGTGCTGGCGTATAATTTCTCCTCCTCCACATGACAACCCTCCGAGCTCCGAAATAGTCCAGCAATCCAACTGTGTGACACGTCATAATTGCTGTCACTTAAAAATTACGCTCCTTGCCTCCTCACCTCCTGCCTCCGAGGCAGGGCTAAGGCGGGAGTGGAGGACTTGATGATGGACACTTGAATGTTGGAATTTTGCTATCGCGATGCACAACGTGGAGGTCTTAGAACTACCACCACAGGGGCCGACAAGCCCCATTCTTTTTAACTCCATATGAGCACTCGTCCTGAGCTCCCAAGTGCCCCACTATAGCTTTAACATGTCTGAGCCAACTGTTGGAGGTTTTGCACCTCGGACATGGGGGAGAGAAGCTCAGGGTCTCCTTGGCTCCTATAACTTTGCTCTTCTGTGCTCCAAGTGCCCAGGGAGCAATCCAGTGACCCCCACTCCCCATACTCCCCTCCACCCACCTGAGGGGAACCCTAGGCCCTCTAAACTCTACACCAGACCCCCTTTTACCTCCTCACACAACCCTACCCCGCATACTCCCCTCTGCCTAGGCCCCCAGTAGAGACATGGGTTTTGACAGCTCTTCACTAACCTCCGTAGCCACCCCACCCCTCTTTACTCACTCACACTGATTGCCTTCCTAATGTGTTAAAAAGTTCTTCAAAAATCTATTTATTGTTTTTCAAAATCTTGTGTCTACAAGATGACACTTTGATTCACATTTGATCCACAGAGCTATCCAAAACCTTTCAATATTGCATGCAATACTATATCAACTGACAATATTCTCTTTCTCTGCCATGCACCTTCTGAATGACAAAATTGACAAAAATGAAAATTGTGACTTGTGTTTTAAGGATATCTTGAAGCCTTGTTCCAGTAAAAAAAAACATATAACTAGTTTATTGCATAATTAGTTTAGTTAACTTGAAACGGGTGACCATTTCAGAGGGTTTTAATAGAGTCACAAACAAAATATTGGATTTCACAATTATCTAATTGTATCTCTGCAATTTGGACAATTCCAGTGGATTTCTAGGCCCCCAAAACATAGGGTAAGACACAAAAAGTACTTGTCTAGGATAAATAATGAAGGAGTTAGGTTATTTTAAAGATTTTTTGGCCATCTTGGACGCCATCTTGAAAATAACACCTTTCCAGTGCTCAAACTTTGGTAAACTTTGAGTATGTTATTAAGGACACCTAATACTGCAAGAAACAGTTGAAAAACGTTTTGTTGCAATTAGTTTTGGGTTAGGTGCTTTTTTTTCATAACTGCAGCCGCCTAACAGCCTATTTTTGGTATTACAAAAACAAATTGACAATTTTTGTATACATTTCTGGGGATATAATGACATGCCCAAAATGGGGACGCGAGAGTGCAAAGTGCTTAACACTCACAGATATTGTCACGTATGAGTGTACTGTCCTTTCCTCTCAGAATGACTTTACTTCCCTGCTTTGAGAGGCTGGCTGGCTCCCTGGCTGCTGCTACCAGCCGGCTTGGCGGCGGTCGCTCCACTGTTCCTATTGCACAGATCCCTGATTTCCACCAGGCCTTCCTCCAGGGCCTTGACGAACACGGCCGAGCACGTCTCCGTGCTCTCCCGGAAGCTGGACACGCAGAAGAGGATGTGGTCCGCCTGCGGGTTGTAGCACGCCCCGTAGCCGTTGGTCACCACGGGGCCGTAGCAGCAGAACATCTCCACCGAGGTGGGGACCTGGAGAGGGTGCGGGCAGAAGCCACGGGAGTCATTAATAATAGTAATAATAATAATAATAATGTTTATTGTCCCCAAGGGGAAAATTGTCTTCACAAGGTCTGTTCGTTAAGACAACAAAAACAACATAACATAACAACAAAAAACAACCTATCACAAAGACAAAGACATGAGGTCCCCACTGTACACAGAAAACCCTCCTATGGACGGGGCAGTTGGTTTAATGCCGCGAGGGGACAAAACTCCTGCTAAAACGACTTTAAGGTTCTGTATCTCCGACCAGATGGCATGAGGTCAAAGTACTGATACAGGGGATGATCAGTGTCATTTGTTATTGAAAGTGCTAAGCGTGTGATGGCCTTATTGTTTATATCAGCAAGTGTGGGTATGGGAAGTCCGATGATTTTGGAGGCAATACGGGTGATACTGTAAAGTTTGTTTCTGTTAGGCATGAACAGTATGGTAAAAAAAACACGGGTTTCAGTTCGATTGGCCTGTCTAGGACTCTTCTAAATCAGGATTGGCATCGGACCCAGAAATCTGGCATCGGTCGGGCTCTATTTTCAGCTCTATCGTGGCAAGGACCGGATATATCATTTTTTTAGTATGTTTTTTTTCCTTTCTGGCAGGTCTTGCTTGGCGAATGGAAAGTAATTTGAATGTCCTGTCCAGCAATGAAAATCGAATGCACTGCCCCTTATTTAATTAAATCATATTTTAATACTACAAATGACTGTTGCCATAGAATACATTGGAGATGAATGGACCAGAGCTCACTTGGCTGGTAGAGAGAATGAACTGGTTACTGGCCAGATACTGTATGTATGGAATACTGTGTTGTTGACCACGGCCCATTAAGCTCCCCCATTAAGCATTTTATGCTTTATTTAGAAGATTGTAGAGAGAAACCAAGGGCAGAGATAGGCAGAGACATGACAGCAATTGGATTCAAACTCGGATCCTCACTTCATAAGCAGCATAATGGTCACTGCCCTAACTGGCTGTGCCACCAAGCACCCCTTAGGCTTGTGTAATGGCATAGAGTTTATTGTTTGAGCGTATTGCTGACGCAAAGGGATTGGCCAGATACAATGTCCTTACAGATAAAGCACAGGAAACCTACTCTGCTCTGCGCCCAGTTGATTTGTAAGACATACTCATAGGTCAAAGCTGCAGTGCTTAAAGTGCATGAACTTGTTCTAGAACTTGTTCCGTCAGCGTTTTCGTCAGCGGAAAACGTGAAAGACAGTTGAATTAGAGTTGATTGCACAATTTAAACACTGTGCATGACACAGCTTGATGTACAAGCGACGCCCCGTGGACATGACACTAGTATGTTGGAGGGACTTACCCCCAATCCAACCCTTGATGCTGATTGCCAAGCGGGGAGGCATTGGCTCCCATTTATAGTCTCCCAGTCTCAGGGTGGACACTCTAACCACAAGCCCATAAATTGGCTATATTGTGTGAGTGGTACGTGTGCTTCTTTAATTTGCTAGTGTTTTGTCCATTTGCAGTGCATTTCTGAAATGCTTATGTGTTGTCAAATTGATGCATTTTAAATTATTTTTGTTGGGCTCTCTAAGCCACCATAGCCTTTAGATAGAATGAAGCTCACATAATTTACCTAAGAATGGTCCTTATTTAATGGCATGACATTTTAACACAATAAGATTGTGCCGTAATAAACTGAATGAATAGACCACAGCTTACTTGACTGGTAGAGAGGATGAATTGGTTGCTGGCCACATACGTCTCATCACAAAATATATCTGGTTTCTCCATTTTGAATTCCTTGGCGATCTCCCGAAGCCCAAGTAGATGATTGTCAATCGCCATCCCTGTAATAGCCTGAAAAAACAAAGGAAAATTGTTTTATTTTCTAAAGACACTCTTCTTTCTACTGAAGCAATGGAAATTAAGGATGTTGGGCAATAACCCTGCTATCCTTGAAGCCAAAGATGTCCATGCATTTGCATTCCTTGCTCCTAGCATTCTGGCTTAGCAAATAGAAAAAGCGTTCATTGTTAATACTTACTGCGATCGTGAAACTTGTCTGGGCATTGATTGCATCCCACAGTTTTTTCATTTTTTCTGAATCCTGCAATAGGGAGTGAGAAACAATTAACCACATAAGCCTTATCTGCAAGTCTCAATGGCACGCGTTGCAAGAAACTTTTCACATTGTACATGAAGAGGCAGTCCCTATCCCCAACGGTATTCCCACCCCCAACTTATCTGATTGTGTCACCTCATCCCTGACCCCCAAAGCACTCACAATCATACGTGACCCAGACCACCAGCACTTTACCCTCCTTCCTTCTGGTCATATGGTATAGACTAAACATGTGCAGAAAGGCCTCTTTTAGCAAGGGCTTCTTTCCCACAGCCACACAAGCTCTAAATAAGTAACCAGTCTGATGTGTAGAGTGTCAATCCATGATTTTGTCTCTCTTGTGTGACCCTGTAATGAAGTGTCTCTGTAAATCCAGTAGTTTGTATAATTGTCTTATGTGTGTGTATGCACCTACTGTGGAAAATCACATCTTCCTTGAGGACAAATAAACGATCGGTCTGTCTGTCTGTCTGTCTGCCTGTCTGTCTGTGACAGTCTGTCTATGGGCATGCCGTTTGCAGATGCTTTATCTTTAGCTGAGAGTTCATCAGTTTTTGGAGAGGGGTGGTTAGCATTGACTTTGTCTTGAGGGGAGGAGACCGGTGGCACCTGTTCCGTTCTGTTTAAGCAGACAATGATGAACAGTGATATATGCGAGCGGTCCAGTAATTGGGGGACTTAAGTGTGAAAAATGACTCACGGTGAGAGTGGCTTTCTCATCTGTCATCGCCTTCACAAAGGCCAGGGCCTCGGGGGTGGCAGAGCGGATGTTGTCCACCCGCCCCTGCTGGAAACGCCGGATGGAGGCGCTCTCGTACGTGGACACAAGCCTTCTATTGCACCTGAGCACACATAACAAATCATTTCCAGTGGCATTTCTCTCCTGGATGAGCGATGTAAAAACTTGAAATTGGCAGTGGCACCAGTGGCATTTTAACCACTTAAAATCGATATATACTTCGTTGACCGGCATTCCCCAGGGGTTTATGCTTGTTCCCTTCCTTTTTCCCCTCTACACCACATGTACAATTTCAAAGCACAGCCCCAGGCCGTGCGAGGTTTGGTGAGAACATTAGGGGGGAAAGAAGGAGGAACAATTTACTGACGGGGAACTTTTAACGTACACAGTGTTCATTCCGTTTGTACGGACAGTCTGCAGAGGCTGTGAAGACCGTACCTGTAGAACGCAAGTTGGAGGGCAACTTGCATGTACGCGTCTGGACTCATCTTCTGCTTTTTGATGAATTCTTTTCCATAGACTTTGAATTTGTGTACATCCATATCAAGATTTCTCACCAGCCTGGAGGAAGAAAAGATGTTAATTGTCTCTGTAAAGACTTTGGTTAGTGTATGTTTTTTCCACTGGTGTCTGCAGAGACACATCATGCTATGTAGCAGTGTTAATTTTGTTGATGACATTTTTTTGTTGACACATTTTTTTCACTGACGAAAACAAAATAAAAACTACGCTATGATGACTAAAACTAAGACTAAATATATTGACAAATAAAAACTAGACTAAAATGTTAGGGAGGGAGGGATGGACTAGTGGAAAAGAGATCCAGTAGAACTAAAAGACAAGTCATTTTATGTTTGGTTGCGCTCTGAAAATAGCAGATCTACAAGCTCACAGCTGTGACGCGTTGTGAGCTTGTAGATTGGCTATTTTCAGCATGTAACTAAGTGTAAAATCAGGCATTACGGTGCCATCAAGGCCTGCCAAAATACATTACTGTCGCCAAAATCAACTGTAGATTTAGTCGACTAAAATCTTATGATTCATTTAGTCGACTAAAATTAGTATAAAACAAAAAGATTCAGATGACTAAAGTATGACTAAAACTAAATTATTTTATTCATAAGACTATGACTAAACAAAATCAAAATTTGCTGTGAAAATTAACACTGCTATGTAGTGGTTGTAACATGTTATTCCTGCCTCTGGAGTCTGTCGGCGGAGGCTGCCAGCAACCCTTGGATGTGGGGGTTACACTTCCAGCGCAGTCTTCGTGGCGGAGTAAGCTCTGTCATACTTGATGACCTCGCCATCTTAGAGGGGCTCCCTGTCCTGTTTTTTATGATAATAAACAACATACAGAAGTAATTGTTATAGAGTTGACATTTTCAACTGCTGTAACCCCTCTACCCTCCCATACCCCTTGGTGTTACATTAAGTAACACCAAGGGGTGTCACTTCACTATACTGAAGTTACCCGAAGTTTATTGGAAAAAAAAGTGCTCTCTGCTCTCACTGCTCCACCAATTTGGCATCAATGGTCCTATTTCAGAGCGCTCTGGTTTTGACATCACAGTGTGTTCTGATATTAGTTAAGGGGGCAACTGTCCCATCACATCTACCTTTATTTAATGTTAGCCCCTGGCATGTTAGGTGAGCCAATCACATGTAATATATCTCCAAAGTAATAGTGCATCGCAGTTGCGGCCACTTCCGGGTTCCACTGCAAAATACTCAATGCATTTTTCCCATTTACTTTTCCAAAAATAATTATATCAATTCATTTAAGCCTAGAATCAAGCCATCCAGGATCCTGGTGAATCATGACCATAAAACGTTTGATTCTGTGATTTATTTTATTTTATATTTAATTATATGATATACTATATTTAATAAATACCCTTTGTTTTGCCGTTTTCACTTTTTTTTTCTCCACAGAATCAAACGTTTTATGGTCATGATTCACCAGGATCCTGGATGGCTTGATTCTAGGCTTAAATTAATTGATATAAATATTTTTGGAAAAGTCAATGGGAAAAATGCATTGAGTATTTTGCAGTGGCACCAGGAAGTGGGCGGGAACTGCGATGCCCTATTGGTTGAAACAGGTTAGATGGTTAGAAGGACATGGTCGCTGTCCATGGTGCTGAACTCAGGTTGTGTGTGTGCATGCGCTGCCTTGCACTATTGTGCTGTGCAAACAGGTGTGGATTCTAGGGTTATTTTGTTTTGCATCGTTTGTCCATTTTAACTAATCTACATTACAAATCAAAATGTCTAAATAGCATTTAATTAACTCGGCCTGCTTACGTGTTTTGCGATGATGTCTCAAATGGTAGTAAGGCTTGTAACCTTGTGTGTTTGTTTGTCGTAAAGTGAAGTAATCTTCATCGGTTACTTAGCACCATGATACAACAGTATAGTGTTGTGTTTTTCTGAACCTGTCTTGTCCACGAACAGGACTGTACATAGCGGCTGGGGGTTACGGGCGGGGTTGGGGGATGGCAATGGCGATTTCACTTACACACATAGAGGGGCCACAATTTCTACAAATGTCACTGTTTATTGCAGATAAATATTTTCTCCACCAAATTAGGTACAAATGATCTTGTGACTCATGTGACAATGACCATCAAACAGGGTTTTGATATTCCATACTGTTTTCCTGTAATGTATATGTCTTGAATGTAACATCCAATCAACCCCGAAGTGCTTGTTGAGGGGCATAATAGATCGCACCTCCAAGTGTTTTGTTATAGAACATCAACTGCCTCTTTAATTCAGCTGTCCCTGAGTTTACAGTAACATCTGGAGTGTTTGTTTAACACCATTAGATTAACCATCTGGATTTAGCTGTGTGTGACCCTTAAATAATAGTGCTATGGCTATTAACTCAGAGAGTGTACAAATGGAACCAAATGGGACTTTACAGTGTATTTGTCTTAACTGTCTGGTACATAATATACAACTATTGTGTTTGACATACTGTAGGTTGTGCTTACATGTACTTCATCAGATATTCTGAACACTGGACCAGCACTATTCCCTCGAACGCCGAATGCTCGCACACCACTCCACATATCCCATCCATTCCTACGACAAACTGAGAGAAGGCATCGGGTCATGTGATGGAACAAGGCCTCATACCGGTTATACCAGGTGTCTTCAACGTTTTTCAGGCCAAGTACCCCCTAGCTGAGAGAGAGATGGAGAAAATAGCCTATCTACAAGCGCAAGGCGTTGTGAGCTTGTAGATCTGCTATTTTTGGCTAAAGTTCGTCTCAGAATAGGAATGCTAAGGTTCAAGTGGTTAATGTAAAAAAAAATCCTATCACCAAATATTTGGCGGCTCCCCTGTCATAACTCTGAGGACCCCCTAGGGGTCCAGGACCCCCTGTTGAAGACCCCTGGGTTATACCGTTGCATTATGTATGGATTGTTGTCACTGACGTGGCCCTACAATAGTACCTGCATTGGCTTGTCATACCAGCGGTTAGCCCCGTTCTTCTCACGGCCCCCTCCATGGAGCATCAGCAGGGCCCGGTTGGTGTCGTTGGGCTCCGTCCCGCTAGGTTCATCAAGACATACCACACACAGACAGTTCTCTATCAGCGCCAGAGACTCCTTGTTGATTGGATCTGCATAGATGAAGGAGACTTGTTTAGCTCACTTAACAATCCTTTAATCCTGTCATCCCTATTTTGGACATGACATTATAGGCGAATATTTTTTCACCATGCAACACCATTGTATAAGTATACCACTTCAGTGGTCAAATTTCAGCCTATAGGTCCATGCTCACTGGGAGCGTGACGAGTAAACGCTCTGAAAATGTGTCGGCGAATATTTAACATCATAGTATTCATGAAGTTGATGCCTCATTCATAGTTGATTATTTTATTTGTGGTGAAAAATCGACCTTGTTCTGGATGAAAATCATGTTGCTTTATCACCACATAATATTTGTGTTTTGTGTGAATGTACTCATGACACATGCACCGATTCTGAAACAGGAAGGGGTCATTCATGGAGTCACTGAAACCAGTAGGATTCATCCTCTGGGGGAACATGAATGCACTCATAAAGTTTCATTGCATTCTGCTCTTTCCATTTCAAAACATATTGTGTGTAAGAGGGATTTTGGCCTAAATGTGGTGCTAGAAGAAATGCCATGGATTCACTAAAATCTGAAGGATTCATCTTCTAGGCAGGGAGCATGCAGGTGCAACAAGAATTCCAAAGCTATTCAGCAAGTAGTTTTAGAGATATCGTGTCTGGGACCAAAGTTATGGACAGACTGGTGGGGCTAAATATAGTTTATCCTACTGTATATATTTTTTTTACATCTTGCAATTGAGTGGTATAAATAATGGGTTGTTTGAGGTCGGACCTTTCATGAGGACGTCTCTGGCTTGTGCCCATTCAGTTCTGCCATCGGCAGTCAGGAGACCGAAAGGAGGAAGTCTTTCCTCAGCGCTGTCTGCCATTTTCACAATTTTCTCCAGTTGGGACAAGACATCCATCTCATTGAGAGCCCTATTCTTCGTGGCCACGTCCAATACAAAGAACTAAGGAGGAAAGCGGATTACAATAAATATTTTAACCGTTACACAATCATTAAATCATGTGTCACTTGGAAGATACCACATAGACAATGTCCAGCTGTGTCCTTGTTTGTTAATTAGCTCCCTCGTGCCTTTAGATACGTGTTAATTGCCACATTAGCACACTGGTTTGCGGCACACTAGCCTAGATATGTCAGCCATTGGCTAGATATCAATGGTGAACTAAAACTTGGCTCTCCTGTTCTGATCAATTAAACATGATGACTCCAGGGGGCTCTCAGAAAAAGTGACAGATTAACCACTTGATATAGCGCTGTGTGTTGTCTAACCTCAATGTGTCGTCATGGCATCAGGCGCAAACAAATCAGTCAGCTCCACGAAGCTCCATATACTGATGACACCAGGGATCTCCAAAGGGACAAGGACTAACAGATACAGAGATCTCAATATATGGGCATATCTGTCGTATCTGCGTGTGCGACGTAGGTGTCCAAACTCTAGATGTGAGGGCCACATATCGGCCCGAACTCTAGATGTGAGGGCTGTGCGGCCCGAACCTGTAGTTTACATAAACAAGTCCGCCAGTGCCATCTTTCATTTTTGTCCACCATAATGGGTTCCAACTAGAATATTTATAGTTTCACTTAATGACTGTCCTTAGCCTCCACACCCTATACTTTGCTGACCGGAGTGCCCCATGGGTCTTTACTAGGCCTCCTCCCTCTCTATGCTAAATCTCTTCATAGAAAACAGCCAATGTACAAGTTCACTGCGCACACTGTTGTGAGGCATTGTGGGCTTGTATATCGTCTATTTTCGCCAAATGTTCGCCCCCAGAAACGGGACGCTTGGGGTCATGTGGTTAATAACTAATGATAATGTCTCAAAACCTGCGTTATCAAGCCAGAAAGATATGATGCCCAGAAAGGGCAATAGAGAATTCACCTTAATTCACCTTCTAAGGAAACTAAATAATTTGTTCATCCTTTATAATTTTTATCAATCTCTTATTGAGAGTCATCTCCAACTTTCTCGTATCTGCTGGTTTGACAGCCTCTTGGTAAAACATAGAAAGAGCCTGAACAACATCGTCAAGATCTGTAAGATAACAGAGTCAACATCCAAACAATGTGCTCTTTGGTGCAAGGGTGACAAAATGAATAGCAAAAAAACTAAAAGGCGACCAAGGCACTCTTGTGGAAATTATTAAAAAGCCTTTATTATGAATTGGCTACTGCATGGCATCGACTCTTTATGAAGCCTTTTGCCGCAACTCGTCTGTGTTTATAACCTTGCCGTGCTGTAGTCAATGTATAATGAGGGCATATTCATATTTTTCACAAGAGTGCCTTGGTTGCCCCTTTTCTTCTTTTTTTTCCTTTTTTGCATTGTTATGATCTGTTCTAAGATTATCGGATTGAAAGAAAGAGACCTTCAAGGTTTCTTTATTTTTATATCCTGTGTACAGACACATAAGAGTAACAAGATCTGATTTCAACTTCTGACTCGACCTGACCTGAGTTCCCAAACATCCTTTGGAAAACAAGCCTTTTGGCTCCTCCAGGACATGTTTTGGCAGGTGAATTTCCTCTGTCGCCATCAGGGAGTCCTTGTTTACCCATTTGTAAAACCAACTGCCATTCTAAATCATTCATCCCCTCTGCAATCACTTTTAAATGCTTTATTGTTGTTGTTTCTTTACATTTATATTTATATATTTGCATCATTTTACCGTGCTACTTTAACATGTTTGAGATCATTATTCCACATTAGCTCCTTGGGGTACTTGTTTGTATGTATGTTGTATGTTCCTGTGTGTCTCTGTTATAAAACAGCTCGAGACAAATTGCCCCTAGTGGGATTAATCAAGTTGATTGAACTGAATTGAATCGAGGGCTGACTTTGAATACCAACCCTGCAGGCTGCAGATGAAACTGAACATAATTTGTTCTAAGTGTGCCTTTATGGACCAGCCATTCTATATGAATACGTTCCCCGGGGATCAGTGAGCTGACCTGGTTCTTGCGTGCCACAATAATGTGTTCTGGTTCAGAGGCTTGGTTCACCCGGACGTTGAGAATATCCCTCCTTAGGTCTGGATAGCGGTAGCAGGTGAAGAGGCGCTCGTACTGCTCCATGCACATGGGTGTCCCAGCTAGCTGCCCCCGTGCGTAGTCCACCGGTAACTCCCCCCTTGTGGTAGACAAGTTAAAGGTACAATCCATAACCTTTTTTTCTGTCTGAATAAAATGTAATTTTGACCTATCTGTATGGTAGAGTATGTTAACCCATTAAGAAGACCTGAGGCCGGTCATTTTCATGTCATGGACCCCCAAAATTATATGTGTTTGGTCGCTGAACCCCATCTCAAAATATTTTGTTCTAGGGACCAGGGAGTTAAAAATGTTTGCTTTAACAAATCTATATATTCAAAGATTTGCACACATTTTCAAGAGTTTTCAAAAATAACAGATCTACAAGCTCATAGTGCGGCACAAAGGGACGCGCTATGAGCTTGTATATCTGCTATTTTTGAATAGCCAAAGTATAAAGAACTATGCTATATACAGTATATATAACACAAATCTAAAATGACACAGATGCTTTCCCGGTTTTAATAACCTTTTTTTATTTTAACCTATCTGTATGGTAGAGTATGTTAATACAATATAACTAACACAACTGTGGTCGTTGTACTACCTGCTCTTCTATTGAGAAATGGTGAATAGAAGTTCTGGTGGTGAATTGCACCTTGGTGCATCCGGCTTTGTCGGGCGTCTATGCGAACAGAACACAAGTGGCACGTGTATTACATCTCTGTGCATGATGAACTTACGCATCAATGAGAGCCTTGTATTCCAACACTCCTATGACGAGGTGAGCAGCAAATCTGAAATGATTGAAAAAGACAAGGAGAGGAGAAGTCACATTGTTACAACACTTGAACACTACAGACTCCTTTTGTATATGAATTTACTCAATTCAAATGTAAACTATTGATTGACACGTTCTCTTCTTGGAGTGGAGCAGTGGTAATCACAGAGGCACAGTGGGAAATTACAAGGATGAAAGGAGCGAGCTGTTCTGTGTGCATATGACTAAAGTACTGTGTGTGTGTGTGTGTGTGTGTGTGCGTGTGCGTGTGTGTGCATGTGTGTGTGCGTTTATGAGCGTGCGCAAGGGGTGCTTGTGTAGGTAGGAAAAAAACAAAGTGTCCTGTCAGATCTCGTGTTGTGTGTCATTTGTCTCGCAGTTATTACGTTCAAACCCCGGATCAAAGCAAAGGATGGGGCCTCGCCGCAGCCACGCCCCCTAAACGAGGCCTGACTAGCAGTCTCAGCGGAGAGCTTGGTCCTGTCACTCTCAATCTAATAAGTGGCTCTGTCAGTATATTTACCAGCTGCTCAGGGTGCTCTGGAAATATTCACTTAGTGCGCCGTGAGCTGACAAAACCTAATGGCGAGTTACAGGCACAGACTGGCTGCAGTAGTAGTGTCTGGCGGGCCGCGGCTCATTTAATAACAGGCAGAGATTTAAGCCAATGCTGTACATGACGTTGACAGTCACTGATACGCTGCATGTTTGCAAATAATCTGATCTTAATCTGGGTCCATGCTTCCCCAAAGGAGCATAAAGCTCTCAGCAGCTACAGAATTTATAGGATATATATAGGCAGCGTGCTTGTGCATATTTGTATTGAATTTAGACATTTAGATGGTGTCGAAGGTCACGTCTCACCTAGACACAGGATCTGACACGAAATTTGACCTGATGGTCAAGATTCAATTTATCCCCTGAGCAAGCAGGCAGGCTCTATTAGCTCAATGGTAAACATGTCAACACTTGCACAGGAAACCGGGTTCAAATCCGGGATGCAGCGGTAACTCGATCATGTAGCCCAGCTCCTTATCCAGTCATATCAAAACTTGACTACTGTAACCTCCTTACTGGCCTCTCCGCATGTGCACTTAAGCCTCTCCAAATGATCCAGAATGCCACAGCACGCTTGGTCTTCAACCAGCCAAAGTTTTCACATGTCTCCCCCCTTCTCCGCTCCCTCCATTGGCTCCCAGTTACTGTCCACACAGCGTACAAAACACTGATGTTGGCCTACAAAGCAACCAAAGGTATGGCACCCCCATATCCCCAAAGCCTGATCTAACCCTACAGCCCCTCCCGCTCACTCAGATCAGCTAACACAGGGAAGCTGCCAGAACCTTCCCTAAAACATTCCGGAACAACGCCCCACACGTCCAAGACCCTTCTCCCTTCTGGCTACCAAGCTGTGGAATGAACTCCCCATTGCAATTAGAACTGCAGACTCACTCCCATCTTCCGCCGTAATCTGAAGACTCATCTCTTCAGACTCCACCTTATGCCGCAGCACTTGCCCTAGCCTCGACGGCCTTGCAGGCTTATGCAAAGGCTAAAATGTAATTAAGATGTTATGTAGACGGATGCCAGGTTGTTGACCTGGCACAAATTACTGTTTTTATTTTGGATATTCTACTGTTAGACTGATGATAGGTTCTTGGTTTATCTATGATCCTAGATTACTATTTCTATGCATATTATGTATAACCTTGTGTTGTCCTTGCTTATTGTAAATCGCTCTGGATTAAGAGCGTCTGCTAAATGCCTAAATTGTAATAGAAGAGGAAAGTTACATAGTGAAAGTTACATCCTCTAACCCTGGGTTAGAGGATGGTGTATGCACATAGTTTTGACCTGGAATCAGCAGCTTTTAGGCCTGTAACGTGTGACGTTTGGTGGATGCTTTTCTCCAGACCCACGTATTACAGTATAGTGTGAGTAGTGAGTGTGTAGGGCTACGTGTTTAGCCTGAGTGGCTCCAGAAGCCCCTCTCTACCTATGGAGTTGCTACTGTAACTCATTCTAATTAGATTCTGGAAAATGGCCTCCTCCTTATAGCATCCTCATTAGAGTCTCTGGTGCATGGTAGGTAGAGAAACCATCAGTCTCGCGAAACTCATAAGCAGAGGTGGGTAGAGTATAGCCAAAACCTGTACTCAAGTAAAAGTATTGTTACTTTAAAATAACGATGACTCTGAATTGATTGAATGATTGCTGAATTAAGTAAAAGTACCCATCCAAATAATTACTTGACTAAGAGTAAAAATAAAAGTCTACTCAAGTGACAAGTTACTTCATGTAATCTGATTTATTGTTTAAATAATCTGGATGAAGGCCCCATACACTTCACCCATTAAAGCGAGAGGGTGAGTTGCAGCAGTATACTTTACAGGGTATTGATTGATTGATTGATTGATTGATTGATTGAATACTTAATTAACACATTGACTGCCAGGAATTAATTAATCAATTCATCCGTCACCGCCAGCGTTTTCACTAATCTTCCGAGACCCACAAAATTATTTTTTCAAAGAAGATGTAAACAACAGATGTCTGGGGGGAGGATGAGGGTCTCTTCTATCATCTGGAAAATAAAAATTGTAACCGTGATCTTGCGTTCTTTAGTTATCGGCAGTTGAATATGGCTTGTTTTCACCAAAACCGCAATCTTGGAAAATAATTTATTTTTAATCTGATTTTAGATCACGTGATTTCTGGGTGTATTCTTCTTCGGGGGTCCCAGGATCAGTCACATGGCAGTCAATGTGTTAACAGTTTGTACAGCAAGTACAATTACGCAAGCAATGCTAAAAGGATAATACAAAAAAAGCCTTGATGGCTTGTTTCTATTGTGGTCCTACAGTGGTCCTATATACCGAATGCAGGACACATACCTGATTGCGTCCTTCTCGGCTCTGAAGGTTTGTTTCGGAAAAACCATGACAGGACTGGAGTTGACTGGCAGCGCCAGTCTGTTGTTCAAATACATATCCTCAAGCCAGTAGTCATACACCTGAGACAGACAGGGGGAATACACAGTATGATAAGCAGTACGCCCTAACTTATACTATGTCTTAACAACAAATAGTGGGAAATAGCCGATCTACAGGCTCGCACCGCTTCGCATCCTGACATATTTTGAGCTTGAAGATCTGCTATTTTTCTATTTTTGGACAATTTCCTTTTGTACAATTTTATGTACATTTTTGCCTAAAGGGACGGCAGGTTGAAAGTTTGTTGAATGGGTTTTAGTGTGTGGTGGCTTTGTTTAACTTTTTGGGATTCAACTTCTGTCTTTGAGAGATGAGACCCGCTGTACGGGCGATGGGGTGAAAAGTCATTACAGTGTATTGTGGCGTGGCGAAAAGGGTGGTGGGTGAGAGTTGATGGGAGCGTGGGAGAGTGATGGATATCGGTGTAGCTGTAGGAACCGTGGACTGACTGATCACCCCAAGGAATGGCGATAGAATGATGCAACAAACCTCAAGGACGAGGCTCCAATTGATCTGTTTTTTATGGCATGGCTCTGAAAGAGAGTGTAAGCCGTCAGTGAGAGGGTCTGTCTGTGTGTCTGTCTGGAGCTAATCGCGGAAACCGCTGGACCGATCAAGGCCAACGGAATCCCACAAGAGTCAAGCCATCTATAAGGAAGTGAATGGCGGTCGAATCAGGCTGAAACCCATGCCGTAATATGGAGTACACGTCATAGACGACTGGTGTCATAGACTGGCCTCATGAAGTCAGAGATCCACATGAAGCCACACGTTTATTGCACCCAGTCTTGTTTTATAATGTTTAGAAACGGATCTCATCATACGCATTAAAAATGTCCCATAGCCAAACAATATACCTCTGTGACACCGTTGCGTTGTGTTGTGATATGAGCATAATCTATTCTATGTCTGTGTTACGATGGTACCTAATATACTGTATATGTGCAGTGTTGGCTTAATGCAAGGACTTTAGGTGCTGCAGCACTGGGCACCAACGTTGGGGGGGGGTGGGGGGGCCATACGGCAGAGCAAAAGTGAAAGAAGAGAAGACTCTACTATTGTCAAAAGGCCGGCGAAATATTGAAACAAAGGCTGCTGAAGAACAGGTAAAACAGTGAAACGCGTCGGCAGCACCCGCTGGTGAAGCGACAAAACAGTCCTTGGGGTTACCAGAACAGGTTGTAGCACTGGGCACCACGAAGGGTTAATCCAGCCCTGTATATGTGAGTGGTAACTGATTTTGAATGGGATGAAGCATGTACACTGTACACTGCAAAATCCTGAGTGTTAATTGTAAACATGGACCCATGTAGGGATTTTGCAGTGTAGAATCTGAAGAGGATTGGGTTAAATGTTTTCGTATGATACACACATGCCTCTCTATGGCGGCTCCATCATGTCTGTCTGTCCTCATTTAACATCTGCTGAGGTACGTCTGTCTCTGGCAGACTTCACCACAGATAGTTAACCACATGAACCCTATAGTGTCCCTATTCTCGGGGGTGAACATCTGGTAAAAATAGCAGATCTACAAGAAAGTAGGTGAAGTTTGTAAACAGTTCCTAATTTTGCTGGGTCCAGGGACCCCCAGGGGTCCTTGAGGGTATTCCAGGGAGTCCCTGGACCCCACTTTGAGAATCACTGAACTAGGTTTATAGGGTTTAAGTGGTTACACCAGTTTTACATCCACTAAGATTTGTCATTCTTCACCACCTATAACCGTAAGGCCTCAGCTTGACCAGGCCTGCAGTTCATATCAGTTACAAACACTATAAAGGGACACTCTAGTGTAGTGGTTAGCACCTATGCCTTTCAAGCAGAAGGACGTGGGGTTCAAACCCAGTCTGGGATCGACGTCAGCAAGGGTATGCATTTGCAAAGGGTTTCTAACACCAAATAAAATGGGCTTCGATCAAAGTTAAGTCTCCTGCAGCCGGCGTGTGTGAAGCTTGTCCTGGACAGGCGTCTCTGGATGCACGCACTCTAAAGGGACACTAAATATACACACTCACATGCACTAACGTCACATGCACTAATGAAGAGTCCCAGGTCTTTTGTTACACAAAGTGGCCTCGAATTCCTGTTTTCCCTTGTACCATGTTGTAATTTTAAGCAAACTCTTTTTTAAATATTTGTTTGTGTTGTGGACTTTTTCCACATTGCTCTGAATCCACTTGAAAAAGACTAAATTAATGTCCCAATTTGTATGGTGCCATCGACTGTTTAATGCTACAATCCTAAATTACACATTGGTCTGAATCCACTTGAAAAAGACTAAATTAATATTTAATTTAAAGTAATATTATATTATATTTGAACCAATCTGTATGATAGATTTGCTTAATACAATATATCTAGCACATGTGCAGTGTGGTTGGAGGTGGTCTGGTCTCCGTACTCTTCCATTGAGAAATATAGTCTCTGGTGTCGGTATAGGACAAGCAGTACTGCTCTTTAGTGCGATCTCCCCATGCCAAGTGGAGATCGCCCTCTTGCATGAGTGTTAGAAATTGGTTTCTCAGGCGGGAGGCTAGGGTACGAATCCGGGGAAAGACATCGTAGCTGTCAGGTGGAAACCTTGTATGTCCAAAACCGTTCATTTTGTATTATCATTTTTAAAACATTACAAAATAGAGAAAATAGCCGATCCCCAAGCTCACGACATGTTGTGAGCTTTTAGATCTGCTACTTTTGTGTGACACTCTTGTATGACAAAGTAGGGCATTAATTCACAAGCAATTGAAATACGATGTT